>NW_028270143.1:24648686-24951717 GCF_037043375.1 Chiloscyllium plagiosum | reverse complement strand
TGTAAGGTTTCTGGATAGGTTAAGGAGCAGGCCAGTGTGTCACTCAGTATGACAGGCAGCTGTGAGTTCCAGTAGCACTATGCCTGAATTCAGATCTTTCGGAATCTATTTATTATGTAGGTAATAATTCCAAGTGATGAGTTTCCCGGTATGAACGATAATAAAATATCACCTGTGTTTTGGAAATTGGGGCCAACAATACCATGTGAACTCCGACTATTTCATATTACAATGCCTGCATTATCTCTGAGAGCAACTACATTGTTAATATATGTTTGGAACTAAAATATAAACTCATTACAACACTTTATGATACAAAAATAAAAGAAAACTTCATGTTATTTTATATTGAACAGACAATATTTGCCTTATTTTTGTACGATCACAATCAAATATTCAACGTCAGTATTCAAATGAATACATTCTCACACTAACATTTCGAAAGTTGTTTGCCTCTAAACCATTACATATTCACAGTGAGCAAACAATTCAACAATCAAATCAATTTAGCATTCTTATGAATTAAAATATAATTAACAAGTTTAATTTTTCACTGAAATGTACGAGCTTTAGCTAATTGTAAACAATTTAAGAATGACAATTATTCAGTATGCACTTTGAATATTAATCTTCGTTAATGATTTGTGTTATTAAATGGTATTTGTTACGAAGCCAAAGCACATATATCCAATTTAAAATGGACATTGTTTTCTGAATATTGAAGTAAACTCAAATTGCAGGCTGGGAGATGAGCTGTTACAAAATGGATACATGCAACAATTGGCTGTTAAAGTTTTGGTTGCTGTTTTGACAACAATCCAAGTTTAACCAATTACTTTAAGCTATGCCCAGGATAATAAAACCCAATCAAGTTTGAATTTATTGTTTTGATGACATCAGACCAGTGACAGGGAACGATGTTGGAGGTATGAAAAGGATTGGGGATTTTAAAAATTGGTTAGAGCTATTGCCACGGAACAACAGAGCAACTGCTGTAGAGTCAAAGAGCTAACTGCCTATCTAAAACCTTGCTCTCAAAGAAATCAGAGAGCAGTCTATCAAAAAGATACCGTTGCTGTAAAACATATTCAGAGTAAAAAGAAATAAGTCGAGAGTGTGGTGCTGGAAAAGCACAGCAGGTCAGGTAGCATCCAAGAAGCAGCAGTATCAACATTTCGGGCAAAAGCCCTCCTCACCACTACACTCTTGACTCTAATCTCCAGCATCTGCAGTTCTCACTTTCGTTTAGTAAAAAGGAATAAGACGACCCAGTGAAATCAGTGGGTAGGAGACTGATTGCAGCAGAGAAGGTTGAGACTGTGTAGACATGTGATTAAGATAATGTAATATTTATTGTGTGTTATTGGAACAGCATGTCAATAGGGTTGTGCTCATTTAAGGGAAGCAATGTTCAGTTTCTTAATAGTTTTGATCGGAAAGAAAATTCTTACTTTTCTTTAAATGGTGGCAATTAGGTGTTCCTTTTTAGTCCCTCACATTTCCAACAGATGACAAGGTGAGGCGAGCGTTTCTGTGCGTTTAGCTTTATTTAGTAGTGGATCGACCTCGGCATTTTAACAGATTGAACGTTTGTCTGGGATTTGAACAGGTTTGAACAGAATTGGAGTACCAAAGCTCCCAGCAGATTTAAACACTTGGTGATTAGTGTCGTAAATCTTTAAATAAAATGTAGGTGAAATAATTTGTTTCGTTTTGATTAAATGTGGTCGGTTAAATTAAAAGAGAGGGAAATGGCTCTTAACATTACTAAAGCGGTTCTGAGGTTTGAAGATGCTTCCCAACTTTGCCAAGGAAGGTTAGAAAGACAGAGGAAGGATATTCTTTTGGAATTAGCAAACAGATTAGAATTGGTTTTAACCAGGGACGTAAGGAAATTGAAATGGACTTGGTCAAACACTGAGATATATCAGAGAAACAGAAGTGCAGCAGAGTTAGAAAAACGTAAACTGTGTATGAGCAAAACGAAATGAGAAGAAAAAGAAAGGGAGAGAAGGATATTAGCTGAGCAAAAAGATAGAGAGAAGAAAGAAGTGAGAGAGAGAAGAGGAGACTGAGATGAGAGGGAGTAAAAGACTGAAAGAGAGAGAGAAACAAGGACAGAAGCTTCTTCGCTCAGCAAAGAGAGAAATGAAGGAGAAAGAGAAAGGGAGAGAGTGTGAACTTCAGTAGTTGCAAATTAGTCAGGAAAAGCAAGTTCAGAGGATGGAAATGAAGTCAAGAGAGTTTATTCTGCTGGACGGGTTCATAAACACATTTCCAGAGATTATGTGATGAACAGAAACTCCAAGAAGTGAGAAGAGCAGCAGAGATGACCGAGAAATGTACATTGATGCATGACGTGAAATTTAGTTTTTGACACGAATTTCATCCCAGTGAGGGATAAAAATTGGAAGCAGGCCACATCCTTCACTATAAAACAAAGATTTGAGCACACTTAGAATAGTTCTCCATTGGTGATAAAAAGAATTCCAAGAAAATGAAAGACCTTAGATGTTTCCACAGTGGTAAGATGGGATGCATAAAGTCATAGTGGTGGTCATGGAAGAATGACATTGTGGGAAAAGATGTGGGAAAAGAGGCTAACCCCTCATTTCCACAGAAGCATATCTGACCTCAACTCTAATCAACCTCTCTTTAAAAGCTTCCCACGTACCAAATGTGGATTTACCTTCAAACAACTGCTCCCAATCTATATTCCTCAACTTCTGCTGAATTTTGGTATAGTTGGCCTTCCCCCAATTTAGCACTCTTCCTTTAGGACAACTCTTGTCTTTGTCCTTGCGTATTCTATAACGTATGGAATTGTGATTAATAGTCCCAAAGTAATCCCCAACTGAAACTTCAACCACCTGGCCAGGCCCATTCCCCAGCATCAGGACAAAAATGGCCCTTTCCTGAGTTGGACTGTTTCCACACTGCTCAAAAAACCCTCCTGGCTGCTCCTTACAAATTCTGCTCCATCCAGTCCTCTAATGTTAAGTGAATTCTAGTCAATGTTGCGAAAATAAAATCGCCTTACACCACCACCATGTTGCTCCCACATCCTTCCATGATCTGTTTACATATTTGTACTTTCATCTCACGCTCACTGTTCGGAGGCCCCAACATTGTTACTGCACCCTTCCTATTTCTGAGCTCTACCCTTATTGCCTTACTGTTTGAGTCCTCCATAGTGCCCTCCTTCAGCACAGTTGTGGTATTCTCTTTGACCAGTAATGCAACTCCTTTACCCCTTTTACCCCCGGTTTATCCCACCTGAAGCATTGATATCCTGGGATATTTACTTGCCAATCATGCCCTTCCCTCAACCAAGTATCAGTAATAGCAATAATATCAACTCCAAGGTACTAATCCAAGCCCTGTGCTTATCTGCACATACTACACTTCTTGCATTACAACAAATGCACCTCAGATAACCTGTCCCTTTGTGTTCATCATCTACTCCCTGCTGACTCTTCCCCTTACTCACGCAGACTTCATTATCTATTTCCTTACAGGCTGCAGTTGCTATTTCCTTAATATCGACTAACCTCCTCATTTGGTTCCCATCCCTCTACAACATTAGTTTAAACCCTCTGAAGCAGCATTAGCAAAAGTTCCCCGAAGGACATTGTTTCCATTCCAACTCAGGTGTAGGCTGTCCAATTTGTAATAGTCCCACCTCCCAGATAACCAGTCCCAATGTCCCAAAAATCAGAACTCCTTCCTCCTGCACCATCTCTCAAGCAATTCTATTCTTTCATTTCTACTCTGATTAGCACGTGGCATTAGTAGCAATCCTAAGATTACAACCTCTGAGGTCCTACTTCTTAACTAGACTCCGAACTCCCTAAATTCTGTTTGTAGGAGCTCATCCTGATTTTTTAAACCTATATCATTGGTGCCTTATTGCATCATGAAAACTGGATATTCACCCTTCCCCTTCAGAATGTTCTGCAGTCGATCCGAGGCATTACTGTCCCTTGCACCTGGAAGGCAACATACCATTTTGGAGTCTTGACTTCGAACAGAAAAATGCTTATCTACTCCTTTTACAATTGAATCCCCTATGACTTAGCCCTTCCAGTATTTTTCCCGCCCTTCTGAACAGCAGGGCCAACCACGGTGCTTTTAACGGGGCTACTGCTGTCTTCTCCTGGTGAGCCATCTCTCCAAACAGGATCCAAAACAGTATACCTGCTAAGGAGGGAGGTGACTGCAGGGACACCTGCAGTGTCTTCCTGCTCTTTCTCTGCTTTTGGTCACCAATTCCCTTTCTCCTTCAGCAATCCTAATCTGTGATGTGATCAATTCACTGAATGTGCTATCTAAAACCTCCTCCGCATTGTGTGTGCTCCAAGGTGAGTCCATCCGCCGCTCCAGAGCCGTCATCCCGTCTATGCGTTCTTCATAAGAAATGTCTTTGGTGCGAGGATCAGGGATGTCTCCGAGCATGCTCAGGGCATACTGAAGGGGAGGCTGAACAGCCAGTGGCTGTGGTACACATTGGTACCAATGACATTGGCAGGAAACGTAACAAGATGCTACAAGGAGAGTGCAGGGATATGGACACACGTCCTGCATGAGAACAGGGACAGCAGCTGTGTCCCTGAGCTCCCACATTGAGCAAGTGGAGCATAACATGGCTCTGAGATCTCCTGTCACTTTTACTCTAAAGCTTAACTTGGTCTTAAATTAGATATACAGAAAAGGAAAGAGTTTTCTTTAACCAATCACAGGATTAAAAAAAAAGAAGAGAAGCACCTTATCAACACAGTACAGAGTTCTTTTGCTTTGGTTAGATGAGGAGTTCGGGGTGGGAGACATTACATGTGTAGTGTCTCTCGTTCAAACGCTGTCCAAATATGTCAGATCACTTACTCTCCCAGTGCACAATTCATCCTCTCCCACTCCGCTCCTCGCGCTCACCGCGGCTGCAAATGGAGGCCTGATGCTTGAGGTAAGTCCGTTTTTAGTGGGAAATTAACCTTCCCAGCAACCCCCTGGTCCCAGCTCCCCCCCCACCCACCACCACCTCTCTCTAACTCCTCCCAAAAGATAATGCACAAAACATGCAAACATGTCTTTTATTCATGGATTGGCAAAGTGAACAAATGACAATCATGGACCAAACAAAAATAATTTAATGGATATTTGCTGTGATTCTTGAATGACCAAATATTTGGATTTTTATTGAGAAAATAAATTCAGGTTTTTTTTCAGATCTGAGTTAGATACGTTTTGATCAGTATGTGATCATCATTGGTGACAAAACCAGGAGTTGCTGGGAATGCTCAGAAGTACTGGCAGTATCTGTGGTGCGAAAGCAGAATCAATATATGGTAGGAGACTGGCTCTGGCCAGGTTACTACGCTCATAGTGTTCAGGGATGTGTAGGTTAAGTGTATTAGTCAGGGGTAAATGTAGAGTATGAGAATAGGCTAATGGGTTACTCTTTGGAGGGTCAGTGTGGGCATGTTGGGCCAAATGGCCTATTTCCACAATATAGGGATTCGACGATTCTATGCATTGTTCATAAAAAAATGTCTTTGGTGCGAGGATCAGGGATGTCTCAGAGAAGGCTCAGGGCATACTGAAGGGGAGGGTTTACAGCCAGTGGTAACATTGGTATCAATAACATTGGCAGGAAATGTGACAAGATCCTGCAAGGAGAGTGCAGGGAGATTGGCCTGAGTGGAAACGCAGGATATCCAGGGTTGTAATCTTGGGTTACTCCTCGTGCTAGGTGGAAGTGGGATAAGGAAGATGAAGAGAGAAAACTTTAATATGTGGTTGAAGAACTGGTTCAGGAAGAGGGTTTCAGATTTATGGCTCGTTGGGATTTTGTCCAGGGCAGGTAGGACCTGTAAAAAAGGACAGGGTCCATTTTAACTGGAGGGACACCAACATCCTGGCAGGGAGGTTTGATGATGCATCTTGGGTGGAGTTAAATGAATAATGCAGGAGACTGAAAACCAGAGCAGCAGGACAGCAAGTGAGCTGAAATTAGAGTTTAATAGAATAGACAGGCAGGGCCAGTCTAATGACTATGCTGAGGAAAATAATCATAGCAATTTTTAAAATGTGAGTGAAAATGATAGGTTCAGTATTATTGGAGATCAAAAAATAAGAATGGAGTGTGTGGAGTACGACAAAAGTATTAAAGGAGATAAACCAATCCAATAGAACTTATGTAAATGCCTTGTACCTAAATGCATGGAATATTTGGAAAAAATGACAGCACAAACAGAGTGGGGCTTACAGAAAGGTGGTTACAGGAAGGTCAGTGTTGGGAAGTGAAATGTCCAAGGGTACTCATTACTCAGACAAGAACGTACAGCAGGTTGAGTTGCTGCATTGATTAAGAATGATATCAAGGCTGCATTAAAAATGACATTAGCACGAGGGACCAAAATGACAAATCAGTTTGGATCCAAATAAAGCACATGGAAACAAACCTGCTTCTAGGAGTAATTTCATGCCACAATACTCCCATCCTCCAAACATACTTTCAAAAACCATGGAATAACAATGGCTTGTGAGAAGGGCACAAGAGTGAGCAATCTGTGTATGCATATTGGCTTAATTAATCAATTTGGCAAGAGTAGCCTCAAATAACGATGCGCAGAATGTATGACGGATTATTTCTTAGAACAACAAACCAGAAAACTGGCTTTTAGATTTAGTGTGAACAATGAGGAAGGAGTGATAAATCATCTTATAGTAGAGGATCCTTTAGAAAGAGTGACCGTAACATGCTGGAGTTTCACATTCAGATTCAAAGATACAAGGGTTTTAGTATTGGGCAGTGATAATTATGTGGAAGGATTGGCCTGAGTGGATTCGAAAAAATAACATTGAAGGGCAGAACATTTGAAGAACAACGGCAAATAATTAGGAAGATAGTAAAAACACATCAATTAAAGTTTATTCCTGAGTGGAAGAGGAATTGTAAAAAAAGATAAAACTTCATTCATACCTTAACAAAGAAGACTATGATAAGATGAAAGTGATGTCCTGGTGATATTATCGCCAACTGCTGATTCAGCGATCAAGATAATATTCTAGGAACTCAGATTCAAATGCCGGCACTGCAAATGCTGGAATCTAAATTCGACATAAATCTGCAATTAAGCTTTACTGATTAATGGTGAGATCACTTTCACTTCAAAATTATGTCTCCTTCATATTGAGCACTCGAGTAAGGGGAAGAGCTGCTCTCTGTTCAAACTGTCCATAAACCTCATGCTCTTAAATGCCTCAATCAGGAACCCGTCTCAAACTTCTCTGCTTCAAAATCATCTAACCCCTCATCATAGTTTGAGTACTCTCTCTTGTCTTGTTACTTCTGAAATGTATCACCTCACGTTTATCAGTCAAATCTCATCAGCCATTGATCTAGCCACCTGAACATGCTAGTTTAAAGATGATTTATATCATCTTTAAACTAGCATGTTCCTTCTCACTGTGAACCACCCACCTAACCTTTGTGTCATCCATAACATTATTTGTCATTCCCCCAAAATCCATCCCTCACATTCTCATCATCATCAATTTTGAAGCTCACAGATGAGACTTGTCTTATTTCTCCTGTTCTTCAGATGTTGTTCAAAGGAGAAGAATTAAGAATTCCAGTCTCTTGTTCTTCCTATTTTTGGTGAATTTACAGCGTGATGCAGTTGAGGTCTTTTTATGAGAGAGCCACAGATTTGTTTTGGACATGTAGCTGAATTCTCCTTTTATACTATTCTTCTCTGTATGTTTTATTCATAATGCTTGCATGTGTTTAATATTGGACTAGGTCGGGCTTACTTCGTCTGCAATATTTGTATTTTACGTGGACCTGGATAATGTTCTTTGTAACATTCCCTGCAATACTCAGAGCTGAAGGAATTTTTCATCTGCAGGATGGGAACAGGCTCATATGATTGCTTGAAAGAGCTGAAGAGTTGAGGATAAAGATTCAATTAAATACTGCACATATACACACGGTAGGAGATCAAATCATATCGCCAAGTCTACCTTGCATTTGAAACAAATTATTAGAACATATGCCCACTCTTCTTTAAATTGTAAAAAAAAGTTTTAATACGTGTTCTTAGAGCAGTATGGATCTTACAGCCGCTCGTGGGATTGCAAGCATAGTTAAAGATTAATTATAGTTTTTTATTCAATTTAATGTAGTTCATATTGTTTATTAATATAAGATTATTTTTCCATTTTGTTTTATTAAAATTCAAAACCAAACCAAAAAAAACAAGCAAAATAATCTTTTTTTCGAACGAACATTGTTTTAACGATCTTTTCAAAGGGCGGGGGGGGGGGGATCTGCAAAACAAACTAGAAAAGTCTACATATGTTTCAAAAGTCTTCTTCTTAGTTTTAAATGCAAAAGTATTTTTTTTGTTTCAAAACTATTTTTAAATAGGAAGATGTGCCTTTATTCTGGAGAGTCCTACACGCGTTCAGCTCTGGAGAAGACTTTTTTCTTCGAGAAATTTATTGAAGAGGAATATTTTTGTTGAGTTGGTTTTCCAAATGGTTGATTTTAATTATTTTTAATATGTTTGATAAGTATACGGATGTATTTTCTATTTTAATGTCATGAAAAATTCTGTTTATAGGCATAATAATATTAAGGCCATATATATAAGTTAGAAAGGGAGATATCTGGAAGCTGTTATGCAGCAAAATCAGTCAGATAGATGGGTGACTGTCAGGACAGGTAAGAAGGTAGTTCAACAATCTCCGGTGGCTATTCCTCTATCAAACAGATGTCCAGCTTTTGGAACTGATGAAGGGGTTAGTCTCTCTGAGGAAAATGGAAGAGCCATCAGTTATTGGACTGTTGGAAAAATTCTTATGTTAGGCAGCAATTGAGAAGATTTTGTCTAATTATTGGGACAGGGATCTCTCCTGTCAGGGGCATAAACAGGAGATTCTGTGGCAGTGAGCGAAAATTAAGGATAGTTTATTGGTTTCCCGGTACTGGGATTTAAAATGTCTCCGAAAGTCTCAAGCATATTGTTAAAGGTGTGATTTAGAAGCCAGAAATTATTGTATATATTGGTATGAATGGCATTTTTAGGGAAAAGATTAAAACAGTCCGGAGGGAATTAAAGAGGTGATGTAGAGGATTAAAAAGAAAACCTTAAAATAGCAATTTCTGGTTTGCTCCCAATGAGAAATTCAAGCAGGGAAGGGAAAAAAAGGTTAAAGGAGAAAAATCAATGGCATGAAGAGCTGCTGTGTTGTTGACGGATTCTGATTTTTGGGAGATTGGGATGTCTTTTGGAATAGAAAAGGCCCATTTCAAAAGAATTGTTCTAATCTAAACGGGAAAGCCACCGATATCTTAGCAGGGAGATTTGCTCACCCTATAAAGGCAGACTTTATATTGACAGACGAGGCAAGTGGAGGTAGTCTAAGTAGCAGTGTAAATTGTAAGATGGATGGAGAAATCACTGAATATGATGAGAACATGCCAGTTGGAAAAGAAAGATGAGAGAATCAGAGTATATAGTAATTCTGAAGAACTAAAATGCATTTACTTCAGTGCAATGGGTTTTACAGGGAAGGCTAATCTACTCAGCGCATGTTTCAGAACATGGGATTGGGACATCATAGCTATTATACGAACTTTGGTGAAAGATGTTCAAGATCTTTCAATAAGAACAGGCAAGGCGGTAAAAGAGGAGCAGGTGTGGTCTTTTTAGCCGAGGATAATATAACGCTGCCTCTGAGAACTTTTGCTGAGGACTCGTCTATTGAGATAGTGTGGGCTGAGGTTAGAAACAGGAGAGGAGAGGTCACACTGTTTGGAGTTTTTTTATAGCCTCTGCAGAGTTCCAGGGAGGTGGAAGAGAGGACTAGCAAAATTATTCTGGGTATGAGTGAAAGAAACAGGGCGGTCAATATGGGGGTCTTTAACTTTCCTAACATTGACTGGAAATGCTATAACTCGTACATCGGATGGATCAGTTATTGTACAATGTGTACAGGAGGGTTTCCTGACACAGTATATCGAAGGGCCGACAAGAGAAGAGGCCACAATGGATCTGGTGCTTGGTGATGAGCCACGCCAAGTGTTTGATTTAGTTGTAGTTGAACACTTTGGAGAGAGTGACCATAATTCAGTTATGTTTAGTTTAGCGATGGAAAAGGATAGGTACATGCCACAGGTGAAGAGTTATCGATGGGGTAAGGGCAATAATAATGCGATTAGGCAAGAATTAGGATGCATAGAATGGGGTAGCAAATTACAGGGGTTGCAGACAGTGGAAATGTGGAGCTGGTTTCAGGAACAGTTATTGTGTGTCCTTGATAGGTATGTCCCTGTGGGAAGAAGTGATAAGGAAAGGGAACCGTGGTTTACGAAAGAAATTGCATCGTTTGTTAAGAAGAAGAAGGAAGCTTATGTGTTGATGAGGCAAGATGTTCAGATGAGACGATGGAGAGTTACAGATCAGCTAGGAAGGATTTAAAGAGAGATTTAAGAAGAGAATAGAGAGGACATGAGCAGTCTTTAGCAAATAGAATAAAGGAGAACCCTAAAACTTTCTAGAGGTATGTGAGGAATAAAAGGATGATGAGGATAGGAATAGGGTCAGTCAAAGACAGAAGCGGGAAGTTGATTGTGCACCTTGTGGAGATCGGAGAGTTACTAATCGAACATTTCTCATCGGTTTTCACTCAGGAAAAGGAGAATATTGTAGAGGAGAAGAATGGGGTACGAGATATTACACCAGAAAGGATAGAGGTTCGTTATGAACAGGTGTTATCAATTCCGGAAGGAGTGCAAGTAGAGAAGTCCCCTGGACCGAATGGGATTTATCCAAGGATTCTCTGGGAAGCTAGGGAGGAAATAGCAGAGTCTTTGGCTTTGATATTTGAGACGTCATTGTCTACAGGTTTAGTACTCGAGGACTGGAGGATTGCAAATGTTGTGCACTTGTTCAAGAAGGGCAGTAGAGATGACCCAAGTAATTAAAAACCGTTGAGCCTTACTTCTGTTGTAGGAAAGGTTGTGGAAAGGATTATGTATAATCATCTAGCAAGCAACAATTTGATTTCAGATATTCAATATGGCTTCGTCAAAGGCAGGTCGTGTCTCACAAATCTCATTGATTTTTTTGAGAAGGTGACCAAGCATGTAGGTGAGGGTAGGGCAGTTGATGATGTATACATGGACTTCAGTAAAGCCTTTGATAAGGTTCCACATGGTAGGCTGTTGCAGAAAATGCAGAGGCGTGGAATTGGCGGTAATTTAGCAGTTTGGAGTTGAAACTAGCTTTCTGAAAGAAGGCAGCCAGTGGTGGTTGACGGAAAATATTCAGCCTGGAGTCCGATGACTAGTGGTGTGCCACAAGAGTCTGTTTTGGGACCACTGCTGTTTGTCATTTTTAAAAATGACTTAGACACAGGCACAGGTGAATGGATTAATACATTTGCAAACAACACTAAAGTCGGTGGTGTAGTGGGCAGTTTGGAAGAATGTTACCGGTTGCAGGGGGACTTGGATAAACAACAGAATTGGGCTGAGGTGGCAAATGGAGTTCAATGCAGCTAAATGTGAGGTGATGCACTTTGGGAAGAAAAACAGAAAGGCAGAGTACTGGGTCAATGGAAAGATTCTTTGTAGTCTGGATGTGCAAAGGGATCTTGGAGTCCATGTACATCGATCCCTGCAAGTTGCCACCCAGGCGGATAGTGCTGTTAAAAAGGCATACGGTTTGTTAGGTTTCATTCGTAGAGGGATTGAGTTCCGGAGCCGCAATATCATGCTGCAACTGTACAAAACGCTTGTGCGGGCACACTTGGAATATTGTGTACAGTTCTAGTCGCCCCATTACAAAAAAGATGTGGAAGCATGCAAAATGTGGAGAGGAGATTTGCCAGGATGTTGCCTGGTCTGGAGGGAAGGTCTTATGAGGAAAGGCTGAGAGACTTGGGTCTGTTCTCATTGGAAAGAAGAAGGCTAAGAGGGGTTTTGTTAGAGACATGCAAGATGACGGCACGGTGGCACAGTGGTTAGCACTGCTGCCTCGCAGCGCCAGAGACCCGGGTTCAACTCCCGCCTCAGGCGACTCTCTGTGTGGAGTTTGCACATTCTCCCCGTGTCTGCGTGGGTTTCCTCCGGGTGCTCCGGTTTCCTCCCATAATCCAAAAATGTGCAGGTTAGGTGAATTGGCCATGCTAAATTGCCCGTAGTGTTAGCTGAAGGGGTAAATGTAGGAGTATGGGTCTGGGTGGTATACGCTTCGGAGGGTCGGTGTAGACTTGTTGGGCCGAAGGGCCTGTTTCCACACTGTAAGTAATCTAATCTAATCTAATCATGACCAGAGGATTAGATAGGGTAGACATTTAAAGTCTTTTTCCTGGGATGATGATGTCAGTGTGTACGAGGGAGTACAAGCTACAAATTGAGGGGTGATAGATTTAAGACAGATATCAGAGGCAGGTTTATTTCACAGAGATTGGTAAGGGCTTGGAATGCTCTACCTGCTAATGGAGTTAACTCAGCCACATTGGGGGATTTAAATAATCCTTAGATAAGCACATAGATGGTTTTGGGATAGCATAGGGGGACGAGCTGAGAATACTTCATAGGTCGGAGCAACATAAAGGGCCAAAAGGCCAGTTCTGCGTTGTATTGTTCTGTGTTCTATGTTCTTTGTTCTAAGAGTGGTAATTCAATCTTCCAGGTGTTAGATGCTACAGAAAGGATAGAAAAGGAGACATGGGATGGGGGAGCGGTAGGTGGGCAGGGCTGGCAATTTTGATTAAGGAATAAATTATTGGTCTAACTAGGGAAGATATTTCAAAAAACCCGTCCAGTTAAAATATATGGGTAGAAATTAAAGATAAGAAAGTAAAGGACACTTCGAAGAGATTGTGCTACATGCTCGTTTGTGACAAATCGTCCGGTGAAAATATATTGGTAGAACTTAAAAGTCAGAAAGAAAGGAACACGTTGATGGAATTGTATTGTATGCTCCCCAGTAGTAAGGAAGAAATTAGGAACAAAGATGTAGGGAGATCGCAGATATATGTAAACTTAATAAGATTGTAATAATGGGGGGATCTTAAATTTCCAAACCTTGACTGTTACTAACTTTGTGTTAAAGGTTTGGACGATGAAGAATTTGTCCAATGTGTTCAAGAAAATTTTCTTATTCAATATGTGGCTGCTACTACTAGAGAATGAACAAAACTAGACCTTATTTTGTGCAATAACAGGGCAAGTGACTAAAGTAAAAGTGTGGGAATACGATGGCCGTTACGATCCTCACTCTATTCGTTTCAGAATGGTTATGGAAAAGGATAAGCCTTCCAGTAATATTATCTTTTTTAACTGGAGTGCCATAAATTTCAATGACCTGAGACAAGGACCTTCCAAGTTTGATTTAAGGAGACTGTTAGCAGGTGAAGAGAACCTGTGACAAGTGGAAGGCATTCAAAAGTATGATTATGAGAACTGAGAGGCATTATGTTCTTGATGGAAGGAAGCGTAAGGCTGGTAAGATTAAGGAACAATGGATGACTAAAGTTATTGAGGCTCTACTCAAGAATAAAAGAGAATCTTAATTTAGATATCGACAACTTCAATCAATCGAATCTCTGAAACTATATAAAGCGTGTTGGACATTACTTAGAGAGAAATGAGGAAAGCAAAAAGGGGACATGAGATAGCATGGACAGATAAGGTTCAGAATACACTAAAGATATTGTACAAAAACCTTAAAAGCAAGAGGGTAACCAGGGAGAGGGCAAGGCCTCTTAAAGATTAAGGAGGACATCTTTGTGTTGTACCACAGTAGATGTGGAATAAAATCATTCCATTCCCAGTGCATCAGACAGCGGCAAATACACATTGTCTGCACCCCTCAATCATTCAGATTGAACTCTCTCTCTGCTATTTGTCAGCCTATTGATCCATTTGATCAGGATCCTTTTGTAATCTTAGAAAGGCTTCTTCACTGCCCACGATGCCACCAGTTTTGGTGTCATCCGCAAACTTACTAACCATGCTTTTTATATTGTCATCCAATCCTTTCCATAAATAACCGAACAATGAAAACCCAGAATGAACCTCTGTGGAACAATGCTGGTCACATGCCTCAGTCTGAAAAGCAACCACCCACCATTACTCGCTATGGCCTGTTATTATACCAATTGAAAGTGTTGGAGATAAACTCAGCAGTTCTGGCAGCATTGGAACAGAGAGAAACAAAATTAACTATTTTGAGTCCAATATGACTTGCTCAGAACAGGTTCATATCAGCCTCAATATGATAACATTGTTTCTCTCTCCATATCCTGCCTTATCTGTTGCACGTCTCTACCATTTTGTGCTTGTACGTCTGATTTCCATTATCTCTAATGTTTTGTTTTTCTGGATGGGTCTTGATGTTATATTTGAACAATTTGCTCCATTCCTGCTCCCGTGACTTGTGCCGGTGACACTCGTATTAAAGTGGACTCTGTTTCTTCTTCAAGATCTAAAAGTAACTTTTTTGCCAAGGTCCACTTAAATGCGCGAATCTCAACACGTTTATTTTGATTTGAAAGACATTTTAGGGATAGCTACGTTTATGAAACAACAGGAATAGACTATTGATGATAACATCATTTGTGTCCTTTATTAATAAGCTTGTCCCCACATGCTCTGAAAGCTTTTAAATACATTTTGCAGGTTAATTACAGCAAAGGTGGTGGTGACTCAGCCTATCATCTCAGGACCAGTTCGGAATGAGCAATATACCCACTCTTATTCTGCTTTAACTCCCTGTAACCCCACTCTTTTGTTATGTGTCTGTTTTTAATTCTGAATATCCTGTTCAGATAAACTATCTTATCAACCTGTATAGCCCATGATTCAAAGTTTGTGCGAAGATTTGTAGCTCGGGTGCTCGTTGTTGTGGTTCTGTTCGCCGAGCTGGAAGTTTTTGTTGCAAATGTTTCGTCCCCTGGCTAGGCGACATCATCAGTGCTTGGGAGCCTCCTGCGAAGCGCTTCTTTGATGTTTCCTCCGGTGTTTATAGTGGTCTGTCCCTGCCGCTTCCGGTTGTCAGTTTCAGCTGTCCACTGTAGTGGTTGTTATATTGGGTTCAGGTCGATGTGTTTGTTGATGGAGTTTGTGGATGAATGCCATGCCTCTAGGAATTCCCTGGCTGTCCTCTGTCTGGCTTGCCCTATGATAGTAGTGTTGTCCCAGTCGAATTCAGGTTGCTTGTTGTCTGCGTGTGTGGCTACTAAGGATAGCTGGTCGTGTCGTTTCGTGGCTAGTTGATGTTCATGTATGCGGATTGTTAGCTGTCTTCCTGTTTGTCCTATATAGTGTTCTGTGCAGTCCTTGCATGGTATTTTGTACACTACATTCGTCTTGCTCATGTTGGGTATTGGGTCCTTCGTTCTGGTGAGTTGTTGTCTGAGCGTGGCTGTTGGTTTGTGTGCCATTATGAGTCGTAGGGGTCGCAGTAGTCTGGCAGTCAGTTCCGAGATGCTCCTGATGTATGGTAGTGTGGCTAGTCCTTTTGGTTGTGGTATGTCCTCGTTCCGTGGTCTTTCTCTTAGGCATCTGCTGATGAAGTTGCGTGGGTATCCGTTTTTGGCGAATACCTTGTATAGGTGTTCCTCTTCTTCTTTTTGCAATCCTGGTGTACTGCAGTGTGTTGTGGCCCTTTTGAATAGTGTCCTGATGCAGCTTCGTTTGTGTGTGTTAGGGTGGTTACTTTCATAGTTTAGGACTTGGTCGGTGTGTGTGGCTTTCCTGTATACTCTTGTAGTGAATTCTCCGTCTGGTGTTCTCTGTACCGGAACGAGGACATACCACAACCAAAAGGACTAGCCACACTACCATACATCAGGAGCATCTCGGAACTGACTGCCAGACTACTGCGACCCCTACGACTCATAACGGCACACAAACCAACAGCCACGCTCAGACAACAACTCACCAGAACGAAGGACTCAATACCCAACATGAGCAAGACGAATGTAGTGTACAAAATACCATGCAAGGACTGCACAGAACACTACATAGGACAAACAGAAAGACAGCTAACAATCCGCATACATGAACATCAACTAGCCATGAAACGACACGACCAGCTATCCTTAGTAGCCACACACGCAGACAACAAGCAACATGAATTCGACTGGGACAACATTACTATCATAGGGCAAGCCAGACAGAGAACAGCCAGGGAATTCCTAGAGGCATGGCATTCATCCACAAACTCCATCAACAAACACATCGACCTGGATCCAATATACCAACCACTACAGCGGACAGCTGAAACTGACAACCGGAAGCGGCAGGGACAGACCACTATAAACACCAGAGGAAACATCAAAGAAGCGCTTCACAGGAGGCTCCCAAGCACTGATGATGTCGCCTAGCCAGGGGACGAAACGTTTGCAACAAAAACTTCCAGCTCGGCGAACAGAACCACAACAGCCTATGATTGAATACTCATCTGTAAATTATAATTCCATCCATCACGTTTAAAATTGCCTTTTCTATTGAGATTGTCATTCAGCATTCCATCTCCCAAATGTCATCTGTTCTATTACTCTGCATTGCATTTCATTCCATTTGTGAGAAAGAGTGAGGGTTGACTGGGAGATGTTACTGTCCTCCCCTCAAGTCTGCTCAGCCACTGGTTCCAGTCCTTTCTGCCTCCCAGCCAATATCAGATTCGTTCCATCCCTGACTCATTAATCCTTGGGTTTTAATGAACAAGGTTGTTGTGCATTGTTAAAGACAAGGCCAGACCCCTCAAACATTTTTAAGCACGTAACCCAGACCGTAACTGTGGTATTTGAAGGTAAATGTACAGTGCATATTCAATGAGGGAATTAGCTGGTCACACAGCCGAGTTTTAAACAAACAGCATTTATTTGCGAAATTACGGAATGAAACAAAATGAACCGAAAACAGAATACCGAACAACTCATCCTATCCAAACCCGACAGGCTATCCCCACTGAAGGATGCTGTTCCAAAGTACATGCAACAATCCCAAAAAACAAACCCCTTAGCATAAAGAGTAAAAATGACTCAAACGCTTACATGTTACAAAATCGGAAGGGCAGAAGGAGAGGGATAGCGTCCAGTTTCAACAGTGACCCTGACTCAACTAACCCCTGAACTGAACTGACCTGCGCAACCAGAGAGCTGGCGATGCGCCCTTCATTGTATCAGTTTTACTTTAAAGACTTGAAAGCCTTCTGCCTGAGGAATTATCTGTGAGGTATAAACAAAATGGCCCCCTGTGAAACATTCAAAATTCAGGCATATTGGAAACTTGGATCATTTAGAACGTCTCTGGGAAAAGAAAATCAAGGACAACAAAACCTTGTAAAGGGACGGATTTGTGACAACATGTCACATTTGGCTTTGGATTGAATTCGAAAAAAGGAAAGACTTACTGAATGAAGCCAATAAAGTGTGTTAATGTGTTTATGGATTTATATAAAACAGTGCAGAAATGCATTGTGTGTTGAAGATACAAAATTGCCTTATTAGTGCAACGAGAGAAATGCCCAGGCAAATCCACACTTCTTGTGTATTGGAGTGCAAATATGCCCACTGGAAATCTATTGGTTGGTGCCTGTTCTAGTGGAGGAGAGATCAGCAACGTAACAACGTCTTGATTGTGTTTTTTAGGTGGGGGCAGGGATGTGGGGTTCAGGTGGTTACAGAATTGCAAATAAACAACACAGCAGAATTATCTAGCCTGCACTAAGAAAGCATCCATCATTCTCCCTCACAACTGACTTCATAAGAACAATTCATGATGGGAGATGCAACCAATCGCCAGTGATGTCAGCATTCAATCCAGTCCACTAGAACTGTTTGTTCAGTGACTATGATTGATGTCAGTCTGCATGGATTCTAATTATGTCACTGCAGGATTTCCCTCTCCTATTAGTAAGGGTATTCTTTCAATGTGTATTCCATTGCAGCAGCAGATGCATGAACTCCGAGACTAACAGTGATCAACAGCTATAGAGACAGGGAGAGGAGAGATCAGAATCAGAGAACCATAGACAGGAATTTTACAATAATGGATGAGAATCTGAGAACATTAGACTGGAATGTTACAACAATGGACAAGAGTATATCCTGGGGTCTTTACTATCTCTCCGGGCCTTGGTCAACATTACCCTGGTGGATATTAGGTGTATTCAGGCAGGTTACTATCCCGTGCTCGCTACTGTTGGTGTACCTGGTAAGTCTCCCCATCTCTATCCAAGTATTAATCTCATAAACCATGGTGAACTTCATTGCTATTTCTGTTATCTATATTTTGCAAATACGGAAACTAATGTTTTCAGTTTCAATTGCACACTCCACTCATCACCAGAATTCCACCACTGTCTCCCCCCCCCCACCCCGACCTCCATTCTCACAAACATCTGAGAACAAGAATGTTCACAATAGTGATTTCCCATTTTGCCCTGAATTGTTTTATGTCTCGGTATTCTCTCCATCACCAAACCTATCCACTACCCGCCCATAATATCCCCAGTCCCCATCTTGGCTTCAGTACTGTTGCTAAATAAACCATTATCTCTGCCTTGGTAACATTCAGATTTCATGTTTCCAGCTCTCTTCCAAGCACTGTCTTAGTTGCAAATATTTCCATTGCAAGCTTGTTCGGGACTCTAAAGCAAATTCTTGATATGGAAACTGAGTTAGAATCGTAATGTTGCTGGCCATGTAATTCAGAGGCACAGGCCATTACACAAAAGGCACTGTTTCACGTACTACCACAGATGACGTCAAAACGTGAATCCAAATGACAGGAATTGGAAATAAAAGCGAATTTCACTACTATCAACCATAACATCACCAGCACTTTATCAATACGTTTATCTATCTCAATGATCTCCTTTGGTAAATAAATCCAGCATTATTACCTGGTCTGGCTTAAGACTGACATCAGACCAACAGCAATGTGCTTGGCTGTATAATGTCTGAAAGAATGACCTCACAGTAAAGGGTATTTAGTGAGGTCAACAAATGATGCCCCCTGTCAGTGATCCGGACATCCCATCTAATAACAACATTAAAGGTTAAATAAAACAAAGAATGATGCTCGAGATTGGAAACAAAAAGAAAGTGAAAGTGCCAAAAAAACTGAGCAGATTTGGAAGCCTCGGGTCGGGAGAGAAACAGAGTTGGCATTTTGTGTCCAATGGCCACACATCTGAACGGAACACAGCTGGGAAATAGTGTAGTTGATGTTGGGGACAGTGATATCTGTTGTGAAGGGGAGAAGGACTGTGTTGAACAGATTGAGAAAGAGAGATAGAGAAAGAAGCAAACAAAGGGATTGTTGATGATCAGCTGGTATGGAAATTAAAAAAAACGAGATTAATCTTATTTATTTTTCTCCTGTTCCCATATTGCTGAAAATCCTGACCATGTAAAGTATGCATCAAAGTCACTGTTGAAAGTGAGTTATGTCCTTTTGTCTGTCTTCACTGAGTGTGATAATCAACTTTTATTCAATAATGGATGCAGAGAGAGTATTTAATTCCCTTTCTTCATTGTCCTTGACAAGGTGTTGACACTGGTCAACATGAACCAGTGTCTGTGAGCTGTGAGTAGTCAGTCCTTACTTCTGACTGGTTACATTTCTTTGAGAGTTTATAGTGAGTGATATAACTGAGTGGCTGGCTTGGCCATTTCAAACTGGAACTGAGTGTTAACCACATTGCTGCGGGTCACACATAGGCCTGACCAGGTAAAGATGGTAGATTTCCTTCCCTGAAGGGAATGACGGTGCCAGGTACGACAATTGACAATGTTTTCATTGTTTTATTTGATTCTTAATTCCTGATATTCTATTGAAGTCAAATTCCAATATTTTCTGTGGTGGGTTTCGAATCCGGGATCTGAATCATCACCTGGGTCCCGGGATTAATATTCCAGAGACAAGACAGCTTGACCATCACGTCCTCAGCATCTCCAACCATCTCCGCTGGCAATAGTGATGTTGCCGTTGGCGTGGCTTTAGATTAGATTAGATTAGATTACTTACAGTGTGGAAACATAAGGCTTCATAAGGCAAAAAAATGAATTGACAAAACATACCATCCTTCTCACTTTGTATTTATGAGAAGGCAAGAAAGTGGGAAGTGCTCTTGGTGAGAAGGAGCTGGATGTCCTTGGTCACCAGTCACTGACAGAATTCATACGGAGCAGTAAGTAATCAGCACAGTAAATGTGTGGTGTCCTTCATGCAAAGAGATTAAAGTATAAGAGTGAAGACACCTTCCTGCAGTTGTAGAATGTTATTGAGACATTAATTTGGTCATTGTGAACAGATATACTCTCCGTTATAATGAATGATCTCCTTGCTACAGAGAGACAGTTTAAAGGATTTACATCACACTAATCCCTGCAGTGATGATACCATGAGTAGAGTGTGAAGGAAATGAGTGTTTAATCTATAATGCTACAAAAGAGTAAAAACTGGTTGCATTAAAACTTGAGCTTTATGGACCAACATTCATTATTTCCAAAACAAATACAACATGTTTTCCGCGATGCATGTCTTTACATTTGGGCAATATATAGATAGGAAAGGTTTAGAAGTATATGGGCCAGGTGCAGGGAAGCGGGGTGAGCATGGATGAACATTTTGGTCAACATGAACCAGTTTGGGCTTAAGGGCCTGTCTCCATGCCGTAGCATTCTATGAAACTATGATAGTTTATGTAGCTCTGTGGAACCCGCATGTTGGTTGCGAGAGAGCTCCAGGTTCTGAATGAACTCTCATCGTCTCAAAGTGCAGTTGATGTGTGCCCCTGTATTGAACGTGATGTTGTTCACAAATCTGTCAGCAGCCACCCTCTGATACTGTTAACCATTCCCACCAGCTTCTGACCTCCATACAGAACACTATCCTGTCTTCTCCATCACAAAGCTAGTCTTTTTTTTTGTAAAAGGTGTTCCTTGGCTCAAGGAGACAGTGTCCTTGTCTTCTTTCAGAGGGGCAATAAAACAGGACCTAACTCCGGTCAGTCTGGTTTGGTACATAGATGAAAAGGATTTCCAGAGGCCTTCTGTTTACATATAAACAGAAGAGACTTTAGGCCAAATTGGTTATGCCTTTGATGGGACCGAGATAACGAAAGAGGAGTGGTCAGCTCTTTCAGCTGAGCTAGTGGTGCTGAGCAGTTTTCAGTTGTGTGTTGAGTGGGAAGTTCAACAGGGAGCTGCGTGGAAACCCTCTCTCTTTTCTGCTCTTCAACTTCAAACTGCAAGCATGTCTTCCATTTCTACTGGGTTTTAAAGGGAATTTGCTTATTGGGACTGTTGTGTGTATTCTGAACAGTACAATTAAGTCTAGCTGGTTTGGTTGAATTTTGTCGGGGTTCTTTATTCTGTTCTTTTTGTTTCATTGTATAATTTTGTGAATATAAAGGTTTTGTCTGTTTTAAAATCTAGTATACAACCTAGCTATCTTACTCCGGGTAATTTTCATTGAAACTTACCAAAACAAGTTGCAAAGTTCTTAGCTGTCTGCTTAAGAATGTTTTAAGTGGTCTAGTCGACTCCATAACATATTGGGGGCTCTTTGCGGTATTTTAAACAGCGAGTGGTAGGTGCTAGTGTCTTTATTTCGGGTATTGGTTTCGTTGAGAAGACAAAGCTTGGGATAGTAATTGGTTCTTTCACTCGCCAAAAGTTTTCTGGATGTGGGCGCAGTGACTTTGGAAGTTTTACAATAGGTGAATGAGACAAAGTTGCAAGAATTAGCAGCGAAGCTGAAATTGGAACTGACTGCTTGTGTGAGGAAAGGAGAGATAATTACAGCAGGAGATAATCAATTACACTTGCTGAAGAATCTACAGAGCTAGCAAGAATTCAATTGCAAATGAAGCAGCATGAGTTAGCGGCGAGGGATAAGGAAAGGACAGCAGAAATGAAACAGTTTGAATTACGGTTAAAAGCAGAAGAGGGGGGACAAAGAGACAGCAGCAGAACAAAGAAAAAAGAGACCAGCAGAAGAGAGACAAAAAGAGAGAGCATCAGAAGAGAAAGAAAGACAGAGCTTTTGGACAGCAAAAAAAAACTAACACTTAAATGGAAAGTCAGCGTAAAAGGCTGGAGTTAAAGGCTGAGATACTTAGTTAATAAGAGAGTGAGGATGAGCAAGACACTGGTAGTCAGAAGCCTAGTGAGAAGCTGTTTAAGTATGTTCAAGCAGTGCTAAATCTGAAGAGAAAGATGTGGAAGTCTTTTTCAAATCATTTGACAAGGTGGCTAAACAAATGCAGTGGCCAGAGTCAATGTGGGTTTAATGATCTAAACGAAACTTGAAGGTAGAGCTAGTGAGGTATTTGCATCTCGATCAGAGGAGGTATCTGGGGAGTATAAGGAGGTGAAAAAAGGCCATTTTAACTGAGCTTGTACCAAAAGGTTATAGGCAACCTTTCAGGAATCTAAGGAGGGTTCCTGGTAAAGCCTAGGTTGAGTTTGAATGGATCAAACAGAGTAATTTCGAGAGATGGATAAGAGCTTTAAAAATCAAGCAAACCTATGATGCCCTTAGAGAGGAAAGCATTTTGGATGATTTCAAAAATTCACTGTCTGAAGTAATGCGAACTCCTGTGGAAGAGCTAAGAGTGATAACATCAAGGTTCGCTTGGCTTCCAGACTCGATTTCAGTCCAAGATGAATACAAATTGGAGCAAAGAGATATCCTCACGTGGAAAGGGAAAAGTAGATCACAGTGAAGATCATTAGGATAATTTACCACAGGGTCAAAAAAGAAACCCTTGATGGGGACAAAGCAGTTCAAAGGCTCCGGTGTTTTCATTGTAATAAAGTGGATGACACAAAATCACAGTGTTGGTGGGCTAGGAGAAAACAAGATGTAGGAAAACCAGCCAAGCCTGGGAGTTTTGTTGGAAAGTCACAAAAAACATAAGGGAAGTTAGACAACTGCCTCAGAGTGTACAGGATGATGAGAAGTTGATCAAGGAAGACGTGCCAGATCTGCTTAACAAATATACATGCAAGGGTAAAGTTTATTCACATAGGCCAGGAGTATTTGGTAAGGAGGTTCTAATATTAAGGGGCACAGGATCTTCTCAGTGTGTAATGCTGAGGAAGGAGGAGATATGCACTCCTGAGGGACTATTGCCAGAAAATGTAAACAGGTGAGACTTCAGGCCAAAGTGGTCGTGCTTTATAAGTGACCTGTATAATGAACGAGGGAGTGGTGAGCTCTTTTAGCTGAACTAGCTGAACTGAACTGAGCAGCTTTCAGCTGAGTCTGGTACTGGGAAGTTCAACAGGGAACTATGTGGAAACTGTTTCTATTTTCTGACCTTCAACTTCAACCTGGAAGCATGTGTTCCATTTATACTGGTTTTTATTGGGAGTTTGCTTATTGGGACAGTTGTGTATATTCGGAATAGCATAATTAAGTCTAGCTGAATAGGTTGAATTCTGTTTGTGTTTCATTGTGTAATTTTATGAATAAAGTTTTTGTCTGTTTTAAAATCTGGTAGTCAACCTAGTTAAAGTACTCTGGGTAATTTTCATTGTATACTTAACGGCACAAATTTCAATGTTATGCTCTGGCCTGCCTGCTTAAGAATGCTCTGAGTGGTCTTGCCTAGTCCATAATATCTTGAAGATGGAAGATGCCTCCTTGGGACTTGGTACAAACCAATCACTTTCCCTCCTCATGGTCAGCATACCATGTTAACATAACACAACAGCAATGGAGCCAAAAGGAAAAACATAGAGCAGTCTGTCTTTGCAGTCTATGCCTCATTGGTTTGACGTGTTGCAGGATCAACGACATCCTCGTATTTCAGTGTAACAGTGAGGAGGGACTGAATGGCCTCATCTGCTCACGGGTCAGTGTCTCTAGGGACTAATTGTCTTACTCCTGGCCCGAGGGCAGAGGCTGAAGAACTTCAATGGGCAACCCATGGTTCCTGCCTACCAGCATGTTGTGCTGACGCGACTCTATCCTCCTGAGTTATAGGAGACAAACAGGAGGCGGGAAGAACACAGCAAGCCAGGCAGCATCATGAGGTATTTAAGTCAAAATTTAAGGTATAACAATTCTTCAGGACTGGGAGTGGGAGGTAGTGGGAGCTGCAGATATAGAGGGAAGGGAGTGGTTGGCTTGGGGAGAGCAGCGGGATGGTGAGGTACAGATATGTGGACACAAGTGGTGGATGCAACCTGGTTGGGCGATGGGAGGGATGAATCCACTTGGGAGCTGGAAGGCGGAGTCGTTAGATGGAATGGAAGGAAGGAGTATGGGCAGAAAATGGAGTAAGGGTATGGGTAGTAAGGTTATTTCAAATTGGAGAATTCAATGTTACATCTTCCAGGTGGTAGGCTTGAAATTGTGTTGCTGGAAAAACGCAGCAGGTCAGGCAGCATCCAGCGAACAGGAGAATCGACGTTTCGGGCATAAGCCCTTCTTTAGGAATGAGGAAAGTTTGTTCAGCAGGCTAAGATAAAAGGTAGGGAGGAGGGACTTGGGGGAGGGGCGTCGGAAATGTGATAGGTGGAAAGAGGTCAAGGTGAGGGTAATAGGTCAGACTGGGGTGGGGGCGGAAAGGTCAGGAAGAAGATTGCAGGTTAGGAAAGCGGTGCTGAGTTCGATGGATTTGACTGAGACAAGGTGGGGGGAGGGAAAATGAGGAAACTGGTGAAATCCGAGTTCATCCCTTGTGGTTGGAGGGTTCCTAGACGGAAGATGAGGCGCTCTTCCTCCAACCGTCGTGTTGTTGTGGTCTGGCGATGGAGGAGTCCAAAGACTTGTATATCCTTGGTGGAGTGGGAGGGGGAGTTGAAGTGTTGAGCCACAGGGTGGTTGGGTTGGTTGGTCCGGGTGTCCCAGAGGTGTACTCTGAAACGCTCCGCAAGTAGGCGCCCTGTCTCCCCAATATAGAGGAGGCCACATCGGGTGCAGAGGATGCAATAGATGATGTGTATGGAGGTGCAGGTGAATCTGTGGCGGATATGGAAGTTTCCTTTGGGGCCTTGGAGGGAGGTGAGGGGGGAGGTGTGGGCACAAGTCTTGCACCTCCTGCGGTTGCAGGGGAAGGTGCCGGGAGTGGAAGTTGGGTTGGTGGGGGGTGTGGATCTGACGAGGGAGTCACGGAGGGAGTGGTCTTTACGGAATGCTGATAGGGGAGGGGAGGGAAATATATCCTTGGTGGTGGGGTCCGTTTGGAGGTGGTGGAAATGACGGCGGATGATGCGCTGTACATGGAGATTGGTGGGGTGGTAGGTGAGGACCAGTGGGGTTCTGTCTTGGTGGCGGTTGGAGGGGCGGGGCTCAAGGGCGGAGGAGTGGGAAGTGGAAGAGATGCGGTGGAGGGCATCGTCGACCACGTCGGGGGGGAAATTGCGGTCCTTGAAGAAGGAGGCCATCTGGGTTGTACGTTTTTGGAACTGGTCCTCCTGGGAGCAGATGCGGTGGAGACGAAGGAATTGGGAGAATGGATGGCGTTTTTACAGGGGGCAGGGTGGGAGGAGGTGTAGTCCAGGTAGCTGTGGGAGTTGGTCGGTTTGTAGTAGATGTCCGTGTTGATTCGGTCGCCTGAGATAGAAATAGAAAGGTCGAGGAAGGGGAGGGAGGAATCTGAGACTGTCCAGGTGAATTTGAGGTCGGGGTGAAAGGTGTTGGTGAAGTGGATGAACTGTTCAACCTCCTCGTGGGAGCCGATACAGTCATCGATGTAGCGGAGGAAAAGGTGGGGGGTGGGGCCAGTGTAGTTGCGGAAGATGGACTGTTCCACATATCCTACGAAGAGGCAGGCATAGCTGGGGCCCATGCAGGTGCCCATGGCTACTCCTTTCGTTTGGAGGAAGTGGGAGGATTGGAAAGAGAAGTTGTTCAGGGTGAGGACCAGTTCAGTCAGTCGAAGGAGGGTGTCAGTGGAAGGGTACTGGTTGGTACGGCGGGAAAGGAAGAAGCGGAGGGCTTTGAGTCCTTCGTGATGGGGGATGGAGGTGTACAGGGACTGGATGTCCATGGTGAAGATAAGGTGTTGGGGACCGGGGAAGCGAAAATCATGGAGGAGGTGGAGGGCATGGGTGGTGTCCCGAACATAGGTGGGGAGTTCTTGGACTAAGGGGGGCAGGACCATGTCAAGGTATGCGGAGATGAGTTCGGTGGGGCAGGAGCAGGCGGAGACAATAGGTCGGCCGGGGCAGTCAGGAGGTAGAAGCGGGCGGTGCGGGGTTGTGGGACTATGAGGCTGGAGGCGGTGGATGGGAGATCCCCCAAGGTGATGAGGTTATGGATGGTCTGGGAGATGATGGTTTGGTGGTGGGGGGTGGGGTCATGGTTAAGGGGGCAGTAGGAGGAGAGGGGTGGGGGAGTTCAGGTGGCGGTTAATATCGCGGCGGCAGTTGGCTATGAAGAGGTCGAGGGCAGGTAGGAGGTCAGCACGGGGTGTCCAGATGGGGGCGGGGACGGAGGTCAGCGCGGGGGCGGGGTTGGACGTGGTGATGGCGATCGGCGAAGGGGCAGGGTTAGACGTGGTGACGGATGTAGGCGTGGGGGCGGGGTTAGGCATGCAGTCGGAGATCGGCGAAGGGGCCATCGAAATCCATCGAACTCAGCACCGCCTTCCTAACCTGCAATCTTCTTCCTGACCTCTCCGCCCCCACCCCAGTCTGACCTACCACCCTCACCTTGACCTCTTTCCACCTATCACATTTCTGACGCCCCTCCCCCAAGTCCCTCCTCCCTACCTTTTATCTTAGCCTGCTGGACAAACTTTCCTCATTCCTGAAGAAGGGCTTATCCCCGAAACGTCGATTCTCCTGTTCCCTGGATGCTGCCTGACCTGCTGCACTTTTCCAGCAACACATTTTCAGCTCTGATCTCCAGCATCTTCAGACCTCACTTTCTCCTCAGGTGGTAGGCTTGCCAGGTAGATGAGCTGTTGTTCCTCCAGTTTGCGGTCTGCCTCACCAAGGCAAAAGAGAAGGCCAGGGGTGGTTATGTCGGAAAGGGAGTGGGAAGGGGAATTCAAATGGGCGGTGACTGGGAGGTCAGGTTAGCCCCTGCAGGCCCGGCTGTGATGCTCGGTGAAATGTGCCCTTAGTTTATGTTCGGTCTCCCCAATGTAGAAAAGACTACATCGGGGGCATCTGATGCAGGAAACTCGGTTGGAAGAGAGGCAGGTGAACCTCTATCTGACCTGCAAGTACTGATTGAACCCCATTTGGAAGTGGAGGAAGTGGCGTGCCAGCAAATGATGCATCTTTTGCGGTTGCAGGAGAAGGTACCTGGGGATTATGGGATAGATTGGTGGGGAGTGTGGCACAATAACGAAGGGGACAGTCTTGTGGGAGATGTGCCAGGTGGTGGGATCCAAACCTAGTTTACTGCATCTGGTGCACCTGATGTAGTTTTCACTGTATCAGGAAGACCAAATGTAAATGAAGTGAATGATTTGCTGAGTTTTGCAGTCAGGCTTCTAAGGGCTGACCTGACCTCCCAATCGCTTCGTACTTCAATTCTCCCCCCCCCCCCCCCCCCCCCAATCCCTTTCTGACATGGCCATCCTTGGCCTCCTCCATTACCACAATGAACCAAACCATAAATTGAAGGAACAATTCCTCATATGTCACCTGTGCAGCCTACATCCCGGGGACTCAACATTGATTAGATTAGATTACTTACAGTGTGGAAACAGGCCCTTCAGCCCAACAAGTCCACACCAACCCGCCGAAGCGTAACCCACCCAAACCCATTCCCCTACATTTATCCCTTCATCTAACACTACGGGCAATTGAGCATGGCCACTTCACCTAACCTGCACATTTTTGGATTGTGGGAGGAAACCGGAGCACGCCCACACAGAAACGGGGAGAATGTGCAAACTCCACACAGAGAGTCGCTTGAGGCGGGAATTGAACCCGAGTCTCTATCGCTGTGAGGCAGCTGTACTAACCACTGTGCCACCGTGCCGCCCACATTGAATTGAAATCTCCAATTTCAAATAACCTCCCTTCTAATCCTACGTATCACTTCCCAAGGCCTTTCCCTCCTTGCCTTCCTCTGATCAATACTTGATTCAGCTACCAACTGAATTCAGTCCTCCCATCACCAACCGGCTGATACCCTTTATCTGTGTTCACTTATGCCCATCTCGCCACTCTGTCTCCTCCTCCCTCACCCGCCCTTTATTCTATAGACCCCCTTACCCCTAACCACAATCCTGATGAAGCGTTATATCCTAGGCGTTGACTGCTCAACGACTTGATGCTGCCTCGCTTATTCTGTTCTTCCAGCCTCCTGCGTGTATATTTTGGATTCCAATTGCTGCTGTATTTTTTTAATTGTCTTCTTGTGGAATAGGCAGGAGAGAAGGAATGCGTTGCACCTGTTTTTATCCAATAGTTTTTGATGGGCTGAATGGCTTTCTTATATTACTGTGAAACCAGCTAGAGTTGTTGAAGGGATTCCTTCTTTTTAACCGTGGAAATGTTTAGTGCCCAGCAGTGCTTTTGATTAATGTTACCTATACATTAACAGCACAAGCTTGAATGTTGTCCAGATTTGATACTTTAATACCCGAGAAGGTGACTCATTCTTCTGAACATTATATACTCTTCACAGAACATCCCCACCTCTGATCGTATGACAGAGAGAAAGACATTGATGAAGCATCTGAAGATGTTTGTGCCGAAGAAGCTACCCTGCGATTGTCCACAGAGATATCCAGGGACTGAGAGGATTGATGTCCACCAGCCACATTGTGTTCTGAATGATCCAACCAGTGGGGAGTTTACAACTGATTTCCATCAAGTTCAATTTTGTTCAGTCTCCTTGACACCTTGCTCAATTAATTACTGCCATGATATCAGGGCCAATCACTCTGACGGTGTGTTCAAATCTTTTGTTCATGTCAATTGGCCAAGGTATATGTGTGGGAAGTGTTTCCTTCTCTCAGAGGATAGTGACGGTTGGGACCAGACAGTTAGGACCACCCCCTGCCAATCTATTTTAAACACTCCCTTGTTACACGAGTAAAACTGGCCGCCAAGATATTGGAGTCCCCTCCAGTGCAAGTCTCTGATGGTAACCTCCCTCTCAGGAGGTTACCACTGTCAAGGTTTTTTTTAAATGTTTCTCCTAGCTCTCTGTAATCACGCTGCAGGACCTCGTCCCTATTTCTACGGGTATCATTTGTGCTAACGTGCATAATGATGTCTGGCTGCTCCCCCTCCCCCTTGAGAATGTTCTGCAGCCACTTGGAGTCATACTGGACCCTAGCACCTGGGAGGTAACCCACGATCCTGGATTCCCATTTGTGACCACAGAATCTCCGATCTGTCCCTCTAACAATCGACCCTCCTATCTTTAACGTCCTGTTTACTTTTATTCTTTCCCATTGTGCCTTAGAGCCAGTGGTAGTACCACCAACCTGTCTACTGCTGCTTTCCCCTGAACAGTCATCGCCCCCAACAATCCAAAATGGTCTACTTGTTTTCGAGAGGAATGGCCACAGGGGATTCCTGCACTCCCTGTCTACTCACTTTGCTATTCCTGGTGGTCGCCCATCTACTCTCTGCCTGGAACACGACAGGAAGGAAGGAACGCCTGTTGGATTAAATTGTGTTTATTTAAATACTACAGGACTGACAGGTAAGGCTAATGAACTCAGGGCGATGAACGTTAGACTGGAATATTACAGTCATTAAAGAAACATAACTAGGGGCGTGTCTTGGGTGTGGCCACCACATTAAAGCACTTATCTATGAAGTTCTCAGTATCTCGGATGACCCTGCATGCATCCTAGATTAGATTACCTACAGTATGGAAACAGGCCCTTCGGCCCAACAAGTCCGCACCGACCCACTGAAGAGCAGCCCACCCAGAGCCGCTCCCCTACACCCAAAGCTATGAGCAGTTTAGCATGACCAATTCACCTAACCTGCACATCTTTGGACTGTGAGAGGAAACCCACACAGACACGGGGAGTATGTGAAAACTCCACACATACCGAGGCAGGTTTTGGACCCTGGTCCCTGGTGCTGTGAGGCAGCAGTGCTAACCACTGAGCGACCGTGCCACCCAGCTCCAGCTCCCTAACACAGTATCTCTTTAAAGTACGGAGGACGCCATTGGCCATTAGGTATAAATCAGCTCCAAAAATGTCCCGCAAACACCTCCCATTTGCTAGCCCTCTTTCTATTGCCTGTTAAATCCATAATTTCCAAATATATATCCAGTTCTCTTTTGAATCTTTATCCACAACTTTCCCAGCCGGTCAATTCCAATTCGTAACAACTCTCTAAATAAGACATTTTTCCTCAGTTCACTCCTAGCTCTTTTGCTGACAACCTTGAAATTAGAATTCCTTGATGCTGTAATTCTAACTAATAGAGTAGTCTTTTTCTACTCTGCAACTTTTTTCATACTTTTGAGCACCGCAATAAACTCACATCTTTGTCTGTTCTGCTCCAGGAACAAGAAGCCTTGCAAGAACTGTAACAAACACTACAACGGAAAAACAAGCAGAAAACTAGTCACCAGGATGTATGAACATCAACTAGCTACAAAAGACATGATCCCAACACTAATTTCTTATGTACTGATGAGGAAGTACGCCACTTTGACTAGATCTGCATATCCATCCTAGGACAGGCCAAACAGAGACAAGCACAACAATTCCTAGAAACATGGCATTTCGGAACTCCATCAACAAATACATCAATTTTGACTCCATTTACCACCCTCTGAGAAAAAAGGGCCTAAAATGACATAATCGACACAGGAAATTACAATACCAACCCAAGGAAACCGAAACACTTGAATAGAAAGTGGAAGATAACACCAGCACTTCACTGGAGGCTCACTTACTGAGTACAGTCAATGGAACAAACCAGGAACTGCCATTACCTATTGCTTCAGAATATATCAGAGTGCTCATGGCTGCCACCACATAGAATCATTGAATGAAAATGCGAGCCTGCACCACCAAGTGCATATCCAAAGGCTTTTTTGAAAGTTTATGAGATTACCTGCTCAATCACCCACCTAGGCAATGCATTCCAGACACATGTCACCAGGGGCAGAATGGCGGATCAGTGGTTAGCAATCCTGCCTTAGAGCGCTGGGGACCCAGGTTTGATTCCAGTCTTGGGTGACTTCCTGTATGGATTTTGCGCATTCTCCCTGTGTCTGCGCAGTTTCCTCGAGGCAATCCAGTTTCCTCCCACAATACGATGATGTGCAGCTTAGGTGAATTGGCCATGCTTAATTGCCCACAGTCTTCAGGGATGTGTAGGTTAGGTGCATTAGTCAGGGGTAAATATAGGAGGAACGTGTTTGTGTGGGTTACTCTTTGGAGGGTTAGTGTGTATTGGTTGGGTAAAAGAGCCTATTTCTGCACAGTAGTGATTTTATATTCTATGTCTCTGCCACCCTCTCAGTTCAAAACAGACTCACAAATCCTCTCTGAATCCTCTGCCTTTCACTTTAAGTATGTATCCCTTTGTTTTTGACCCTTCGAGTAAGGGAAACAGCTGCTGTCTGTTCATCCTCTCCATTCCCCTTATGCTCTTGTACACCTGTACAGGTTCCCTCCTCAACCTTCCCTGCTCCAATGAAAAAAGGAGCAAATTTAGCCCTCGCCCTTCACAGTCTGAGTACTCACTTGTCTTGTTAATTCAGATGCGCATCTTCTCACATTTATCAGTGTTAAACTTCATCAGCCATTAATCTGGATATAGAAATCATCTGTTTATATCGTCCTGTAGCCTAACCCTTTCCTCCTCACTGTGAACCACCCAGCTAATCTTTGTGTCATCCCCAACATTAGTTATCATTCCACTGCCGTCCATCTTCCACATTCACACTATCATCATTTATGAATATCACAAACAAATCTTGATTTCCTTCCTATTCTCCAGATGTTATTCACAGAAGACGAATTAAGAATTCCAGTCTCTTGCTATTCTTATTTTGGGGAATTTACAAAGTGATGTAGTTAACATCTATTATGAGGGAGCTGCAAATAGCATTTTCAACACAGAGTTGAATTCACCTTTTACACTCTACCCCTCAGCATGTCTTATTCATAAAGCGTGTACCTAATTTAGAATGAACTATGGTTTGGCATCTTGCACTGGAACATTCGCCTTTTGTGTGGCACTGTTCTTTGTAACAATAGTCAGAACTGAAGAATTTTTCATCTGCAGGATGGATGCAAACCCATTGCTTGAATCAGCTAATGTGATGAGGATAAATACTCAATTAACTTCTACGTTATGGACAAACTGCAGGAGATCAAACCATATGCTCATGTCTACCTTGAATTGGAAGCAAATACATACCGTTAAATAAAAACAAAAATGTTGAGACACCACACCAGGGGGAAAAAGAAAAACATGTCATCTGCTTTTGGTGGAGATGCAGAAATACAGAGTGAATGTGCAATCTGAACAAGAATCGAGTGATAGAAAAAGAAATACATCAAATCATAATTTTCAATGGAACCAGATCCCAATTTTCCTGAACAGTGATGTTTTCCACCCAACCTCACTTTTGCAAAAGCAAGTTTTTCCAAGTCACTAAAACTTCATTAGCCATTCTTCCTCCACTTCCTACTCTTTTTTACACTCCTACTTCCCTTGTATTGCCCCTTCTGCTGCTACATACTCTTCCACTGATGATATCTCTTCATGTCTTTCTTCTCCCACTCCCACTGTAAGTTACACCAGTTCTCTAGTTACTCCCATTTCCACTGGCCATCCCTTGATCTTTTTGCTTTCCAACTAGGGAGATGGGAACTGCTGGTTTCATGCTGCTATTGGTCATCAGTCAACAATGAGATTGGGATGATTAATGTCCAATAGGAATAGGCAATAGTGTGTGTTTGTCACTGTCCAATACAACATGAAAAGGATGGTTCTGTTACCCCTACAGAGTGGAACCTTTTTCTGTCTCTGTGTCACAGCGCTTAAGCAAACAGCCTCATCACAAACAGGGCAAACCTCTCCTCAGAATCAGAAGTCCATGCATCAGCTTTTCCTAAAATGTTGTGAGGACAGTGACCACATTGTTCAAACAAGCCGTGTTCGATCTTTTTGCTCTTTACCATTTTAACTGATTTTCCAATGTCATTTGAAGTGAGATCAGAGTAACTTCCCTTGCATCAAAGTAATATTTGTCTCATTGGCATCATTACCCCCCAGCAAATTGTGGTTAATGGGAATCAGAGGAAATTCTGTGCTGGTAACTTCCTCATTGAAAAATGACACCTTCCCTCGAGCTATTGGGAATGACAAATAAATTCAGCCTTTGCTAGTGCCTTCCAAAACCATGGATGGATTTATCTTATTAATAACATCAAATACATCTGTTTTCACAGTTTGGTCTATAGTCTCAGAAAAGTAAGACCTTGCTGGCTGAGTATCACCCCAATGAAATCAGAGGATTACAATAAGATAACTATTCCGATTATTTTCAACCACTTACTTTCTGAGGACTGATCGTACGATGTCAGTGCCACTGAGATCAACATTTTCTCTGCCCAACAGCGTCTCATCACATTGGCTCAAGGCTGCAACATTCTCCAATTCTACTTCATTCTCCAGCTCATTTGCCATGTTCGCCAGATATACGAGGCCCACAAGATGGAATAACTTAGCCTATGAGTCTCTGGAACCTGCCACCCCACTCATGCCCTGCAATCTGACTCCATCCCCTCTCCTTTTCACATTTCTCACATTTGGGGACCTAGATGATGCACATCTGAATCTCTTCTTCTCACATTTCATCTGAGTCCATCCCTTCTCCCAAGCCCACCTCCTGTCGTGTATTCACCATCCCTCCTAAACTTCCACGATCTAATCCTGAATGTTCTGTACTCAGCAAAGTTCTCAGCTTTATCCCGCTATGCCCCCACTTTAATGAATTTCAGGAACGACATAATGTTGAAATCCTCTTTCACCATTTTTTCCTCAGTGTCCATTTCTTTGGGCAAGAGTCCACTCCCCATCCCACAGACCCTTCACTCAGTTCCATCACTGTCCCTCCACCTGGGCACATTCCTCTGGCGTTTACTTGAACTCAATCTGTTCATTGAGAACTTTCCATGTGACACTCGTGCACTTAATTTCTCTGCATCCCCCTCACCCTATCCAACCTATCACCCTCTGAGCAGGCTGTACGCTGTATGCTTCGATCCAAACCTGACTGTGTTATTTAGCCTGTGTCGATAAGGGTGGTGGACTCACTTCTCCATTTCAGAGGCTGAGTACCAGCTCTCAGATACCTCCACATATCACCTGCTGGTCCATAACCTTTCCATGGCACATCAGGCCATTTTATTAATTAAATCTGACTACATTTCATATGGAGATTCCCACCCACTTGCCCCCACCTAACAGTCCCAACGCTGATGGTCCTCTGATTGCAGAGCTTGCTTTTATATTCTCCTGAAAATCCACAAACAGAACTGCCTGGGCAACCCATTGCTTCAGCCTGCTCCTGCACACAGAGGGGGTGCATGGATACACACGTGGGCTCAAGTTATATCTGTTCCTTCATGGGATACGTAGACCATTCCTTATTCCACTGCTTTCCACCCCCCATCCACAACATTTTCTCCGATACGTAGATGATATCATAGCTGCTGCTCCTCTCTCTTGTCCAGAAATGGACAAGTTTATCGTTTCCAATTTGCACCCCTCCCTCACTTTCACCTGGTCTATCTCTGACTCCTCCTTTCCTTTCCTCGACATCTGTGCTTCTATTTCAGGGGATAGACCGGTCACTGATACCGAGTATTAACACACCGACTCCCACAGCTACCTGGAGTATACGTCCTCACACCCTGTTTCCTACAAAGGCTCCATTCCATTCCCCCAGTTCCTCCGTCTCCACCGCATTGCTTCTGATGATGTCAACTTCAGAAATGTGGCCTCTGAAATGTCAACCTTCTTCCTCAACCGAGAATTCCCCAGCACTGTTGTCGACAGGGCCCCCAACTAGTTCTGACCCATCTGCTGCACTTCTACCCTCACCCTCTCTCCTCCCTCCTGCAACAGCGTTAAGAATTCACCTTGTCCTTACCTACCATCCCACCAGCATTCACATGCAGAAGATCATTAGTCTGGATTTCCCCCACCTCCAGCGAGATGCCATCACCAGACACATATTTGCCTCCTCTCCTTTTTCTGCCTTCTGAAGTGACCATTTCCTCCAGGACACCCTGGTCCGCTCATTATTCACTGCCCACACCTCCCCCCACACCGCCCCCTACCACCCTACCACAGGTCCACTTCATTTTCCCCTGTCGGAGGTGTAACACTTTCCCATTTACCTATTCCCTCCTCACTATTCAAGGGCCCAAACATACCTTCCAGGTGAAGCAGCATCCTACCAACATTTCCCACAAACCGGTCTACTACATTCGTTGCTCACATTGTGGTCTGCTCTACATTGGGGAAACTAGAAGTGGACTGGGTGACTACTTCACAGAATATCCAAGCTGTACCTATGCAAAAGACCCTGAGTTTCCAGTTGCCTGCCAGTTTAGTATCCCATCCTGTTCCTTGGCCAATATCTCTGTGTCAGGCTTGCTGCAGTGTTCCAGGAAATTTCAATGCAAGCTGGAAGAACAACACTTCATTTTCCGTGGGTGGACCCTGCAGCCATTCAGACTCAAAATAATGTTCAATAATTTTAAGGACTGAACTCCTCAATGCCCATATCCATACACCAGGCCTAGTTCTCACGTGGCCTTCCATTACTCACCCCCTATTGTTAGCTACTAACAGTCTCTATTAACAGGTATTCAGCCTCTGCTGTATATTAATCAACATTTTCAGGGCTAACATCCGTTCTGAGGAAATGCCATTGAACTAGAAACGTTAATTCTGATTTCTCTGTACAGATGCTGCAGACCTTTTGCAGCAACTTCGGTTTTTGTTTCAACAATGTCTCACGATGGTTTTGTCTCACAATGCAATACGTCATGGATATTTAGAGCTCTGTCAAACATAGGAACTTTGTAATTTCTCATTTAAAGTCCATAAAAAATACTCGAGATTCAACTGAGATAGCAGCTTTGCTTATGTCGTTCACATCAGTCAATTTGTCACAGTTCAGAAAGAAAAAGTAATCGATAGAGGGAAACTCAGCAGGTCTGGCACCCTCTGAGCAGAGATACACAGAATTACCTTTGATTTCAATATGACTTTGTCAGAACAGTGTCACATCATATTCGATATGTTAACTTTGTTTCTCTCTGCAGATACTTCCTCATCTGTTGCGCTTCTCCATTTTTTATTTGTGTTTCATGTTTCTATATCACTCTATTTCATGTTTCTTGACAGGGTTACATGCTGAATTTGGTTATATATGGACAATGTAGTCCTTTCCTGTTCCTATTCTCGTTGGTGTGTCTGTGACACCTGTGTTACGGCCGAAATCTGTTTCTTCTTTAAGATTCAAAGGAAAAGAAAGAATATTTTATTCTGATTATCCTGTAAATCTCAGGAACTCCACTTTGTTTGAAAAGACATTTTAGAAGCAGCTGAAATTTCATGAGATAATAGGAATAGATTATTGATGGTGGAGCACTCTGTGACCTTTGTTGAACTAGCTTGTCTACCCCCTCTCCAAACGCTTTGATTACATATCACAGAATTATTTACAGCAAAAGTGGGGGAAACTCAGCCCATTGTCTCTTCCAGCTTGGAATGACTATATCTCTACTGTTAGTCTCCTGTATTGTCCCCATTACACTTCACATTTTGTTATTAGTGTCTGCTTTTAATTTTAAGTATCCTGCCAGATATGAACAATATGATCAATCTCAAACAAAAAGATAAACAGAACTTAGAGGGCAAGCTCAGCAGGTCTGGCTGTATCTGTGAAGATAAATCAAAGTTAATGTTTCCGGTCCGGTGATCTTACTCAATCAGTATTCCCAATGATTAAATGGTGTGTATATACAATATAGTTCACTTTATCACATTTAATATTATCCTTTTAGTTCACATTATCATTCAGCATTGCACCTCCCAAATGTTGGCTGTTTCCTTGTTATGCATTAGATTTAATTCTGTCTGTCAGAAAGAGGGATGAAGACTGGGGACCATCATTGCACTCCCCATGCAGTCTCCACAGTCACTGCTCCCATTCTGCCTACCTCCCAGCCAATATCAAGTTCATTCGAACCTGACTCATTAATTCATAAGTCTCAATGAATACATTCATTGTAATTATCACTTTAAGTTTTGGACTGAGGGCAAAATGCTTAAAAAATACAGTTTACAGCAAATAAAACTGCATTTAGAAGTCTGTCAATTTATATAAATAAATTACTGAAGCATATTCACTATGGAAGTTCCAAAGTTGTCTTATTCGAGCAGTGAGAGGAACATTCAGAGAGGTCCACACTTCCTGTCTATGCTCAGGGCGGCTATGCCCAATGACAGTCTGTTCGCTCGCGTTTGTTCCCGTGGAGGAGAGATCAGCACAGTAACAACATCCTGATTGTGGGGGGTGTGGAAGGATTTTTGGCGAGATGGTTAAAGCATAGTAAACGGACAATAGAGCAGAATCATGTCGCCTACGAAAAGAAAATATTTTTATTCTCCCTCACAACTGACTTCACTAGAGCAATTAATGATGGGAGATGTGACCAATAGGAAGCAATGTCAACATGTAGTCCAGTCCAGATATATTGTGAACTGAATGTGCTGTATTGAAAGCTGGGACTGTTTGCTCTGACTGTGATTAATGTCAGTCTCCATGCAATGCAACTGTGTCACTGGAGGTTCCCCTCTCCTATTAATAAGAGGCTTCATTCAAGTGTGCTATCCCACTGTAGTAACAGATGCATCAGCTCCAACAGTAACAGAGATCTACACCTGCATAGATCTGAATCTGAGAATAGCGGACTGGAACATTACAACAATGGAGAGGAGGTTTTCCTCGAGTTTTTTCAAGATATCCCCCTCTTGGGGATTTCTATCATGTCGGATATCAGCAGTGCTGATGATTATTCTGGGCGGGGTGGAGGGTGTGCTGCTAACCGATTCTTGCTATTGTATGTGTTCTCTACCTTTGTCTATTCATTAATCCCATAAACAAGTTTGAACTTCGTTGCAATTTCTGTTATCTATATTTGTCAGAGAAAGAAACTATTGTCTTCAGTTTCAATTGCAGTCTCCATTCATTACCCATGAATTACCCACTCCCTCACAAACATCTGCGAACAAAACTGTGCACAACCCTGACATCCCTTTTTGCCCTGAACTGATTTATGTCTCCTGTTCTCTCTATCACCAAACCTGTCCACTCCCAGCTCCTAATATCCCCAATCTTTTTCTCTGTGTCAGTATTGTTGCTGAACAAGCCATTGGCTGCACGTTGGTAAAATTCAGACTTAATGTTTCAAGCTCTCTTCTGACCACTTTTCCAATTATAAATATTTCAATCACAAAATTGCTCTTGTCTCGGACATTACTTCATGATTAGGACATTTGTATCAATGTAGGAATGTCACTGGATGCAATTCAGGAGCAAAGCTTATTAAACGAAATATATTGTTTCAAGTGATTTGTTTCAAGTCCACTACAGCTGATGACAGAACTTAAATAAAAATGATAAGAATTGGAATAAAAGTGAATTTCACAAAAAGCAAACATAAAAGCAACGTTTTGTCTGAGAACCTTCATCTTTCACTGATCACCTTCGGTAAAGAAATCTAAAGTTATTACCCGGTCTGGGTTAATTGTGACCTGAGACCCATGACAATGTGCTTAACTTTATATTGGCTTGTGGAATGGCCTCATAATCAGAGCAATTAGTGATGTTAACTAAATGCTGCCCTTGGTAGAGATGCCAACATCCCACGAATTAACAAAATTGAAGGTGAAATCAAATAAAGGAAGCAGCTGAAAATCTGAAATTATAGAAAGAAATGCAAAGAAACCATCAGAAAGTGCTGGGAAACTTTCCTGAACTGAAAACAGCTGGAAAGGAATGTAATTAATACCGTTGACAGGGAAGTCTGCTTTGAAGGGGAGGAGGAATCTATAGAGAAAGAGAGGTAAAGAAGAAACAGAGCAAACAAAGAGAATGATGATCAGCTGGGTTGGAAATAAAATGTGAGATTCACCTCATTTATTTTTCGCCTTTCCCATCTTCCCTTGTAAATACAAGTATCCCCCGTTATTTAAAAGTTCGCTTTTCGCCACTTCTCTTTCCGACTGACTTACATTATGACATTGTCTCACTAACCAAACGAAATCCAAAAAGGATTTTCACTTTTACAAAGAAAGCCGAAACTTTTCCCATATAAATCAGTGCTACTGCAGTTTACACCATATCCGCTTGTGAACGTTTTTGTAGGAACACTCTACCTACAAATAGTGAGGGAAAACTGCATATATCTAAGATCATGTTTAAAGTGATTTGATTCCCTCTGTCTGTCCTCCCGAAGTGTGGTCATCTTCTTATATTCATTAATTAGATGTGGGTATCTCTGACTGGGGCAGCATTCGTTCATTTTTCCAGTTGCGCTTGAGAAAACCTTGAGCCACTGTTTGATCTGATTTGGTTTCGTTTATTTTAGTCAAATGTACAATGGAAAGGTATGTTTTTATTGTAGTGCAGGCACATGACCCTAAATAAGAAAACAGAGATCACAGGGTCCTTGGTCAGAGTGAGGCATACGAGGTTACAGCTGCAAAGTAAGATCATTAGCAAGATTAATATTATTTGAAAAGTGAGAGATGTCAATTTGTCAGTCTAATAATGGTAGGGAAGGAAGTGTTCCTGAACATGCTGGTCCAGGTTTTCAAGCTTCTGTGTCTCCTCCTTGTTGGAAGAGGTTGTAGGAGATCATTACCAGTTTGGGAGGGAGATCTTTGATGTTGCCAGCCTTTCTGCGACAATGACAAGTACAAATGGATGGAAGGTTGTCTTCCGTGACGGTCTGGACTGTGCACACAACCGTCTGTAGTTTCTTATGGTCCTAGGCAGAGCAGTTACCATGTCAGGTCATTATGCACCCGAATAGAGTGCTTTGAGTTACCAGTATACAGAACACTGGGAGACGGGCAGTTTCAAAATAGTTTGATCTAGCAATTAGCTGTTAAATGGATACCCTCGTTCTGGTTGCTGTTTTGACAACAATTGAAATTTAACTGATAATTTTAAATTATGTCCTCTATACCAAAACCTTGTTGAGTGTATTGTATTGCCAACATCGAACCAATGAGCCATCACCTGCTTCAAACGAATAGAGGAGCTATCACCATCACAACGATGGAGAAAGAGACAGAAACAAAGGGAAGGAGAGAGAGAACACAGTGAGGGAAACAGATGGACAGTCAGTCAAAGAGAGAAAGGAAACAAAACAAGGAAACAAACAGTCACATGTGCAGGGAGAAGGGAAGATAATAGGTTCAGGGAAAGAAACTGAAGGCAGGGAAAAGGAAAACACAGGGAAATAGACAGTGTGAGACAGTGGGAGCTGGGGATAGTGTCAAGGGGAGCTGGGAGGACTGGGAGGAGCTGGGGGTGATGACCGGAGAGACTTGGGCGTGAGCACTGGAGGGAGCTGGGGGTAGGGAGGTGAGGATTTATTTTGTCCTGTGCCAAGATGTCCAGGAAGATCATGGTAAGCATAGATGTACTGAGCGATGGCTGTAAAACATGTCTGAGAGGCATATAGGTTATGCTGCACAGGGCGTGCGCTTGTCGAGATCAATATGAACAAAATCAGCAATATCTGAGATTAGAGAGTCCATTTAAAAGTCTAATAACAGTTAGGAAGAAGCTGTTTCTGTGTGTTCAAGTGTCTGTATCTTTTAGCCTCATGGAAGAGATTGTGGGAGATCTTTACAAGCATGTGATGGGTCTTTGGCAATGTTAGAACAAAGAACATTCCAGTACAGGAGCAGGACATTCGGCGGTCCAAGCCCGCGCCGATCCAAATCCTCCATCTCAACTTGTCTCCTATTTTCTAAAGGCCTGTATCCCTATGCTCCCTGCCCATTGATGTTTATTTCCCGAAACATCTTAAGTGGAGCACCACTGGTCACAGTTCTCCACTTTGAGAAACTCCCTTCCCCTACTGCGCCCTGTCCCCTGTTGCCAAGCCAGTTCTTTATCCATGTAGTTCGCACATCCTGGACACCATGTGACTTCACTTTCCCCATAACACGACCATGGGAAATCTTATCAAATGTCTTCCTGAAGTCCATGTACATGACATCTACAGCCTCTCCCTCATCAATCAACTTTGTCACTTCCTCAAATAATTCTATTAAGTTGGTAAGACATGACCTTCCCTGCACTAAACCATGTTACCTATCACTGATAAGACCATTTTCATCCAAATGAGAATAGATCCTATCCCTCAGTATCTTCTCTCGCAGCTTCCCTACCCCAGATGTCAGGCTCACCAGTCTATAATTAACTGGATTATTCATGCTACCCTTCTTAAACAAGGGGATTAGAAACTTTCCAGTCCTCTGGGTCCTCAGTTGTGTTCATGAATGTAACAAAGATATCTGTTAAGACCCCAGCTATTTCCTCTCTCCCTTCCTCAGTAATCTTGAATAGATGTTGGCAGCCTTTCTGTGACAACAAGCCGTGTAAATAGAATCAGTGGTTGGGAGATTGGAGTCCCTCGTATTCTGGGCTGTGAGCACAATCTTCTGTCGTTTCTGATGCTCCTGGGGGGCAGAGTGTTGCCGTACCAGGCCATTACGCACCCAGACAGTACGTTCACAATAATGCATCTGTAGAAGTAGTGCATACTAAATATCCTGAGCCAAGTGAGGAAGGAGGGACGTTTTTGAACCATCTTGACTGTCACACCTATGTGAGAAGTCCAGGGTAGATTGCCAGTTATCATCACTCCGAGGGTCTTAATGGTCTGTATGATGTCGACCATTGATGTAGATCGTGGCTTGTTCCACTCCTTTCGTTCGAAAGTCAATGATCAGTTCTTTAACTTGCCGAATTTGAGAGGGAGGTTATTATCATTCCACCAAACACCAAACACACTATCTCCTTTCTGTGTTCAGACTCATCGTTGTTTGATAACCCTCCTGCTTTGATGATGTCATTAGCAAACGTACAGTTGGCATTGTTTGGAATTTGGCAACACAGCCACGTGTGCACCGGAGTACAGTAGGGGGCTGAGGACACAGCCGTGTGTGTACAGCGAGTACAGTAGGGGGCTGAGGACACAGCCGTGTGTGTACAGGGAGTACAGTAGGGCGCTGAGGACACAGTTGCGTGTGTACAGGGAGTACAGTAGGGGGCTGAGGACACAGCCGTGTGTGTACAGGGAGTACAGTAGGGGGCTGAGGACACAGCCATGTAGGTACCGGGAGTACAGTAGGGGGCTGAGGACACAGCCGTGTGTGTACAGGGAGTACCGTAGTGGGATGAGGACACAGCCGTGTGTGTACAGGGAGTACAGTAGGGGATTGAGGACACAGCCGTGTAGGTACCGGGAGTACAGTTGGGGGCAGAGGGCACGTCTCTTGGTGCACAGCGAGTACACTCGGGGTGAGGACACAGCCGTGTGTGTACAGGGAGTACAGTAGGGGGCTGAGGACACAGCCGTGTGTGTACAGCGAGTACAGTAGGGGGAAGAGGGACACAGCCGTGTGTGTACAAGGAGTACAGTAGGGGGCTGAGGGACACAGCCGTGTGTATACAGGAAGTACAGTAGGGGGCTGAGGACACAGCTGTGTGTGTACAGGGAATATAGTCGGGGGCTGAGGACACAGCCGTGTGTGTACATGGAGTACAGTAGGGGGCTGAGGGACACAGCCGTGTGTGTACAGGGAGTACAGTAGGGGGCTGAGGGACACAGCCGTGTGTGTACAGGGAGTACAGTAGGGGGCTGAGGACACAGCCGTGTGTGTACAGGGTGTACAGTAGGGGGCTGAGGGACACAGCCGTGTGTGTACAGGGAGTACAGTAGGGGGCTGAGGACACAGCCATGTGTGTACAGGGAATGCTGTCGGGGGCTGAGGATACAGCCGTGTGTGTACAGGGTGTACAGTAGGGGGCTGAGGGACACCACCGTGTGTGTACAGGGAGTACAGTAGGGGGCTGAGGACAAAGCCGTGTGTGTACAGGGTGTACAGTAGGAGGCTGAGGGACACAGCCATGTGTGTACAGGGAGTACAGTAGGGGGCTGAGGGACACAGCCGTGTGTGCACAGGGAGTACATTAGGGGGCTGAGGACACAGCTGTGTGTGTACAGGGAGTACAGTAGGGGGCTGAGGGACACAGCCGTGTGTATACAGGAAGTACAGTAGGGGGCTGAGGACACAGCCGTGTGTGTACAGGGAATATAGTCGGGGGCTGAGGACACAGCCGTGTGTGTACATGGAGTACAGTAGGGGGCTGAGGGACACAGCCGTGTGTGTACAGGGAGTACAGTAGGGGGCTGAGGGACACAGCCGTGTGTGTACAGAGAGTACAGTAGGGGGCTGAGGACACAGCTGTGTGTGTACAGGGAGTACAGTAGGGGGCTGAGGGACACAGCCGTGTGTGTACAGGGAGTACAGTAGGGGGCTGAGGACACAGCCGTGTGTGTACAGGGAATACTGTCGGGGGCTGAGGACACAGCTGTGTGTGTACAGGGTGTACAGTAGGGGGCTGAGGGACACTGCCGTGTGTGTACAGGGAGTACAGTAGGGGGCTGAGGATACAGCCGTGTGTGTACAGGGAGTACAGTAGGGGGCTGAGGGACACAGCCGTGTGTGTACAGGGAGTACAGTAGGGGGCTGAGGGACACAGCCGTGTGTGTACAGGGAGTACAGTAGGGGCTGAGGGACACAGGCGTGTGTGTACAGGGAGTACAGTATGGGGCTGAGGACACAGCCGTGTGTGTACAGGGGGTACATTAGGGGGCTGAGGGACACAGCTGTGTGTGTACAGGGAGTACAGTAGGGGCTGAGGACATATCCTTCAAGATCTCCACTGTTGGGTGCTATTGTGGCGGACGTGCAGATACCTATGTTCACTAATTGTGGTTTGTGGGTCAGAAACAGGGGGATCCAGTTGCTGAGGGTGGAGCCGCGACTAAGGTCACGGAATTTTGAGATGAGTCTGGAGGGGATAATGATTTTTTAGTTGGAGCTGTCGTCAATGAGCAGGAGTCTGGTGTGGTGTCTTTGTTGTCCAGATGTCATCGGGATAAGTGCAGGGCTTGGGATATGGCATCTGTTGTGGACCCGTTACGTCAGTCGGCATATTATAGGGGACCAAGTCAGGCTGGGAGATTGGAGGTGATGTGGGCCATAACCAACCTTTCAAATCAATTCATGTTTATTGAGGAAGAGCCACTAGGCGGTAATCATTAAGTCATTAAAGCATGAGCTTTCTCACTTCCAAGGTTGATGTTATGATTTGGAGATGCCGGTGTTGGACTGGGGTGTACAAAGTTAAAAATCACACAACACCAGGTTATAGTCCAACAGGATTAATTGGAAGCACAATGATGAAGGTTGATGTTGGTCTTCTTGAAGCAGGTTGGGACTTCAGCTTGTTGGAGGGAAAGACTGAAATTGTATGTGAATACCTCTACCAGTTGGTCCTCACAGGATCTGAGTGCTCAACCGGGAACACTATCCAGGCCCATCGCTTTCCTTGATTTGACCTCCAGGAAGACTGATCATGCCTGCAGCGGTGACAGCGGACACAGGTACATCCGAGGCTGTTGGGGCAGGTTTCAGCCTGGCAGTCAGACAGTTCCCTCGCCGACCTCCCTCCACTGTCATCAAAACACAGTGACATGGTTGGTGTGAGCACCAATCAGTTAGTGTTGAGATGGAGTGATATCAATAGACTGGGATTGTGCGCCATAATGAAGTAAACTTACAAGTCTATGGAACGCAATTTGGGAACGTGTGAGAATATGCACTTTGGTAGATGGAATAGAGGAGACACTATGTTCTAATAGGATCCATTAAATCTGAAGCACAAAAGGATTTTGAAGCATTCGTCCTCTCTTATGGTTAACGCGCATGTTCAGTTGGCAGTTAGGAAAGCAAAAGCAATGTTCGCATTCATTTCAAGAGAGCAAGAATGCAAGACGGGAGACATACTGCTGAGAATGTAATGGGCTATGGACAGACGGCATTTGGACAATTGTGAGCTGTTTTGGCACTATCTCTGGAAAAAGATCTGCTGGTGTTGGAGGTGATCCATCCTGGGGATGATGGCTTGCCATATGAGTGGCAGTGTGTGTACTCGATGGAATTTAGAAGAATTGTGGGGGATGGGGGTGTCTGATTGAAACTAATGGATTACTGCAAAGATTGATACAGTCAATGTGTAGAAGATATTTCCACTTTTCATACAGACAATGACAAAATTGTACAGTATCAGAGTGAAGGAATGGGCTGAATGGCCTACATCTGTTGCTATATCTCATGCCGTTTAGGACCTAGGGTCTATTATTCAGTATAGACTTGTAAGTCTCTGACCTGCTCTTGTAATCCTTGTATTTGTATGTTGATTTGACTTCACGTTCTCGTCAATGGTAACCCCTGTGATATGGAAGGTGGGAAGATTCAATGTCAGCCAGTATTCCATTAATATTTTGAATATGAGCTGCTATCAGTGAGTCTCATCTGGCGGGAGTGCATTCTCTCTACGATGATTGCCATTTTCTGTCTGGTATTTTCGAAGGATTGATCCTGTTACGCCAGTATTGTTGATTTAAACAAAACAGGTGCAATTTATGACAGCACTCAGCAACAATATGTCATCGAATACTGAACACACATCTAATAACAGAATAATCTAAAATTTCAATATTAGAAACAGTGCTTTCCTGTTCGTGTTCAAATCAGATAACCTGTCCCATCGAGATGCTCAACTTGGAACTATTTTTTAAAAAAATCTTTTTTGGATGTGGGCATCGTTGGATGTACCCAACATTTCTTGCCCGTCCGCAGTTGCCCTTGAGAAGGTGGTGCTGAGCTGCCTTCTCGAACTGCTGCAATCTACCTGCTGTGCAGTGACCCTCTAGTGATTAAAGAGAGAATTCCTGGGTTTTCACACAGCAACAGTGAAGGAACGGCAATACATTTCCAAATCAGGATGTTGACTTGTTTAGAGGGGAATTTGAAGGTGGTGGTGTTCTCAAAAGTCTACTGCCCTTGTCATTCCAGATGGAAGTGTTTGTGAGATTGGAAGGAACTGTTTAGGATCTTTGGGGAATTTCTCCATTGTGTCTTGTAGATAGTGCACACTGCTGCTCCTGAGTGACCATGGTGAAGGGAGTGAATGCTTGTGGATGTGGTACAAATCAACTGGGCTGTTTTGTTCTGGATTGTGTCAAGCTTCTATAGTGTTGTTGGGACTGCACCCATTCAGGCAAGTGAGGATATTCCATCTCATTCCTGACTTGTGCATTGCAGGTGATGGACAGGCTTTGGGTAGTCAGGAGGTGAGTTTCTAGTGCAGTATTCCTCGCCTCTAATCTGCTGTTATACTCATGTGGCGAGTCCAGTTGAGTTTCAAGTTAATGATACCCCCCCACAGGATATTGATACTGGGGGAATTTAGTGATGATAATGCTGCTGAATACAAAGTGTTGTATTGTTTCTTATTGGGGACAGTCATTGTCTGAATTTATGTGGCGCAAATGTTACTTGCCACTTGCCAGCCCAAGCCTGGATATTGCCCAGATATTGTTGCTTTGGACATGGCTGCTTCCGTATCTGAGCATTTGCGAATGGTGCTGAACATTGTGCAGTCATTATCGAATATCCCTACTTCTTTCCTAATGATGGAAGGAAGGTTATTGTTGAAGCAGCTGAAGATGTTTGGGCCTAGGACATTATCCGAAGGGACTACTGCAGAGATGTTCTGGAGTTGAGATGACTTACCTCAAAAAACAATGACCATCTTCCTAACTATCAGGTATGACTCCAATAATGCAGTGTTGGCCCACGATACCGTTTTTGCTCGGGGTACTTGATGTCACATTTGGCAGAATGCAGCCTTGATGTCAAGGGCTGGAATTCAGTTCCTTTTTCTATGTTCGAACCAAGGCTGTGACGAGTTCAGGGGCTGAGTGACCCTGGCAAAACCCAAACTGGGCGTCACTGAGCAGGTTAGTTTTGAGCAGGTGCGGCTTGATAGTCCTGTTGATGACACCTTCCATCATTTTACTAATGATGGAGAGTAGACTGATAAGGTGATATTTGGACCGGTCGAATTTGCCCTGCGTTTTATGTACAGAACACACTTGAGCAGTTTTTCCCCATTGTCGGTTTGTTGGAACAGCTTGGCTAGGGCAGAGGGATGTTCTGGAGTGCAAGTCTTCAGAACTATTGTCGGCATGTTATTAGGGCCCATAGCCGTTGCAGTATCTAGTGCCTTCAACCGTTTCTTGATTTTTTTTTTCTTCTGTTCATTTTTTCTTTCTTTTTTTTCTTTTTTTTTCCCCCACACTACCACACCTAAGTGTGGTAGTGCTTATTTTTTCCCCAGCACCCATGTTGTGTGTGTGTAGGTGTGAGACACAGTGAAAGACACAAAGTGCACGAATCTTTATTCAATTCCACCACCAGGAAGATAGGAAAATACCCGGGTGGCCAGTGACAAGCACTGCCCTTCACATCAAAGGGCAGTGCTGTGTGATCAAAACAGTGAAGGGGAGGGTAGGGACTAAATCAAAATAGAGTTGGAGGGAGAAATGATGCACTCCACTCCCTGCGGCGCCCACCTCTCCCTGAACAACCCCAGGGTGTTGGTGGACACCGCATGCTCCTTCTCCAAGGACACCCGGGCCCTAACGTAACCGCGGAAGAGGGGCAGGCAGTCGGCCATAACGACCCCCTCCACGGCCCGCTGCCCTGACCCATTGATGGCCAGTTTGGCCAGGCCCAGGAGCAGACCCACAAGGAGGTCTTCAGACCTGCCCTCACCGTTTCTTGATATCAGTTAATCGAATTTGCTGATGACTGCTATCTGTAATGATGGGGACTACCAGAGGAGGCCGCAATGGATCATCCACTCAAAGCTTCTGAATGAAGATGGTAACGAAAGCTTTAATCTTATGTTTTGCACTGATGTGCTGGGCTCTTCCATCATTGAGGTTGGGGATATTTGTGGAGACTCCTGTGCCGGTGAATTGTTTAATAGTCCGCCAGCATTCACGATCGGATTGGCAGGACTGCAGAGCTTAATTCTGATGCATTGGTTCTGTGATGGCTAAGCTCTGTCTGCCCCTTGCTGTTTATGCTATCTGGGACGCAAGTATTTCTGTTTGGAAGCTTCAGCAGATGAACATTTTGTCTTTATGTATTCCTGGTTCTGCTCCTGGCATGCCCTCCTGCACTCTCCATTGAACCAGGGTTAATCCTCTGGATTGATGGTATTGGTTGAGTGGGGGACATGCTGAGCAGTGACGTTACAGATTGTGCTGGAGTATAGTTCTGCTGCTATTGATGGTCGGTCAGTCTTGAGTTGCTAGATCTGCTAAAAGTCTGTGCCATTTAGCATGGTGATAGTGCCACACAACACAATACAGTTTATGGAGACAATAGACTTCGTCTCCACAAGGACAGTGTAGTGGTCACTTTTAGCGATACTGTCATGGATAGATACATCTGCAGTTGGTAGATTGGTACGGATGAGGTCAGGTATGCTTTTTTACCCTCTCGTTCATTCCGTCACCACCTTCTGCAGACCCAATCTAGTAGCTATGTCCTTAGGAACTGACCAGCATGATCAGTAGTACTGCTGCCAAACCACTCTTGACAGTCGACTTTGAAATCCCCCAGCCAGAATACACTTTGTACCCTTGCCACAGTCAATGCTTTCTCCAAGTGTTGTTCAACATGGAGGAGGACTGATTCAGCTGAGGAATGACATTACATGTAATCAGTAAGACACTCCGTTGTCCATGTTTAACTTCTCTTATTTCTGTAAGGTATGATTCAGTGAGTATGGGCTATGTTAGTCTGTTGCTTAACTAGTCTGTAAGGCAGTTGTTCCAATGTTGGCACTAGATCTCAGAAGTTAGTAAGGAAGACTTTGCAGGTTGTACAGTGACGTTTCTAATGATGAGTTTTCCGGTGCCCATTTCGATGCCAGGTGGTCCATCTGGTTTCATTTGTTTGAAACTTTGTAGCGATTGATACAACTGAATGACTCATTAGACCATTTCAGAGGGAGATTGAGAATCAATGACATTGCTTTGGGTCTGGAGTTGCATGTCAGCCAGACCAGGTGAAGATGGAAGATTCCTTCATTGCAGGATATTGGTGAACAAGATGGAATTTTCTGACAATCGACAATGATTTCATTCTCATCAGTAGATTCTTAATTGCAGGGATATTTTTTACATTATTGAATTGAATTTCCACCGTCTGCAGTGGCGGGTTTCAACCTGGATCCACAGAACAGGAGCTGATTTCTCTGGATTGATAATCTATCAGTAATACCATGAGACCTACTTGGAACCACATGTTGTACTCAGCTGCCATTTCTTGTGTTACCCTGTTTTTCATTCATTGCTTATGTTATTCTGGAATCTCATCCTTCATTAAATCCTGATTGAAATACACACTCAGGAACGTCTTCTCGACTGCTCGAATTTCATTCAGTCTGTTTTGTTTGAACAGACATTTCAAGGCAGCTGCACCCCAGAGAAGAGCAGGAAAAGATAATGAGTGATTATGCACTGTACCTGTCACCGGAGCAGCATGTCTGTCCAGGAAGTATTTATTGTGGGTCAGAGAACCTCAATTATTATGGCAGGAATGGAGGCCATTCAGCCCATCATGGAGTCACAAGCTCTCCAACTGCACAATTGGAGATAGAGAGAGTGTGTGAAGAGAGATTGTGTGAGAGAGAAATAACAGAGAGAAAGCAAGTGAAGGGAGATAAACTGAGAGAGGATTGAAAGGGTAGCGACTGACTGAGTGCGAGGGGAAGAGTTGTTAGATGAGGGTGAAGTCAGATAGATTAGAAGACTGCATTATGGTAGATAAATATGGACAGACAGAAGTTAGAAGCTTTATTTATAAATTCCTCTGGACGGCAAGCCCTTTGTCTGGGCGCCATACACTGTGAGCACTGTGCTGATACTGCCTGTCATCCCAAATTATTTATTTCGAACAATATCACAGAGCTAGGTTACTGACAGCTAAACAGAACGCATTAGGCCAATAGATTGGTTCCATGGAGAAAGCAGAGGTTTTAAATAGACTGTGCCAAGAGCAGCAGGAAATGATAACCACCACCCCGTCTACACGACACCTCCCCCCCCCCCCCCCCCACCTCCTGCCCACACCGATACTGTATGAGAGACTAGGCCAGAGAATCTCAGTGAGGGGACTCACTGACAGAGGTGAAATCACGATCTTAGCTGTGGGTCAAATAATGATTGAAAAAGTTTGCGTACCACTTACCTAGTTACGTAATTCACATTTCAATTTGTATAGCTCAATATCAGGAGTGTATTTTAATAACCTTATCTCTTTGTACTTTGCATATATTGGTGGGTGCAGAAAATCATTTTGTTTCTGCATTTTATATTGCATAAACGCATTTCATTAATATTGTCTCTGCTAATTCCTCATTGTAGATGTATTCTTGAATCTGTTCTTCATATGAGTTATAAAGAGTAACATTCCAATTCTGGTAAATGGGGAACATCACTGTCCCTCCACACAGTCTAATCAGCCATGTCCCCCAGTGCTCTCTGTCTTCTGTCTTTTCCCCAATATCATAATCACAATGTAATTGAAGTCCATTAAATGACACTTCATGACAATTCCTTAACATCGATAACATCAACAGCATGACCCACAGCTGCCCTCTCTGATCCTGGAATAACAATCTGAACTGTGTTTGCCATGTGCAATTCTCCGTTAACGTATCCGTGCCGTTTGTTTGTTGTAAGCCACTTTTTTTTGGCAAATTTTGCTATCACATCATGGATGATAGTTGTTTTCTCAATGTTTTACTGATTTTACAATGACCGATCAGTAGTTACGGGATTTATTTCTGTATTTATGAACAGAGAAGCATGTTTATGTTCCGTTAAACTTCTGGCATTACTTCCATATCCAAGGCTGACTGAATGATTACACACAATCAATCTGCCATCTTCAACATTCCTTCATTCAGTCACACTCGCATATCACACCCAGAATGCATAAATGTTCAATGTTATTTTGAATTTTAATAAAGTAGCATTGAATTCAAAGGAGTTAACTGGAGCTATTTGATCAGCGATTGTAATTATGTCAGTCTCCATGGATCGTATGCGTCCCGAGAGGGTTTCTCTCTTCTATCAATAAGGGAATGCTTTCAGTGTTTTATCCCATAGTGTGAGCGGGAGCATGTCCAACATCAATAAGAGGGACTAGCAGCTTCAGAGAGAAGGACAGGAGAGATGGAAATCTGGGAACATTAGACTGGAATGTTCCAACAATGGATTAGAATCTGGGAACATTAGACTGGAATGTTCCAACAATGGATAGGAGTTTATCCCATGGTCTTTACTGGCTTTCCTAAACTTGGATATCATCAGCTTCGCGGATTGAAGATGTACTGCTGGTTATTCAAGCTGGGTACTATCCTATCCTTGCTCTAGTTGGTGTTCCTGGCAAGTCACTCTGTCTGTTTAGTAAAATGGTCTGAACTGAATCGATGCTCATGATATGCAGATTTTGGAAAGGTGCAAGCCAACGTTTTCAGCTCCAATCAAAGATTCCATTCCTTAAGAATTATAACTCGCAAACTATTATTTACAAATTACTCACCAATACGCGAGGGTAAAACACACTGTTCTCAACCTCTTTGAATCATTTTCTGCTGCAAAGTGTACATCTTCATATCCTCCCCATATACCAGTCCTGTCCAATACCACCATTAAGACGTCCTCAGCCTCAGTTCAATTCCTGAATAAACCATTGTTTGTCCCTTTGTTAATTCCAGATACAGCTGTTTCATGTCCCTTCTAACTACGTGTCCATTGCAAAATAATTGCACTTGAGATGTTTAACTTGTTCTCTGCACAAAATCTGAAAGATGGGCAGACAGTGTATGGTGGGTCACGTCATTGGCTCGTATTCTAGAGCCACAGATTAATAATCTGTTGATATCGGCTTGCCTTATGCCCATTAGAGAAGGCAGTGAGTCATCGTCCTCTGGTCAAGTCTCTGTTTAACTACAAACCCACGGCAATTTGTTTTACTATTTATTGTCCTGTGGAACAGCTGAAACAGCCACCCATTTCAAGATCGGCATAACATGCTGGCCTGACCATGGCTGCACACATCCCGTGAGGGCAGAACAAAAGGAAAGGTAGCTCCCTTCCTCTCCCTGCATCTCATATTCCAACGGCTCATTTCCATTCAGGTAGATAGCCGTTCACTGTTTTAGATGTATTCTTTGTGATTGAGTCTCTTCCAAGAGTGATGTCCATCTCCATGGGCACCTCTGGTGCTGGCTTCATTGATGCTGACCTACAGATGTAAGGATGTTTTTAAATTCTACATCAGTGGCAGTGCATTGTAAATGAATGGTTTCCTGTTTCACATGAAAGAAATGGAGCTAGCTAAGTGAGGAAAAGGAATTATTGTGATCAAACCTGAGAGTGTTGTTGAGGCAGTATTTGGAGTATTGTGGACAGATTTTCTTTCCTTTATATGGAGTCATCTCCTTACCACAGAGAGAGTGAAGATGAGTTCCACCAGATTAATCCCTGGGATGATGGCACCATGAGGAGTGAGTGAAGGTTGATCTGTAGCGCTGTGAGAGAATAAGAGGTGATTGTATTGAACCCTGAGAGGGATGGACAATCACTCCTTATATTCGAAACAGACAATGGGAAGGTGATAAATTCCATGTCTGCTATTTCACTCAGGATGCATGATTCAGGATAGTTTAAGTGCTTGGGCGGACATTACGCCCACCCACCGCAACTCCTACTCCCCATTGAGAGAGACGGAGCGGTCCAAGTTTTGAATAAACTCTCCCGACATTAATACAGTGCAGTTGGTGTGTGATCCTGCACTGAACGTCATATTATCCATCACCTCGACAGTAGCCACAGTATCTTCATTCTAAAACAGTTAACTATTCCCAACAGCTTCTGACCTTCATGAAGAACATGAATCAGTTTTCTCAGAGATGCAACGTGCCTCCTTAAGGTTTAGACCAGAAGATTATAAGACGTTGGAGCATAAATTAGGACAGTTAGCCCATCGGGTCTGCTCCGTCATTCAATCATCACTGATAGGTTTCTTTAACCCATTCTCCATCTTTCTCCCCGTAACCCTTCATCCCCTGGATAATCAAAAACTATCTATCTCCATCTCAAATATACTCAACGACCTGCCCCCACAGCCTTTTGTGGCAATAAATTTCAAAGATTCACCATTCTATGGTTCAATTACTTTCTCCTTCTCACTGTTCTAAACGGTGATCGCTTTCATCTCAGGCTGTGACCTCAGATCCTAGTCCAATGCAAACATCTTATCAACATCCACTCTCTCCAGATCATTCAGTATTCTGTCTATTTCAATTACATTCTCTCTCATCCTTTCAAAATTCATCAAGTATAGACCTAGAGTACTCAAACATTCCTCATGCAATAAGCTTTTTCATTCCTATGACCATTCTCGTGAAAATCTTCTGAACACGCTCCAGGACCAGTATATCCTTCCTGAGGTGTGGAGCTCAAAAATGAACACAATACTCCAAATGTGGTCTGACCAGAGCCGTATACAGTCAGTTCTTATATTCAATTCTTCTCGTAGTAAATGCTCCCAATCATAATTGCAATTGCCCTCCTAACTACTGCCTCAACCTGAAAGCTGACCCTGAGAGAACCCTGTACTAGAACTCCCAAGTCCCTTTGCACTTCAGATTTCTGAATTTTCTCGCCATTTAGAAAATAGACCATGCCTCTATTCTTCGTGCCAACATGCATGACTTCACACTTTCCAACGTTGGAATGCATCTGACGATCTCTTTACCTGTCCAAATCCTTGGTTAGCCTCTCCGCTTCATCAGTACGACGTGTCCATCTGCCTGTCTTTGTATCGTCTGAAAACCTAGCCAGAATGCCCTCCATTCCCTCATCTGGATTGTTAATGTAACAAGTAAAAAGCTATGATTCCAACACTGAGCATTCTGGATCACCACTTGTCACCGGCTGCCAACCTGAGAAGAATACTGTTATCCCCACTCTCTGCTTTCTGCCAGACAGACAAGCTTCTATTCATGTCACTACTTTGCCTCTAACATCGCGGACCCTTATTACCCTCAGTAATCTCCTGTATGACACCTTGCCAAAGGCCTTCTTGAATTCCAGGTGGATAACATCTGTGCTTGGTCGAGCCTGCTCATTTCCTCTTCAAAGAATTTGTCAGGCATTAACTTCCCTTGATGAAATCATGCTGACTTTGCTCTATTTTACCAAACACTTTCAAGTATTCAGAAATCTCATCCTTCGTAATGGATTCCAGGATCTTACCCACGACAAAGGTTAAACTATTCATGGTGGTTGTTTTTTTTGTCCTTTTCCTCACTCCCTTGTCAAAAAAGAGCTGTCACGTTAGTGGGTTTCCTGTGCTCTGGGATGGTTCCTTACTCTAGTGATTCCTGAAAGATCACCACGATCGTCTCCACTCCTTCTTCAGCTATCTCCCTTATAATACTGGGATGTAGTCCATCTGGTCAAGGTTATTTAACCACCTTCGGACCATTACATTTTTTTCTAGCATGTTCTCCATGGTGGGGGCCATATACTCAGCTCTGGCCCCTCAATCTTTTGAATGTTTAAGGTATTACTCGTGCCTTCAACCATGAAAGCTGATGCAAAGTAATTATTCAGTTCCTTGACCATTTGCTCGTTCCCCACTACCATCTCTCCAGTATCATTTTCCAACAGTCCAATGTTCAGTTTTTCCCCTCTTTTGTAATTCATATATCGAAAGAAACTGTTCCAGGCTTCCTTTATCTTACTGGCTAGCTTACCCCCATATTTAATAATCTCCCTCCTTATTTTATTTTGTTTGCCCTCTGTTTTGCCTTTGTAAGCTTCCCAATCCTCAGGTTTCCCACTGCACTTTGCCACATTATATCATTTCTCTTTTGCTTTTGTGCTATACCTGACTTCCCTAGTCAGCTATGGTTGTTCCATCCTCCCTATACAAGTCTCTTTTTCCTCAGAATAAATCTCTGCTCAATCCTGAATTACTCCAAAAATCTCCTGCCATTGCTGTTGCACTGTCTTTCCTGCTGGGCACATCTCCCAGTCAATTCTACCCAGCTCCTCACTCATGTCTGTGCAATTGCCTTTACTCAGCTGTAATACCGTTACTTCTGATTCTAACGTCTCCATCTGAAACTGCAGAATAAATTCAATCATATTACGATCACTGTCACCTTAAGCTCCCCTCATCTCGTCTGCCTGCACAAGCTGCTCCAAAACGCCATCTCGTAGACATTCCACAAATTCCTTTTCCTGCCAACCACTATCAATCTGAATTCCCAGTCCATCTGTAAAATAAAATTCCACATGATTACTGTAACTTTGCCTTTCCTACAGATCTTTCTAGCTCCTGGTGTATCTTACACGCCAGCTCTCTGTATATAACTCCAACTGCATTTTTGCACCTTTTCGATTCCTCAATTCTCCCGACAAAGATTCTACACCATCTGACCTTATTTCATTTCTTCTTAATGATTATTGATTCAATTCCATTCTTAATACTGAGACAACTCTATCTCTGTGCCCACTTGCCTATCTTTTCGACAGGATGAATATCCTTGAATATTCAGCTCCCAATCCTGATCCTCTTACAGCGATGTCACTGTAATGCCCACTATATCGTACCTGCCAATTTATGGATGAGTCACCAGCGTATTTACCTTATTCCTTATACTGCATGCATTCCGATATAATAGTTCAGTGCTGTATTACCCGTCGCTCTTCTCATTGTCATTTGTTTGTCCAGCTGTTGGTACCTACACGGACCCTGACCATTGGATCATTCCCCTCCCGGTCCAAGTTCTGTAACCCAGATGATATATCCCAAACCCAAGCACCATGTAGGCAACACAACCTTCAGTACTCTTAATCCCAATCACGGAGAACAGTATCTATGCTTTTAACTATACTATCCCCAATTATCCATCTTTGGCAGCATGGTGAAACAGCAATGCTGCCTCACAGTGCGAGGGACTTGGGTTAATTTCCAATCTCTGGACCCTGTCTGTGTCGACTTTGTACATTCACCCGTGTCTGCATTGGGAGCATTAACTCTTTTCTCTCTCCACAGTACGTCTCTGTTTGCTTCAGATTTTGTACCATCTACAGTATTTTTGCTTTTGTTCGATGGAGAAATGCAGCAAATGTGACAGGTTTTTGTAAAAGTAGCCATGGTTCGCGGGTTCCTCTGGGTGTTTAGGAATCTTTCCCGGCCACTTGTCTGAGTGCAGCGTCCCTAGATGCCCATACCATCTCTCTCAGTTCCCTCAGTCCATCGTCACTACATGCAGCCTTTCCTTGTGCCACCCCTGGGACTCTCCACACCCCATTGCCTGGCACTGGACACTCCCTTCGCAGGACTGTGCACACAACGACACTGGGAACTTTCTGACCCGCTGGGGATGCTGGGTAAAGACCCTGCCATTGAAAGGAATATAATAACGAGAATCCAATTGAATAGCAAAGCTGAGTAAACAGGCTGAATTACATCCATCTGCTCTGACATTTTCTAATCTTTTGTTTATCCTCGTCCATCTGCAAATAGATGGTCCATATGTATGCCTTGTCAAATAGGTTTGGTGGCGGGGATAGATATCAGATCCGGTGGTCATTGGACTGATTCAGTGGTCTCACTTTCCTGACGTCACACTTAAGTTTTTATTATCAAGTCTATCCAGTTTAAAGAAAAGGCCTTGCTGGAGTTGTGCTGAAAGGATATTTGAATTTTGGAGACATTAGAATATGTCACGTGCGAGTAAGGTGAGGAATTGTAAGGTAGCACAGTTAAATACACGATCAAAGTGCTGGTCGGGGAGGCAGCACTTCCGATATGTGGATCATTGGGATTCCCGAGTCGGTAGGATATACACAAAAAGGACGGTATGAACCTGAACTGGCAGCAACTTACGGTATGTGGATTATTGGGATTCACGGGTCAGTAGGATACACACAAGAAGGACGGGATGCACATGAACTGATAACAATCTCCGATATATGGATCATTGGGATTCCTGAGTTGGTAGGATATACACAAGTGGACGGGATGGACTTGAACTGGCAGCAATCTCCTGGCAGGCAGGTTTGCTATTGTCCTTAACGAGGGTTTAAACTAGTGTGTGGCGGCGGTGGGGGAGGGGTGTGTGGAACCACAGTAGTAGGTCCATAGGTTCAGTGACTGAGGAGGAGTTGGAGATAATCCCAGTACAGCTAAGACCAACAAAAAAAAACAGAGGGCACTGAACACAGTGGCCTGGCAGTCTGATTTTAATATGAGGAATCTGTTTGTTTGAACAGATATTTCGATGTCGCTGCATGTCAGAAAATAGGAAGAGATAATGTATAATTGTCTACTGTGTCCTTCACTGCACCAGCTTGTCTCTGCAGGCACCAAAACTTGTTATTGTGGGTCAGAGAACTTCAGAAATAATACAACACAGAAGGAGGCCATTCAGCCCACCATGCGTCCATGACCTCTCCAACTTGACAACTTGAAAATAGAGGGAATGATCGGAGCTAGACTGAGAGGGAGAGGAATAAACAGAGAGAAAGACAATGAAGTGAGATAAACAGAGTGAAAAAAAGGAGCGACAGAGTGAGTAAGAGCAAGGGGTGTCAGACGATTGTGAAGTTAGATCAGGAGACAGCATGAGGGGAAATACACAGAAACTTTTCTTAGAAACTCTCACAGACTGTAATCCCTTTGTCTGGTACCATACCCTGTGAGCACCATGCTGATACTGGCTGTCATCCCAGATCATTTATCGCCAATAACATCCCAGAGCTAAGTTGCTGACAGCTAAACACAATCCAATAGACCAATAGATTGGTTCCAGGGAGAAGGTGGATTAATTTAAATATTCTGAGCCAACAGGAACTTGTAGCCCTTCTAGACACTGCGTGAGAGGCAGGGTGGAGTCTCAGTGAAGGGAATCACTGGCAGAGGGGAAATCAGGATCTCAGCTCTGGGTCAGATAATGATTGATAAAGTTTGCACACCACTTCCATGGTTTTGTAATTCACATGACAATTTATATTGCTCCACATAGTAAGTGTATTTTAACAATATTGTCTTTTTGTAATTTTCATGTTTTGTTATGTACAGAAAAGCCTTTTTATCCTTGTATTTTGTGTTGAATAAACACATTTTATTACTGAGGAAGAAAGGACCTGCTCCGATGGGACAGTTGTCATCTGAACCGCGCTGGGACCAGAGTCCGAGTGAATCCTAACCAGGGCTGGAGACAGGGCTTTAAACTGATTAGGAGTGTGTGTGTGTGTGTGTGTGCGTGTGTGCTTGTGTGTGTGTGTGTGTCTGTGTGTGTCTGTGTGTATGTGTGTGTGTGTGGGGGGGGGGGTTGGGGGGGGGGGATGCAGTTATAGGGTTTAATTAGAAAAGCTGAATTAAAAGAGGAGGTAAGAGTTCAGAACCCAGGAGAGGTTATTAAAATCTCCAGCACAGACACAAATAGGATAGAGCATCTGGAAATGTTCAACATATCAAACTTCAAGCACACTGCACAAGTGAATGACAATGAGAAGATGGACGGTTAATGCAGGACTGAAGGGGTTACAACTGAATGCATGCTGTATAAGGAATAAGGTAAATTAGCTTGTGGTGCAGAATTAAATCGGCAGGTATGAAGCGATGGGCATCACGGAGATGTGGCTGCAAGGGGATCTGAATATTTAAGGATATTTATCCTATCGAAAAGAGAGGCAGGTGGGCAGAGGGAGTGGATTTACATTATTAGTAAGACATGAAATTAAATCAATAGTAAGAAAGGAAGTAAGGTCAGATGATGTAGAATCTTCGTGGGTAGAATTGAGGAACCACAAAGGTAAGACAATCACAGTTGAAGTCTTGTACAGGGCTCCAAAGAGTAGTCAGGAGCTGGGGGACAAGATACACCAGGAGATAGAAAAGATGTGTAGGAAATGCAAGTACAGTAATCATAGGTCATTTCAGTATGCAGGAGACCTCGGAACATTAGATTGGTAGTGGTTCGCAAGAAAATGAATTTTAGGAATGTTTGCGAGAAGGCTTTTTGGAGCAACTTCTGTTGGAGTCTACTCGGGAACAGATGATACTGGATTTAATGATGCAGGTTTCGTAAGGGAATTAGGGTGAAGGTAAACTTCGGAAGAAATGATCAGAACATGGATGAATTTATTGTGCAATTTGAGAAAGAGAGAAGATAGAATCAGAAATAACAGTATTTCAGCTGAATAAAGGCAACTGCAGAGGCATAAGGAAGAAGCTGGGTAGAAATGACTGGAAGAGGGGTCAAGCATGAAAGACAGGGGTACAGCAATGTCAGCAGATTCCAAGATTAATTCAGGAGACACAGCAGAGATTCTTGTTGAGGAATAGAGGCATGGTACAGCGAGGATAACTCAGCCAGGGCTGATGAAGGAAGTCAGGGATTGCATACAAGCAAAAGAGCAAGCGTATAATGTGGTGAGGGATAGTGGGAAACTAGAGAATTGGGAAACTTACAAAGACTAAAAGAGGGCAAAAAAGGACAGAGAAGATTAGATATGGAGGTAAGCTAACCAGTAATAGAAAGGAGACTGTAAGAGGTTCTTTCAATATATAAAATGCAAAAGAGAGGCAAAAGTGAATATGGACCACTGGAAAATGATGCTGGAGAAACAGTAGCGGAAAACAAAGAAATGAATGAGGAACTTTGCATCAATGTTCATGATGCAAGACACGAGTAATTTCCCAAAAAATGAAGAGGGCAGAGCTGAGTATGGTGGTCATCACCAAGAAGAACATGCTAGAAAACTGAATGGCCTGAATTTGGATAAATCACCTGAACCATATGGACTACCCCAGCTTTGTAAGGGAGATAGCTGAAGAGGTAGTGAAAGTGAAAGTGGTGATCTTTCAGGAATGACTAAAATCAGGAAAGGCTGGAAAATTGCTAACGCGACACTCCATTTAATAAGGGAGTTAGGCAGAAGATGGAAGATTACAGACTGATTAGCCTAACCTTGGTTGTGGGTAACATCCTGGAATCCATCGTGAAGGATGGGATTTCTGAATACTTGGAAGTATTTAGTAAAATAGTGCAAAGTCAGCATTGTTTCATCAATGGGAGATCATGCCTGACAAACCTGCTGGAATATTTTGAGGGAGTAACGAGCAAATTTGACCAAGGAGAACCAGTAGATGTTGTCCACCTGCTTCTCTAAATTCCTTTGATAAGGTGCCACGCAGGAGGCTTTTGAGAAAGATTAGGGACCCTGGTGTTACAGGCAAGGTACTAACTTGGATAGAAACAAGGCTGCATGACAGAAAGCAGAGAGTGGGGTAAAAGTGTCCTTCTCAGGATGGCATCCAGTGACAAGTGGTATTCCTCAAGACTCAGTGTTGGGACCACTAAATTCGCTTTGAGCGTTAATGGTCTACATGAAGGAACTGAGGGCATTCTGGCTAAGTTTTCAAACAGTGCAAAGATGGAATAGAGGGATAGGTAGCATCGAAGAGGTGTTTCGGCTGCAGGAGGGCGCAGTAGCACCCTATAGCACCCCTCTGATGTTCGCCTTCCAGACTACCAACCTCTTGATACAACGCATCATCCTCCGCCATTTCTGATACCAACAGTCAGACCACACCACCAGAGATATACTTCCCTCCCCTCCCCTATCAGCATTCTGCAGAGACCATTACCTTCACGACTCCCTCGTTAGGTTCACACGTCCCCTATCCCACACCCCAACAAGCCACCTTCCACACCCGGCACCTTTCCTTGCCATTGCATGAGGTATTAAACATGTGCCAACAACTTCCTCCTCACCTCCATCCAAGGCCACAAAGGATCCTTCCACATCAGACAGAAAATATCCTGTGCATCCAAACACCTCATCTACTCTGTCCATTGCTCCTGGTCTCCTCTACACTGGGGAGACAGGATGTCAACTTGCAGAACAGTTCAGGGAACACTCCCCGTCACACACCCAACAACCCCACTTCCCTATGGCTGAATACTTCGCCTCTCCTACCACTCCTCCAAAGACATGCAAGTTCTTGGCCTCCTCCACAGCCACATTCTAACCACCAGACGTCGGGAGGAAGAGCGCATCGTCTTCCACATTGGAACCCTTCAACCACATGGTATCCAGCGCAATGTCACCATTTTCCTCATCTCTCCTCCCTCCACCTTATCCCAGATCTAACCCTTCAACTGAGCGCCGCCTGTTGAACTGTCCTACGTGTCTATCTTCCTTCCCATCTATCCACTCCACCTTCCACTCTCACCACCCAACTTCATTTAGCCATCGCCTTCCAAGCTACCTTCCTCCCAGCCCCTCCCATTCATCTCTCAACCTCTTTCCGCCCACCCACTTCATTCCTGTTAAACGGTTTATGAAAGAAACGTTGAATATCCTGTTCCTCAGAGTCTGCCTGACTGGCTGTGCCTTTCTAGCACCACACTTTTTGACTCTGATCTCCAGCATCTGCGGTCCTCACGTTCTCCTGCTGAAGGATTTGCACAGGTTGGGGAGTGAGCAAAGAGGTGACAGGTGGAGTATAACGTGGGCAAGTGTGAGGTCATGCAGTTTGCCAGGAAAAATAAAAAAAGGACTATTTTCTAAATAGCAAGCAAGTTCAGAAGACTGGGGATGGGGGAGGAGGTGGGGGGGGGGGGGTTCTAGTCCAAGGATCTTGAAAGGTAAACCTGCAGGATGTCAGCAGTTGGGAAGGTAAATAAAATTATTCCATTTATTTCAAGAGGCATTGAATATAAATGCAGGGATGTACTTCTGAGGGTCTATAAGATTTTGGTCAGGCTACATTTGGAATATTGGGCACAATTTTGGGTCTCATATCTCAGGAAGAATGAACTGGCCCTGGTGCATTTTCCGATGAGGTTCACGAAAGTGGTCCCAACGAATGAAAAGCTGAACATATGAAGAACATCTGATGGCTCTGGGTCTATATTTGATAGAGTTCAGAAGGATGTTAGGGGGTCTAATTGAAATCTACAGTATAGTGAATTACCTGGAAAGGGTGGATTTTAGGAAGATATTTCCAATGGTAGGGGAGACTAGGACCCAAAGGGACAGAGTAAAGAGAAGACATTTTCAAACACAGATAAAGACGAACCTCTTCAGCCAGAGAGTGGTGAATCTAGGAAATTCACTGCTATAGAAGGTTGTCGAGGCCAGGTAATTGAGTATATTTAAGAGTAAGACAGATAGGTTCTTGATTGTAAACGGGATGAAGGGTTACAGATAGAAAGCGGAAGAATGGGGTTGAGAAGCTTAACAGCCATCATTGAATGGCGGAGCAGGCTCAATGGGCTGAAAGGCCAAATTTCTGCTCCAATGTCTTCTGGTCGTATGGTTAATATTGGCTCTCCTCATTCCTCATTGGAGATGTATCCTGGAATTCAATCGTCTTATGCTTTATAAAGAGTGACATCCCAATACTGATGACTGGGAAATATCATGTTCCCTCCCTCCAGTCTCTGCAGCCATGTCCCCAATATCATAATCACACTGAAATTGAAAACCAGTGCATGGTACTTAATGACAATTGATTGACATCGACAACATTAACAGCATGACCCTCACCTGCCCTCTCTGATCCTCGACTGACCATCTGAGTTGTGTGTCACATCATATTCTCTGTTAACATATTAATTCCTTTTGTCTATTATAACTCATGTTGTCGTAGGCACATTTGCCTGTCAGATTATGGACTAGAAAAGTTCTCTCCATATTTTACTGACATTATAATCACTGATCAGTAGTTACAGACTGTATGTTTCCATTTATAAATGGAGAAACTTGTTTTTGTTCTGACAATCCTTTGACATTACTCCCATATCCAAGGCAGATTGAATGATTACACGCAATCAATCTACCATCTCCAATCTTCCTTCCCTCAGCCACCCCAACATATCCCAAGCTAAATGTGTAAATTTTAAACGTTCTTTTGAATTTTAATAAAATCAATATTGAACTCAAAGGGGTTAAATGGAGCTATTTGTTCAGTGACTGAGATTAATGTCAATCCCAGTGGATCCTAATTATCATAGTAGAGAGTTTCCATCATTGAAATATAAATGGGCTCTATTCAATGTGTTATCCCATTGTTTGAGTAGGAACATCACTGACAGCACTAACAGGGATCAGCAGCTCGAGAGAGAGGGGGAGGAGAGATCAGAATCTGAGAACATTAGACAGGAACGTTGCAATAATTGTTCATAATCTGAGGACCATGGATTGGAATGTTCCAACAATGGATCAGAATCTGGGAACATTACACTCGAATGTTCCAACAATGGATCAGAATCTGAGAACATTACACTGAAATGTTCCAACAATGGACAGGAGTTTAGCCTCGGGTCTTTACTGGCTTTCTCAGCCTTGGATATCATTAGCATATCGCATCCAGGATATCCTTTGGATTATTCAAGGTATTTACTATCCCATCCTCACGATAATTGGTGTTCCTGGTAAGTCATTATATTTGTCTACTAAACCGGGTTGAACTGAATTTCTGCTCATGATATGTACATTTTGGAAAGTGCAAGTGAATATCTTCATTTCCAAACAAAACTTCATTTCCTTATATATTATAACTATCAAACTACGATTTATAAATTACTCACTGATATGCGAGAAGGAACCGGACTCTTCTGAAACTCCATAATCCATTTTGTCCTTCACAGATTTACATCTCCATGTCCTCCCCACTCACCAAGCCTGTCCAATACCACCATCATCATATCCCAGTCTCGTCTTCAGTCTCAGTGCAATATGTGAATAAACCATTTGTGCCTTTGTTCAATCCGGACGCAACAGTTTCACGTTCCTTGTAACCACATGTCCGTCACTAAATAATTGTTATTGAGAATGTTTAACTTGTTCTCTGCTCATTAGAGAAGACAGCTTATGGTGGTCAAGCCATTGACTCATAATCTAGAGCCACAGAATAATGGTCTGTTAATATCTCATGAAGGAAATTGGGGATTTTAAAAGCAACCATTATCATTTGTTATAAAAAGAAATCTGCTTGCCTCAAGTCCTTTAAGGAAGTAAATGTGTCATGCTTCCCTCGTCAGGTTTCCATGTGACTGCTGTGATGAACATGTGGGTGTACTGTACCTTTGAGAGAATTAAAAACCAACAATAACTGCCTGACAGCACCAAGAGTTCTGAAAAGTAGATATAATGTTACATTTGATCGAACAACCCGATTAGCTCATTGTCTTAAAACAAATTCAGAAAAACATTTTAAATTATACCCCAAAATATCCACCTCCAAACAAGTTTCAATTTATTGTATTGACAATCTTAACAGCCAATGATACAATCCAATAGTTTGGCGGTACAAGACCATGGAAAATAGAACAGTTGAGAGGAGAACTGCCAAGATACCAGCATGCAAAGGCTGACTGAAAAATAGCCCTCCTATAGGTCCCTTTATTGATTAGTAACTGGTGAAGCAGGATCCCCAAGAAGAAAATAAGACAGGAATATGGAGAAGAACTAAATGCTTCCTGGATTTGAGATAACAAGTTTTGTTTCGTAAATCTAAAGTAGAAGTCTTATCGGACTAGTATTGTGGAGGGGGAAGTTAAAAGACGGATTAGAGGAAGAAGTTGTAAATAGTCGTTCGTTTATTATTCTCTGTTATACTTTAAGAAATAAAGTTGTTAATTTTTACTTTAAATAGATTTGGACTCTAGAATTATCGCAGATTACTGTATGGGATAAATCTTTTCTCTGTTGCTGGTTTTAATGAAGCAGGAAGATTTGTCCTGTGTTGTAGCACCACAAACCCATAGCTATGCATTTTACTCTTTACGGTACTGTGGAACAGCTGAACCAGCCACTCAGTTCAAGATCTGCATAACATGCTGTCCTGACCAGGGCTTCATATATTCTGTGAGAGAAGAACAAAAGTAAAGGTAACTCCCTTTCTCTGCCTGTTTTCTGCATTTCCATTCAGGTACGTGATCATCCCCTATTTTAGGTGTATTCAATCTCATTGAAATTCTCCCCAAGAGTGATGCACATCTCCATAGCTATCTCTGGTGTTGGCTTTATTGATGCTGACGTGCAGATGTAAGGGACTTATAAATTCCATGTCAGTCATAGTGCATGGAGAAGGAATGGCTTTTTGTGGCACAGGAAAGAAATGGCGATGTCTAAGTGAGAGAAAAGGATTATTGCGATCATCCCTGAGAGTGTTGTTGAGGCAGTATTTGGGGTACTGTGGATAGACTTTCTCTCAAGTTTAACCAGACTAATCCCTGAGATAATGGCACCATGAGTAATGAGTGAAGCTCTGTGAGAGAATAAGAGATGATTGTATTGAACCTTAAGGGGGATGAATAATCACTCATGATATTCTAAACAGGCACTGATACGATGATAAGTTCCATGGCTTTTTTCACTCAGAGTGCATGATTTCCGATAGTTTAAGAGCCTCTGAGAACGTTCACTCAACCACCCTCACTCCCTATTTCAACTGAGACAGAGAGAGAAAGAGAGGAGAGAGAGAGAGAGGGAGGTTCCGGCTTTTGAATAAACTCTCCCAACATTAATACAGTTCAATTAGTGCGTGATCCTGCAAAGAACATCATATTATCTATAATCCCAACAGCAGCAACAATACATTCATTACAAAAGAGTTAACTCTTTCCAGCGTTGTAGAGAGAGGGAAAGTCTTTTTAAGCCACAGGAAAGAAACGGAGATGTCTCGGAGGAAAAAGTTATTGTGATCATCGCTGAGAGTGTTGTTGAGGCAGTATTTGGAATATTGTGGACAGACTTTCTCTCCTTTATAAGGAATGATCGCCTTGCCACAGAGAGAGTGCAATGGAGTTTCACCAGACTAATCCCTGGGATGATGGTACCATGAGGAGACAGTGAAGATTAATCTCTGGCGTTGTGAGAGAATGAGAGGCGATTGCATTGAAACTTGAGGGGGAGGGACAGTCACTCACAATGTTCTAAATAGACACTGATACAGTGCAAAATTCCATGGCTTCTTTTTTACTCGGGTTGCATGATCGTCGATAGTTTAAGAGCCTCTGAGAATATTCCCCTCAATCCACACCCAATCCCCATGTCGCATGAGAGAGACAGAGGGCCAGTCTTTGAATAAACTCTCCCCACATTAATATAGTGCATTTGGTGTATGGTCCTGCACTGAAAGTCTTGTTATCCGCAATCCCTACAGCAGCCACAATACCAGTTAACTATTCCCACCAGATTCTGACCCCCCATGGAGAACAAGGGTGTGTCTTCTCGGCAATGGAAAATGCCTCCTTGAGACTTGGCACAAATCGTTTGGCTTCCCTCCTCTTTGCCAGTAAACTATGTTGAAGCAGCACACGTTATACAAACAATGGAACCATGATTAACATCATGGAGTCCTCTATCAGTGCAGTCTCGGTTTCATTGGTTTGTCATGTTGGAATATCAATGACCCCCTCTTGTTCCTGTATAACTGTCTCGTGGGGAGGAATAGCCTCCCCCTGGTCTCATTAAACAGGTTTAAGGGTCTGACTGGGCTCTGCCTGCTCCTGTTCAACAGCTCGATGCACTGAACAAACCACTCTACAGGCAGGTGTATTGAATATGCTGTCACTCTTCCTGTTCCTGAATGCAAGCTCATACCCGTGTGCAACCAGTTTGAGATGCTGAATGAGCTCCTGTTTTAACTGTGGAAATGTGCAGTGTCTGGCCGTGCCGTTACATAAATGTTACCGACACTTTAACAGCACAAACCGGATTTCTGTCCGGGTCTTGCTGCACATGGACACAGAATGGTTCAAGAGCTGATGGGGGACAAAATGTTTTGAACATTCTGTGATCTTCAGATCTTATGATGGGAAAATACATTGATGGAGCAGCTGAAGATGTTTGTGCTGAGGAGGCTAACCTGAGGATCTACTGCACAGATGTCCTGGGACTGAGAGGATTGTTGGCGACTGACCACAAACCTCTTTAATTGTGTTCTGAAAGACCCCGTCCAGTGGGAAGGTTACACCTGATCCACATTCAGATCAAGCAAGTAGGTGGTCCCGATGCCATCCTCTGTCAAATACTGCCTTGGTATCAAAGCCATTCGCTCTTTCTTGAGCCGCTGTGTTCACGTCTTGTTCATATCAATAGGTGACAGTGTAGGTGTAGGGAGGGCTTTCCTCTCACAGAAGGTCATCACTGTCAGGAATTATTTGGGCTAGAGAGTAGGGGAGCTATATCACTGAAAGCATTTAAGGAGGAGATAGATGGATTTTTGACCTGTCAGAGAGCTAAGGAGTGAAGAATTGGGCATTAAAGAGGAGTTACTGTCAACAGTAGATCAGCCACGATGTTATGCAATGGCTTGATCATCTGAATGACCTGATCCTGTTCCTTTTGTCCTCATATTCAGAAATTGCAAAGTTAATGGCTGTAATTTTCCTGAATGTTCTTTTATTGAATGTTGCAATCAGAGAGAGTAATGTATTTTGTGCGTCATCTCTGGTTGAGGTATGGGGACTGTATTGATGGTGAATCTGGGTCTATAATATCACTAGCAAATGAACCAGACGTTGCTGAGAGGAAACACTCTGTAAAGAGACCAGAGGCGTCTTTCGAACCAAATAACATTTTCCAACGGACACCAAATCATGTGTGACAGTCTTGAGGGACTGGATAAAATCCTGTGTTACTGTTGACCAGGTATTTGGAGCAAGTGGCCTCCACCTGCTCCTTGCAGGGACCTGTGAGGGGTTGAATAGAACATGGCAACACAGGATTGAGCAGCAGGAGTGGGCCATTAGATACTTTGTCACCGCTCCATGTGCTTTTGGTCACAGCAGCATGCTTCTGTCTGTATACCATTTTACTACATACCAAAAACAACTTTGAATAACTGCAAACATCCAGGCACCACAATCCTCTGGGGAAGGGAATTCCCACTTGAACAGCCCTTTGAGAATTTCTCATTTGTGTTCCAACAAATGTTGGAGAGCCACTATGTCCTTTTCCAGTCCCACTCCTCCACTGGTTACACCCATCTTAAAGGCAGCCAGTTTAGTGAGATGGCTAATGATTCAGGTCTTAGACTAGGCCATTTTCTAGAAAAATGTGAGACACAGAAAGTTGAACTCATAACAAATGGTAAAATGATAGATTGCCCCAAATATTATTCTGCCTTTGAAGTTATTCTGCTCACACAAGCTTCTGGTAGTGGGATTTCTTTCTGGAACAGTGGGATTTAGCTGAATTCCCTTCATTTCAGACAGTGGAGAGATTCCAATGAATCCTCACCAGGAATCCTTCACAAGTAGTAGAGATGACACAAGGATTTTATGGACTCACACTTTGCTATTTGGCAGAACAAAGTAAGAGAGAGGGATCAATCGGCTGCTGCTTCTCAGACAGGGAACATTTTTCTCCCTCTCTGTGTTGGAACATACAATTTTGTCAAATGAACACCAAACTGGACCATGTGTGCTCTTTTGGAACATTCACTGGAAAAACTGATTATGGATTATATGCAGGTGCGACATTGCTCTTGTTGTACATAATTCCTTCCAATCGCAAAAAATGTCCCCACTTTATAATTTGATGACATGCTTACATGTGTCTGTGTAATTTGTAAATATTGGTAGGTGTCTTCATAGTATGTGTGTTAATATCAATACATCTTTCTTTTAAAATTTATTCTCTAGCTTTAATCTCCCTGACAGGAGATAATATGCATCCAGCTGATACACTTTTCAGAAAGTCATGGATGGTTCAATACTATTTCTCAGCTAAGATCGAAACTGATAATCCCTCATAACAAAAGGCCGGCATTCCAGGAATGAGTAAAGGGAAACCTCTTTGAAAATCTTCGAAAATAATTATATCTTTTTAATTTAGTTTAGGGGATCAATCCTGCACACAGTATATCAGGTGTGGTCTCAGCAATGCCCTGTACAGATGCAATAAAACATTCCTGCAATTAAACCTGATACCTTTTGCCAAAAACAGCATTATTCCACTTACCTTCCAAATCACTACTGCATCTGACTTTGCATGGTCCATGTCGCAAGAACATGGAAACATCCCGTATCACAGAGTTCGGCAATCTCTCTCCATTTAAATTGTTTACCATTGTTTCATCTTTCATGCCAAAATAGACAACTTACCTTATGTTATTTCTGCTGAAGGTTTGCTCACTAATCTTCCCTGTCTGTGTCACATTGCAGACTCACTACCTCCATTTGACGACACATTGAATGACCATCTTGGTGTACAAGCTAATTGAGCTCCAAGCCATTCCCTCCCCTTCCTCCAGATTGTTGATCATTGATGACCCTACAGTGATCTCTGAGGCACTCCATCAGTTTCAGCTTTGCAGCCTGAAAATAAACATTTATCTCGACTCTCGATTTCCTGTAAGCGACATCTTCCCTGTTCTTGTGTACCAACTCAGGTGGGTTGAATGGCCTCCTCCTGGACGGTGTAGTGTACTGAACGAGCTGAATTACTTCATTCTATATGTCTGTGTAATTCCTTAGAGGGGCGGAATGGTCTCCTCCTGTGTAATTCCTTAGAGGGGCGGAATGGTCTCCTCCTGTGTCATTGTAACGATCCTGTCTGACTGCATGGAGTGGTCCCCAACCCTGTAACAGCATCGAGGGGTGGATTGAGGGAACAACACAAGGGGGTAGGGACAGCAGTATATCTCTTTTACAGCCTCGAGGGTGGATTGAGGGAACAACACATGAGGTAGGGACAGCAGTATATCACTGTAACAACCTCGATGAGTGGATTGAGGGAACAACACATAGGATAGGGACAGAAGTTGCCCATTTGGCTGCACCATTCAGAATGCTCATGGCAGATCCGAGTGTGTCTGACCATCCATTTCCTGTCTGTTCCCAATAAACACTGACCCTTCTGCCCAGTAAAGATCAGTCGAGCTCAGCCTTGAATATCTTCTATAACCGAGTCTTCACTGCTCCCTGAGGATGAGGACACCGCAGGTAGCACAAAACTAAAGTGAAAGGGACGTCCTTATTTCATTGTGGGACTGTTATTTTAAAACTGTGTTAACTGAATATCAAATCACCACCTCTTTTCAGACATAAGGACAGAATAATTAGGAATAATTAGGAACATAATCCTTTCCAGACTCCAAACCTATCCCACATTCCCACTGTCCCTTTCTAATCAAATATGTATCGCACCCAGCGCCTGCTGCTGTCTCAGGAGGAGAATGCCTGATAGCATAATACCGCAGGAGCATTAAGGAAATGAACAGATTGAGCCATTCAGCCTATCGAGTCGTAAATTCCGTTCAATAATTTCTTATATGTACCTCGACGTCATTCTTCTGCCTTCTCCCTAGCATCCTTGATCCCCTTACAAATCAAAAACATATCGATTTGTGTCTTAATGACACTAGTGTCTGTGCCTCTGTGTATCTGTTTGTGAGTGTTTGTGCATGTGTCTGTGTGGTCTGTGCCTCTGTTTGTGTATGTCTGTATGTGTGTGTGTGCCTGTGTGTGCCTTTGTGTGTCCATGTGCTTGTTATCTGTGCGTTTGCGTGTCTACATCTGTCTGTCTGTGTTTCAGCCTGTGTTTTATCTGTATTTATGTCGATTTGTAAGTGACTGTATATGTATTTGTGTATTTATACGTGTATATATACCTATCTCCTTGTAAGTATTGTGAGTGTTCGTCTGTGTATTTCTGTGTCTGCGTCTCTGTGCAGTGAGTTATCTGCTTTTTTTTGCAAGTAAAAGGACTGTTATTGGAACTGCCAGTGGGTTTAAACTGAGAATTGTTTTTCACTGAACATTGCTCCTTAACTCTTCAGTAGGATGTGGATGTTTCAGATTCTCCACACGAAGCGTCCTGGTCCTCTCCAGCTCTTTAAGAGTCCTTCCCACATGACGGGGGGAGGGGAGTGAGGGAACGGATATCGGGCACTCCACTACCCGGCTTGGCCCTTTCTATCCTATTCCAGGCTGTTTCTCCTGGAATGGGAGAAAGGGATGGAGGGAGAGTGGGAATGGGTGACCCTGCTGTTTGGCTAGTGTAGGTGGGGGGAGATGTAAGGTGTCTGGAATGAGTCAGTCGACAGTTTTGAATCCATGTGGTATTATTAGTTGCTGAATTCAATAGTGAGAGTGGTTGTGCCTGAGCCTTATTTGGAGACAGAGCGTGAACCTTGTTCAGGGTTAGGTGCTATAACAGATATACAGTGAGTGTGAGGGAGCAGAGAGTATATGGTAACTCTTATCTTAACAAAGCGAGGAGGATATTGTTGTTTGTCCAGTATTGTGGGACATTTCTTCAGATCATCTCAGCATCGAGGTGAGCCTCCCTGAATGTCTTGTCCAGGTCTATCACTAATAACCACACAGACCTGTCCCTCAGCTTCCACAGAATAAGTTTAGGTCGAGTTTACAGATAGCAAGGAAAAGAAAATATTAGTGTGTTACATATCGAAATCAAAACCGAAGCAGAAAATCTGAGCATTGTGTGGGCGGCACGGTGGTTAGTGGGCGGCACGGTGGCACAGTGGTTAGCACTGCTGCCTCACAGCGCCAGAGACCCAGGTTCAATTCCCGCCTCAGGCGACTGACTGTGTGGAGTTTGCACGTTCTCCCCGTGTCTGCGTGGATTTCCTCCGGGTGCTCCAGTTTCCTCCCACAGTCCAAAGATGTGCAGCTCAGGTGAATTGGCCATGCTAAATTGCCCGTAGCGTTGGTAAGGGGTAAATGTAGGGGTATGGGTGAGTTGCGCTTCGGCGTGTCGGTGTGGACTTGTTGGGCCGAAGGGCCTGTTTCCACACTGTAATGTAATCTAATCTAATCTAATTATCTGCTCTAGAAATTAGTTAGGCAAGTATTGTGGATACCGAAGTCTTATTGAATGGTCTCAAGTTGTATCTAAACTGCGTTAACTAAATGACTGCTGAAGCTGTAAAAAATAAGTTCTGTAAGTGCATATGAGGTGGGTTGAAGAGTATGCTGTTAAGCAAAGTAGAAAGCAAGTTTTTTCGGATATGATGTTGTGTGGTCAGAAGGACGAATTATTAACCTTGGTCTGACGCAGCTTTTAAGGAATAATGGCATTTATAAGGTGCATTTTACAAGGTGTCTGCATACAATATAGAATGCTTGAATATTCTAGTCAAACATCATGGAAGACTGGAGGCTAGAGTGTCAAGATATCTTCAGTAAATTTGGAAAGTGCGATATAACATTCAGTGGGAGACAAGCAATGGTTGTTAGAGTCATAAGGGCAGACAGCACGGAAACAGGCCCTTCAGCCCAAACTGGTCCATTCCGACCAAAATGTCCATCCACGCTAAACTAATTTCCCTGCCATTGTCCCGTATCCTTTTAATCCTTTACTATCCATGTATTTGTTCAAATGCCTTTTAAATGTTGTTAATGTATCTGCCTCAACCACTTCTCATTCCATATGCGTACCAGCCCCTGTGTTAAAAGGTTGTTCTTCAGGTTCCCTTTTATTCTGCCCCCTCTGACCTTAAACTGATGCCCTCTAGTCTGTGATTGCCCAACCCTGGGAAAGAAAGACTGTGTACATTCACTCTATCCATGCCTGACATGATTTTATAAACTTCAATATGATCCTCCCTCAGTCTCATGCACACAAAAGTAAAAAGTCCTAGCTTGTCCAACCTCTTTCTATAACTCAAACCATTGAGACCTTGCAATATGCTTGTAAATTTTTTTCTGCACTCTTTCCAGTTTAATAACATCCTTCCTATAGCAAAGTGATCAAAACTGAACATAACGGTACCAATATGGCCTCACCAGCATCCCGTATAACTGCAACATAACTAACTAATTTCGATACTCAGTGATATAAACCGATTAAGGCCAGTGTGTCAAAAGATTTCTTCACTGCCCTGTCTACCTCTGAATCAACTGTCAGAGAACCATGCACCTGATCTCCAAGGCCCCTCTGTTCCACTACACTCACCATGAAACTCCAAACTTGATTTGACTTTCTAAAATGCAAGAACTTACACTGATCAATATTAAAATCCATTTGCTATTTCTCAGCCCACTTCCCCAGTTGATCAAGATACTGCTGTATCTAGAGTATTGTGTACAGTTTTGGTGACCGAATCTCAGAAAGAATATACTGACCACAGAGGAAACGCAATGGACATTCTCCAGATTAATCCCTCAGATGGTGAGATTGCCTGATGAGGAGACTCGGCCTGTGTTCTCTAGAGTTTCAAAGAATTAACGGTGGGTCACAGTGAAATTTAGAAAATTCACAAAACATATGACAAATTGGAAATTAACAGAACGCTTCCCTCGCTGTCTAGTCCACATTCAAGGCAAATAATGGCAGGATCTGGGACAGGCCAGTTAAGACTGCAATAAGGAGTAAATGCTTCACTTGAAGGGGACTAACTAACACAGGGGCATGGAAACCCACTGGCAGGCAAGATTAGTGAGAATCTCCAGATATTCTCCAAGTGTGTCCAGCGGAACAGAATAACCAGGGAACAGGTAGAACTCATTAGTGACTTGCCAAGTGGCAACCAAATCATGTTTAGTGGTAGGAGACAGACGGTGGTGGTAGAAGGCTGTTTGTGCGATTGGAGGCTAGTGTCCAATGGTGTACCACGGGGATCAGTGCTGTGTCTCTTAATATTTGTTATTCGGAGGTTTTGGTGTTGGACTGGGGTGGACAAAGCTAAAAATTGCATAACACCAGGTTATTCTCCAAAAGGTTTATTTGGCGGCACGAGCTTTCGAAGCTTTTCATCAAAGCGCACAACCATCTGATGAAGAAGCAGCACTTCGAAAGCTCGTGCCTCCAAATAAACTTGTTGGACTATAAGCTGATGTTTTCTGATTTTAAACCTTATCATAAAGGATGCAGCTGTGAATATGGACGTGGGGTGGGGGGTGTCATAAGTAAGTTTGTGTTTGATACAAAGATTGGCTGGGTAGTTGGCAGTGAGGAGGAAGGCCTTATGTCACAGGAAGATACAGATGGAATGGTCAGATGGTCACATTAATGGCAGATGGAATGTAACCCTGAAAAATATGAGGTCATGCACTTTGGAAGAAGGATCCAGGCAGGGGAGGACTCAATGAATGGCAGCACACTCGGAAGCTCAGTGGGTGCTTCTCCACACATCCCTGAATGTGGTTGGACAGGGTAACACACAATTTGAGAAAGAGTACGGGAGCGTAAACACAGCTTTCACACATCGAAGCATAGATTATAAGAGCTATGAGGAACTTTCCTTGGCCAAAATTGAATACTATGTGTAGTTTTGGGCGCTACATTGCAGGAAGGATGCGATTGACCTGGAGAGGGTGCAGAGGAGCTTCACCAGGATGTTCCCTTGGATGGAGCATATCAGCTATGGAGAGAGGCTGGGTAAGCTCGGGTTGTTTAGCTTGGAGCAGAGAAGGCTTAGGGGGATGTGAATCAGGAGGATAAGATGACGAGGGATATGGACGGGGTGGATAGACAGCAGCTGGTCCTTTTAATCAAAGTGAAGGGTTTGAGGCTTAGTGAGGATTTGGGGACTGTTTTTCACCCAAAGTGTTTTGGGGTCTGGGATGCACTTCGTGAGAGAGGAATGGTCACGATAACCTCAAAACCATTAGAAAATACATGATTGTGCACTTGAAATGCCATAAGATTCACAGCGATGGGTTTTGTGTTGGAAAGTGGGGCTAATGTAGACCGTGCTGTATTTCTGATAGTACAAAGTCTGTGCTTTTGTGATTGTATGGCTGTGGAAGGTCAATAATTCAGTAGCTTAAGGTAAAGTGTATATGAGTGAACTTGTAATATCTTCTGAAAATACGTCAATGGCAAAACTAAGAGAAAAAGGTGCAGCTTTCTTACAGTCTGATACCAGATAATTGAGGACAGGGAAGTAGCAGACTAATGGAGCAAGTACTTCAGTTATGCCTTCACAGAAGAAAAAAAAAACAAAAATAAAATTTCCTCGCAATACTAGGGACCTTTAGTCTGATGAGAAAAAGGGAATAGAATGAAATTAGCAACTAAAACGTTTCAGAGAAAATATTGGACTGAAATTAATGGGCAGAGACAAAGTCAACAGTGGTTTATGAAATAAGAATCATACTTGAGAAAGTGGCTTTTAGCAAAATTATGGAGAAGGTATCAACGCAATACGATTGGAATCTCAGAAAGATTTTTGATAAAGTCCCAAGTCTTTCGTGCAAATTCGAATCCTATGGGACTGGGGCTAATATATGGTCATGGTTTTAGAATGGGAGAGCTGGCAGGAAACAGTGAGTAGGAACAAAACCATGTTTTTTGAATGGAAGGCTTGGAGGATATAATAAGGATCGAGATTTGGCATCCAGCTATTCCCAATACACATCATATCTTTGGTTGAGGGGCTCAATTACAATATTCCCAAGTCTGCTGACAACACTAAATGATGTCAGCTTGTGAGTGGATGAGAAGGATGTAAAAAAGGCTCCAAGGTGATTGAGACAAGTGGAGTTACTGGGCAAATACCTGACAGATGGAGAGCAATGGCAGAGATGAGAGGTTGTGTACTTTGATGGGATCAATTGAATGGCAGCCTATCATTTGAAAAGGGATTGGTTCAAAAATGTTGATCTATAAATGAACTTTTTGTTTATTTCTGCGCAGCCTTCCGAGTCCATGTAGGGCAGTGAGTTCTGAACACGGAAGTCAATACTGGAAATTGGCATGCTTTATGCAGTGTACATAGACCCAGCAAGTGGGGAGCTGTAACATTGAATAGAATCTGGATCTCCCTGTACACCAGTCACTGAAAGCAATATTGCGGGAGCAGAAAGCAGGTAGGAAGATAAATGGTTTATTCACCTTCATTTCAGGGGGATTTAGAATACAGGAGTAAGGGTCATTTACGACAACTGTATAGGGCCTTGGTGGAACCCCATCTCGAACATTGTGCAGTGTTGTGTGCAGTTTTGGTGTCTTTAGATTAGATTAGATTACTTTTTATATTAGATTAGATTACTAACAGTGTGGAGCAATGGCAGAGATGAGAGGTTGTGTACTTTGATGGGATCAATTGAATGCCAACAAGTCCACACCGACCCGCCGAAGCGCAACCCACCCATTCCCCTACATTTACCCCTTTTACCTAATACTACGGGCAATTTAGCATGGCCAATTCACCTGACCTGCACATCTTTGGACTGTGGGAGGAAACCGGAGCACCCGGAGGAAACCCACGCAGACACGGGGAGAACGTGCAAACTCCGCACAGTCAGTCGCCTGAGTCGGGAATTGAACCCGGGTCTCTGGCGCTGTGAAGCAGCAGCAGTGCTAACCACTGTGCCACCGTGCCGCCCGTGTCCTTATCTAATAAAGGGCAAACCTGACATTGAGGGAGTGCAGTGAAGGATGACCAGACTGATCTCCGGGGTGACAGGTTAGTTGTGGGAGCAGAGTTTGGGATGACTGGGCCTGTATTCCATGTGCTTTAGGAAAATGAGTGGAAATCTCAGTGAGATATATAAAACTCTGACAGGGTGTTTCAGATTGGAAGCAGGGATGAGGGTTCACTTTACAGGAAACGGTTCATGAATTGCATTACAGTCAAATCGTACTTAATAAACAAGCGTTATCAGAGAACTCCCTTATATTGATAGGCCGAAGGCACTATATTTCGTAATGTTTAAACATATTTTGGGATATGAACATTGTGTGGTGAAAACTGCATTGAGGAGATGTTCGGCCATGAAATAGCATGGGGAAAGCTCAATGTGCTGAATGACCTCCTCCTCTCTCGATGCTTCTGTGCAGTCTGTGGAAAAGTTCTGTAAATATTGTCACAAGCTCTCAGATGCTAGGAAAGATGTCTATGCAGGGTCAACAGGACTGTGTTTCCCATTCCCTTTTCAGATAACGAGGTTGATGCCGGCTGTTCTGTCAGGTTTTAGCCTTTAAAACCTCAGAGTAGTTTGATACAATTGAGTGTCTCACTTGGCCGATTCAGAGACCATGTCTGTGCGTCTGGAGTCACTTTTAGGCCAGACCAAGAAAGCACGGAATATTCACTTCCTGAAACTTCATTGGTGAAGGCGATCGATGTTTATAATCAACACTGGACACAAGATCACTATTACTGATACCGGATTTTAGGTCTCGATATTTTATTAATCATTTTTAACTTCCACCAGCTGCCAGAGCATTGGCCTGGTCTGGATTCGTAATCCAATGATATGTCCACTGCAGCACCATCTCCACATGGGGACCTAGTGGAAACCACACTGACCTGATTATTTCGGTGCTACTTGACAGCTCTATCAAAAAGAATTCCCACCAATTTGACTATCGTGATGGGACTGAGGGGGTGGTAATTGGTCAGATTGTAATTATTCTCCTATTCAGAGACTGGACATAGTTGAGTAATTTTCCCCATTGCCAGGGAGATGTCAGAGTTGGAGCTGGAATGAAACAGTTTCCCCAGGGACACGGCTTGTTGTGCAACACAAGTCTTCAGTCCTATTGCAGGAATGGTGTCAGGGCCCATTGCCTTTGTCGTATCTACTGTGTTCCTCATGACTGTACAGCAAATCGAATTGTTTGAAGACTGGCATCTGTGAGTCTGCGGGCATCATGATGAGTGTGAGGTGGATCATCCACTCAACACGTCTGGCTGAGGATAGTGCAGACACTACATCCTTGACTTTTTTCACTGATGTACAGAGCTGTTCTGATATTTAGGATGAGGATATTTGTGGAGTACTCTCCTCCAGTAAATTGTTTAATAGTCCATCAACATTTATGTTTGCATTTCGCAGGACGATAGAGCTTAGATCTGATCTGTTAGTCTTGGAATTTAACCAATTAATTGTGGTAGCTTTAATGGGTTGTCAACAGGTTTAGGTGCACGTGATTCTGACCCTGGCATGTTCACCCACACTCATCACTGAACCATGGATCGGCTTGATGGTAATGGTAGACTGATTAATTATCGTCGGGAAAATGTTACAGATTGTCGTTGAATACAATTCTGTTTCTGCTGCTGCTGTGATCTACAGCATCAAATGATAATCCAGTTTGAGTTGCAATATCTACAATTCAATTCTACTGACTGTTCCCCAGTTCACACCGAGACACATTCACCCATCAAACCTGTATTCTATACCTAACCTGGTTTCTGATGCGGTAACACTTGCATTTTCATATTCTCATTATGCTGAGGGCCTCTCCCTGGTGTCACGTCTCTAATTTGTTACTTTAACTCAATCCATTTAAAGTAATGATCTAAATCATTTCTCTTCCACAATGTCAACTTCTGTATTTGAAGTGAATGTGTTTCCCTCTGTTTCTCTCCCTGACCATGATTAAGACCATGATTAGTGTCAGTGATGCCAGACTTACGTAGTTTCAGAGTCAAGGACCTTGTGCACTATGCGTTATTGTTCAGTTCCCAGTGTACGGCTCTCCATGCTGGACAGGATGTTTGAGCATCTTTGACATACTTATTTGGAAATTGTCCAAAAACAGAAATTGCTGAAGAAATTGCTGAAGTTGTTGCAGCATCTTCTGGAATGAATGCAGTGTTTAACTTTCAGGTCCAGAGACCCTCTACAAAGCTCTCAGTTTCGCAAGCAATTTTGGTATTTTTATTACCAGTATCCATTTTATTTGTTTTGTGAAAATGTGTTCTGTGCCTATTCATTTCTGGAGAAATTTAGCAGGTCTGTTAGCATCTGCAGAAACAGAGAAACGGCGTTAGCATTTCAAGCCCAATATGATACTTCTTCACAACTGAAAAGCATTGGAAACATGGCTTTTTAATACGTTGCCAAAGGTGGGAGATTGGTGACAGGGAAACTAGGGCGTGGCAAAGGTAATCCGGCTTTTAGCAGTGGTGAACGAGAAGATGATATAAAATAGGTTTAAATTAAGGTGTGAATGGGGAAAGGGGTTCTCTCTATTGAATGCAAGACAAAGCACACGAGGTAATAGGGAGGCCAGGAGGGAGAATGTTGACTATGTGGCATTATAAAGATCTGGCCATAAATACGTTTTCACTGTCGAGATCATCACCTCCTTTAGACAAAGGATATCAGGTACTTGACGTCTTATTGGCACTAGTAAGCATTTCATGCTGCCTTAGTATTGTAATAGAGAGAAAAAACAAATCACAGTATGAAGTTTGGGGTGAGTATTGTTTACCTGTCATGTTTACTATAGTTTCAAGTTTGCAGTATTTATCTTTAAATGCTTGTTCTTGAAGTTAGTATTGGATGGAGTGTAGAAGGTTGAGGGATGACATTCTAGAAGTTTCTAAAATCATGAGAGGTATGGATAGGGTGAATAGCCAACGTCTTTTCCACAGGATGGGGGAGTTCAGCCGTAGAAGGCATAGGTTTAAGGTGAAAGAGGGAAAATTTACAAGGGACGCAGGGGCAGTGTTTTTACACAGAAGGTGGTGTGGGTATGGAATGAGCTGCCAGAAGAAGAGTGGTAGATGCATGTACAGCTAACACATTTAAAACTCATTTGGACAAACGTATGAATGGGAAACATTTAGAGGCATATGGGCCAAATGAAAGCAGATGGGACTAGCTTAATTTGGAAAACCTGGCTCACATGGAAATTTAGAAAAGCTTCACGCAGACTCAGTGTGGTTTTGTGAAAGTGAAATTATACTTTGCCCTGTAAAATCATGCAAAGTATTTCTGGAGATGCCTGAGAATGTAACAAGCGGACTTGATAAAGGAGATCTGGTAGACACCAGGTTTTCCAGAGTTTTTCCACATTGTATTACAAAATAAAAGTTCTTACACAAGACAGAAGCTCGTAGGATAGAACATAGAACATAGAAGAATACAGCGCAGTACAGGCCCTTTGGCCCTCGATGTTGCGCCGATCCAAGCCCACCTAACCTACACTAGCCCATTATCCTCCATATGCCTATCCAATGCCCGCTTAAATGCCCATAATGAGGGAGAGTCCACCACTGCTACTGGCAGGGCATTCCATGAACTCACGACTCACTGAGTAAAGAACCTACCCCTAACATCTGTCCTATACCTACCCCCCCTTAATTTAAAGCTATGCCCCTTGTAATAGTTGACTCCATACGTGGAAAAAGATTCTCACTGTCGACCCTATCTAAACCCCTAATCATCTTATACACCTCTATCAAGTCACCCCTAAACCTTCTTTTCTCCAATGAAAACAACCCCAAGTGCCTCAGCCTTTCCTCATACGATCTTTCTACCATACCAGGCAACATCCTGGTAAACCTCCTCTGCTGGATGATGGAGAATGTATTATAATGGGATGATGATTGGTTGGCACATAGAAATCGGAGAGTCAGGATAAATGAATCTTCATGATAAACGTATATCGGCTGGAGGACCACGGCTATCAGTCCGATGGCATCAGTTATTTACACTCTATACTGATAGTCTGAAGGAGGGAGCTGAGTGCAATATACATCCGAGTTTGAGGATGAAACTGAGAATCAAAAGGCAGGCTGTTATTTAATGGAGAGCACTTCCAGAAAAAGAACAGTACAAAGGGATTGGAGTGTTCCTGTGTATGAAGCATAAAGTCAGCATGCTGATGCATCAAGTAACTAGGTTGGTTCATTAGCCAGCTTCCAGGGATGAAAGGGTTGTGTTATTGAGAATCTCTAAAATGGTGAGGTGATTATTCATTGGGGTTTAAATGAATGATGAGTGATACTGCTGAAAAATACAAGACATAGAAGGGACTTGAGAAGGTAGATGTTGAGACATTGTTACCATTCTTGAGTGGAGTCTCGAACTCGAGTACATAGATACCGAATATGGAATATCGATTTCTATCTGAGATGCAAAGTGATGTCTTCTCTCCGAAGGTAGTGAATGTCTGGAATTCCCTAACCCAGAGAGGTGTGGAGGGATACAAGGAGTCAGCAAGAAAGTGGAGTTAGACCTGGAACAGATCAGCCATGTTCTTCTTAAATGACAGGGGCATCTTGAGGGACCGAATAGCCTACTCTTGTTCCAATTTATTAATTTCACATGTTATGCTTTTGAAAAATAACTCGTTATTTTCCCGGAACTTATATTGTGTAATGCTACATTCGGGTGAACAGAGGATTTGTTTGAGTTAACGCTGGGTGGAGTATGGGGGCTGTATTCACAGTAAATCTGGGTCTGTAACACGACCCAACATCTGGAGCAGACGTTGCGGAGAGGGGAAGCCTGGAAACAGAGATTGGGGGTGAGTGTCACTTCCTGACCCAGCCTGGATTTTCCAAGTATATTTCCAAAACTGCACCTAACCATCGGAGTGGCCTTGATCTGCCCCTGTGTAGCAGGTCCGAAGGGCTGAATGGAACATCAGAACATAGGACTGAGGGACACGAGTGGGCCATTCGGCCCTTTGACACTACTCCACCAGTAAATAAAGTTGTGTCTCATCTCATTGTGGTACCAGCTGCACTTTTCTCTCAATGCACCATTATCCCTGATTCACCTGTCTATGGAAAATCAGACGAAGCCAGCCTCGATATAATACAAAGATTCAGCCATCCCAAACTTCTGGGAAAGAGAATTCCACTTGAATGAATTCCCACTTTGTGATTTTTTTCTCACTCCAGTTGTGACTGAGGATAGAGGGTGTTATTCTTTCCTTTTCAAGTCTCACTCTTCCACTGCTCACAATAAATTTTAAATGTAAACAGGTTGGTGATATGGCGGATGATAAAGGTCTCAGACTAGTCAGGGTCAGTGATAAGAACAAGTCTGGCAGATTTCTTTAGTCAGCCACAAGTTACTAACAGAACTGACGGAGGAGTATGATGGATCTGTGGGTAGCACTGCTGCCTCACATCACCAAGGAGCTGTGTTCAATTCCAACCTCGGGCGACCCTCTGTGTGGAGTTTGAACATTTTCCCTATGCCTGTGTGGGTTTCCTCCCAGTGCTCCAGTTTCCTGCCACAGTCCAAGTATGTACAGTTTAAAGTGGATTGCCCATAGTGCCCAGGGATGCATAGGTTAGGTGGGTTAGTTATGGGAAATGCAGGGTTACATCGATAAGATTGGGGGGCACCTCCAGGTGGAATGCTGTTTGGTGGATCAGTGCGGACTTAATGGATGGAATGCCCTGCCTCCACACTGTAGAGGTTCTATGACAATGACAATACATTTGGACTATACAAACACCCAGTGGTTACATACCTAATCCACTCTTATCAAGGTCCTGAATGTTTCATTCTCATTCCAAGAGTAACCTGTTAAAGCCTTCATAATGTAAACCCTCCACCCCAGGAATACGTGAAATGAAATATCTCTGAACTGCTTCCAATGTAATTATATTCTTTCTCAGATAAGGAGACACGAAAAACTAATCTCACACTCAGATCATAATGTTTATAACTGTTTTCTCAAAGTGCTGTGAGTCTTTGAAACACTCTTCCCCACAGAGCATTGGAGGCAGAGATATTGAATATTTTTGAGGCACAGATGGAAGGTTCATAAATAACAACAGAGTTAAGGATTATCGAGGAATGGGCAGCCATGTGCAGTGTGGGGGGAAATGTAGACAGTGGTATCAAATAACACGGCTTCAGAACCTGCAAAATGAAATGATAATATTGATAAAATGTTTAGGGGGAATACAAGATGGCGGTGATCCAGAAGGTCTGCTTTGCTGGGCTCTGCATCAACACATGGGCAAAGTGGTTCTCTAACCCACCCCATACCAGCCAGTTACTTAACATTCAACATTAAAAAGAGCGATAGAATCTTTACTAATCCCGGTTTGTCAAGTGGAAATGACAAAACACGGGAAAGGATCGAGTAAGTCCCAACAAGTGGTGCAGCCGTCAGAAGCATCAAGCCTGCCTGAGGCTGTAGCTGTTCGATAGACCCAGTTACTCACCAGGCCTTGGTCACTGAGTTCACCAAGTTACGTGAAATGATTTGAAGCCATGATTGAAGAAGGATTCAGCCATGGCTAGAGCCGCTCTCAGCCGTGTTCCAAAACATGAGCAGCAACTTGACAGCCTTGGAAACAGAACAGACGATGCCAAGTGCCAAACTGCAGCGACAGAGACCGTGATCAATTCCTCTCGTGAGAGGATCCTCGCCCTTGAATAACAGGTTTGCACCTTAATTGAACAAGATGACGACCTCGAGAACAGGGGAAAGATGAAAAATATTCACATCGTCGGTTTGCTGGAGTGGACAGAAGGTGGGCAGCCGGTGAGTTTTTTTCAAGAACTGGCTGCAGCGATCCCTTCACTTCGAAACTGAGGAGAGATGGGTGAAGAGTGAGACAGTTCATCGGGTTATGGCACGGAAGTCAGACTCAGACCAACACCTTCATCCTGTCCTTGTGCGATTACATAGTTATGGGGACAAACAAAGACTGATGGAAGCTTTCAGAACCCAGGGGAACGATCCGATGGGTTTAATTCACGAGAACTCCAGGATTATGTTCTTGCAGGACTTTTCAGCGGCGGTGATTCAGGAAAGAAAATCTTTTGATGATATCAAGAGAAGTGTAATGGAATTCTAGATTCAGTATTCCTTATGGTTCCCAGCGGTGCTCTGTATTGCTTTCAATGGATCCATGAACTCGTCTGACTCTCCAGAGAAAGCGAAAACTTTGTGGACATTTTAAAGTAAGCTGGATATTTAGATACTGAGCTGAAAATATGTTGCTGGAAAAGCGCAGCAGGTCAGGCAGCATCCAAGGAACAGGAGAATCGACATTTCAGGCATAAGCCCTTCTTCAAACGTCGATTCTCCTGTTCCTTGGATGCTGCCTGACCTGCTGCGCTTTTCCAGCAACACATTTTCAGCTCTGATCTCCAGCATTTGCAGTCCTCAAATTCTCCTTGGATATTTAGATAATCCAGTTTCTTCTTAAATAAATTTTATTGGATTTTTCTGATATTAACCAGTGTTAAATTATAGTCGGGAATGAGTAGAGTACTCATTTTTAACTTCTTCATTAGTTTTACTACTCTTTTTCTCTTTCATTGCTTGTGTTTGGGTTGCAGCTCAAGCTGGAGGGAGTTTCAAATGTAGTTGTGATGATTAAGTGCCGACCAAAGGGCTGTTCAAGCCAGGTTTCTGTTGTTAATTGCCTTGGATTTGTGAGAAACAAAAGCTCACTCACTTTAATAATTTCAGTCCGAGACCAAATATCTGAATCAGCCGTTTATTTGTACACTTGCAAGTGGGTGCCCTGTCCAATTGCCAGGTACGGCAATTAGAAATGCACAGTATATCCCAACAAACTCTTGCAATTTATATAGTTTCTTTTCCCATATGTTTTCCCTATTCCATTGTTTGTTCCCTGCTTCGCTTACGTCACTCATTTCCTTAAGACTGATCCCACAACTTCTGTTTATCCTGTCTTGTCCGTGACAAACTCTTATCTCTGACTCCCATAAGGGTGTTTGACGTCAGTCTACCGTAGGTTGTTGTTTAGGCATATCTTTTCTTCTATCAGCATCTATTTCTATCCAGAGGCCACTTTGACCTCTTTGATTAGGGTTTGCCCCTGTGTCTCTGCGCAAGTGGGGAAAACAGATGTTTCCCTGTTTACCCACACATCCACCATTGTTCTGCAATCACGTCTCATGCTAACATACCATTTTCTTTTTGCTGAATATATATTTTCTCATTCCTGTTCTGTATCAGAATTTATAGTTGCAGAAATAACATTAATTCATTTATATCCCACAATTTCCCCATTTTCTTTTCATTACTATCTGTTATCTTCTGCATTTTTGTCTCCTTTTTTTTAAACATTGTTCCCAAAATTCGCAAGCATCGTTTCAGAGATTTTATCCATCTTAGTCTCACTCATCTCCTCATTATTTAGTTGATAAAGTTCCTCTGTCAAATTTCCCTTCAGGGGCATTCGTTTCATCAAGGCTGTTTCAATCAGCCTCTGGTTGAGCCCTCGTATACAGGGTATGACACAACAGCCAATGGCCACCAATACCCCGACTACTACTATCAGGGAAGTAAGGATAAAAACCACCACCTCCTTTGTCTGCTAAAATCATATCAAGGGCTATTCTGTTTTCCCATGCCATCCTACTTGTCGCATCAAGCTGTTCTGATATTCCTTTAACCGCCTCTCTTGTATAATTTATAAATCGCTGTTGATTATAGAAAATGTAATTTATCCAATCTACACTTTTATTAATTGTTGCCCACCAAAAGAGAGCTGACTCAAAGCCTGCTGTAATCTGGTTACGAGCTTTGAATTCAGGTACTCCCCTAGGGACTCCTACCGAGTCGAGATAAATCCTGTCATCAAAAGAAGTATCTAACAGTAATCTCTTACCCCTTCCCTTTTTCCCTACTATCTTTTCCTTCTCAAATGCCAAGGTAAATGGAATTGCCAATTGTACAATTGCGCATATCCCTTTCCAATCCGGAGGTAGGGTGGGTCTCAATATTTTTCCTCCACAGTACTACCACAGATCCGCTCGGGGAACCTTTAATGCTGAGTAGTTCCCTCCCTTCTCCGTTTCGGTAACATTCTTAATCTCTGTACATAATTTCAGCTCCCCCAAATCTCTCGACCGACTTGTACCTCGCCTGTGCACACATAACGTGTGATTTCCAACTGCGGCGGAAAATGTGGGGGGAACTTTTGCATCTTTCTCCTCCAAGGGAGGGAACATCAGAGATAGGGAGGTACAATTCCTATCATTCCATGCAGTCTCATCCTGGTACAGGGCTATCATACATTTCATGCCCTTCCTGTCTCGCTTCCACCCGAGCGGAAAGGGAACCACCTGGGCCACTGGCCTACCAGAGGCACATGCATAGCAATTGCTCTTGTTCAGACTTTTTACAGTATACTTTACCCATTCAACCCAGGCATTTGCATCCCTGTACCCGGTTTCTATCTCGATGATCTGTTTCAAATCCTTTACCTCTATAATTTTTACTACTTTAGGATCATCGGGAGGGGTGAAAGGTTGTATCTCATTACCCAGTAATTCTACCCGTTTTCCCTGTCCTACGCTAATTCGAAAACAACAGCCCACAAACTCCTTCCCATTTGCTTTCATTTCAATCCCAAATGTTTCATTTAATTGTATCTCATAAGTGCCATGTGGTTTTCCTTATCGTTAAATATATGGGGTTACACTTTTTATCGGGACAATCGCGTGCTGGTCAGAAGGGGGCCCGGTGTATTGTGACAAGACCATTATACCAGGTACCATCCCCGAGGCCATCCCCATAGGACTTAAGATGTATCTCTGAGTTGCGGTATTGTCTCTGATTAGCTACATTCCCACAATTTACTAAGCTGCATGCATCAGTGTCTATTACTTGTGGATTATCAGACTCAGGAACCATTAATAATACATATGAAAATGATATGTGACAAAATCCTAATACCAAGAGGGCTAGCATCATAACTCTAAGCATTCCCAGTATTCTAATCATTATGCTAAAACACAAAAAGGCTTAATATACAATCTTACAGAAATAATCCCGTGCTCGCGTCGCCACTGTATAGTCAATTACTCAAAGTCTCTTTAGTCTGAGTTTCAGCGGGTCTTGCATTGATTCGGCTGTCCAGACTTCTTCCTCAACTGGAGGGTCCACTGGCCCTTTGATCCAAGTATAATGAGTCCAGCCTTTTTCCGCCGTCCTTATTGCCGTTTCGGTAGTCAAAAGAGCCTGATACGGCCCTTCCCAGTCTGGCTGCAGCTTAGTCTCTGTCCATGATTTTATTAAGATCCAATCTCCTGGCCGGATGGGATGAACAGCAAATTCAAGGGGCGGAGTCTGTGCCAATAGACCCTGTTTTCTGAGGAAAGATAAAGAGGAGGACAAGCCCAGTATATACTTCTTTAAAAACAAATCTTTAGTTTCGGGAATTGGCAATTCTCCCTGCGTTCCCAGATAAGGTAATCCAAATAAGATTTAATAGGGGGATAGTCCCAAATCTTTCCTCCGCCAAGGGACAAGCCCAAAAGGCATCCTTTAAATCTATCACACTAAACCATCTGTAATCATGAGGGATCTTACTTAATAACGTGTAGGGGTTTGGCGCCACTGGGTGCCTGATCTGTACTATTCGATTCAATGTTCTCAAATCCCGCACCAATCGATAAATTCCATCAGATTTCCACACTGGTAGAATTGGGGTATTATAAGGAGACATACATGGTTCCAATAGTCCATCTCTAATCAGTCCCTCAATTACTGGCTGCAGTCCTCGTTTACCTTCTATGGAAATAGGATATTGTCGTTCACAGATAACGTCTCCTTTTCATTTTAAATTTATTGTAAGGGGAGGGATCTGTAGTTTTCCACGATTCCCTTCTCTAGCCCATACAATAGGGTCTATCTTTCTCTCTGCATCCTCTGTCAACATCGCCAGTTGTACAACTAATTCTTTTTCCTGAATTCCAATCTCCAGTCCTAAAAGGATAATTAAGTCTCTCCCCAGTAAGTTACTTCCTATATCAAGGATATACAGCAGTTCCCCTGTGACCCTATCCTTAGGATCTTCTATCATCATAGGTTCAAATACTGGAACAGTAAATCCTTCCCCTTTTACCCCTGAAACAAAGAAACAATAATTGACCGTGTCGACATTTCTACCTTCTTTGTTTTAAAATTCAGCAATGACCATGCTGCCCCCGTATCTACTAGGAAGACTACCTCCTCCCTACAGGGTCCCACCTTCAAGTTTATCAAGGGTTCCTGGTGGGCACCCGAGGGCAGGAACCCCTGACACCCCTATTCTTCATCATAATTCATAAGCGGAATTGCCCTTCCTTCCCTTTGTAGATCAGGACACCCCCGCTTAAAATGCCCTATCTTTCCACAATAATAGCATCCTGCCTGTGGAGACTTCCATCTCTGCCCTTGTTGCTCAAACCCTCTATCAAATGCTCCCCCGTGTCCTCTCCCTCTCCCTCTCCCTCTCTGTCCTACATGCTGCCACCCGCCGCTCCGGTTGCTCACTATTGGTTCCATTCTCGCCTTAATTACTTCATCAACCGTAGCTACCATCATTTTCACCTTCTGTTTTTGTCTCTCATCCTCCTTTTTACAAACACTTTCTGTGCCTCTCTCAACAATTCATCTAATGGTTTTTCGCTCCATCCTTCTATCTTCTGTATCTTTCTCTGTATATCTGGCCATGCTCTTGTCACAAAATGTATTTTCAACAGACCCTGTGTCACTGGGTCCTCAGGGTTCATTCCAGAATATTTCCGCATTGAGTCCCTTAATCTTTTCAAGAAAGCTGAGGGAGTCTCATCTTTCTCCTGTCTAATTTCAAAGGCTTTAATCAAATTCTGTGACTTCGGAACTGCCTCTCTTATTCCTTTTAGAATCAGGTCTTTCAATTCCCTCATTTCTTCTCTATGCTCCGGGTTTTGGTTTTCCCATTGGGGTTCTCCGAGGGGAAACTTCACCTCTCCCTGTCCAGCATCCCCATCTCCAATCGGGTGTTCCCTGTCCCATATTTTAATGGCAGCTCCTCGTATAAGTCCCCTTTCCTCCCCAGTAAATAGTATATTCAAAATAGACATTAATTCAGCCCAGGTATACAGACTGGGCCCCAAATATTGATCAATTTGTTCAGACAATCCCACCGGATCCTCAACCAGGACCTTCATTTCCTTTTTAAATGTTCTGACCTCCCCACTGGTGAGGGGGGCACTTACAAACCCAATCTCTTTGTCCCCTATGGGTACCTCCCAAAGGGGATAAGTCGTTACGTTCGTCCCCTTTTTCTTTTTTTAAAGAAATATTGCAATATTTCTAGCTCCCCATAACTTCAAACACCAATTCATCAATTCATGCTTGACTAACCTTTAAAGCCTGTTCCTAACTTATAAATATATTTATATATATTTACGTTCATTTCTTCAGTATTTAATAGTTAAAATGCAAAATGCATACAGTTCCCAATTTTGCAATTCACTGTAATTACCCAGTTTTAGTCCTTTAATTTAGATCCAAAATTAGTTTTCTTAAATAGTCCTGACCAATCATTGCTCAATTACAATACTATAGGTCGTAAAATAATCAGAGCTTGCCTTAAAAGAATTTGTCTACTCAAGTTTTTTTAAAAAAACTTCTAATGCATGAACAATGGCTGAATCCAAGGTCATAGATATTAACCATAGAATTTTGCTTTTACTACAATCTAATGTTGAACTGAAACTTCAACTGTCCTCCATAAATCGCTGTTATGTAAAGATAAAAGAGATTAGTTAGAAACTGACAGTAAGGCAGTCATGATCTGTAAAAAGAACAGGAGTTATCATTCCTTTTTTTTCTTCATAATCTCAATAGAATCCTTAACCTTAAAAGAAATCATGTTAAGTTTCCATAACAAAAATCAGATTCAAAACAGTCCTGGAACTCAAGCTCCAGGGAATAAAACACAAACATTCAATCACCAACAAACAAATGTTCACTCAAACCAAATCACAAAGGGTTAAACTTCCTACCAGCTGTACAGCTCTTTACATTCTCTCTCTCTCTCTCTCTCTCTCTCTCTCTCTCGCACATTGACATATAAACTCAGATATTCACAAACCCAGTCTTCGTCCAATCTGTACTTTGGCCAGAAGACAGCGGGACGAAGAATGGATTCCTTAGTCCATACAAAGCAACAATATTTAATCATCTTTCTCCCTTGTACAAGTATTATTTTGCCAATTTCCACAACATCCTGCCCAAAGGACTTTCCGGAGGAATGTTGTAAGGGACCCCGCCTCCATTTCCATTGCCGTTTCCTTACTTTGTTTCCCCGGAGGCTTTTTCCTTAACCACAGCGCAATCCATATTGAGTTCCTTCGTTAGTCCCTTATTAACTACTAAAACTCAATCCCGGCCACCAAGGCAATACTTAAAAGTCAATTTTCTTACCTTGGTCTGTGCACAGAGTTACCTGGCTCCTTTTGTCACCGTATCTTCTATCAAGCTCCTATCACTGTCTGATTCAGATGTCTCTCTTATAGGATTCACATCAGTCACCCAAGGGAGCAGACCAAACCGGGACACGAGACCGCTCCTCAATGGGGAACGGGACGCGTCTTCCCAGTGTCCAAGGCCAGACACTCCCCCCGGTGATGGAAGAAAATCCTGGACGAGCCCCCAATTGTGAGAAACAAAAGCTCACTCACTTTAATAATTTCAGTCCGAGACCAAATATCTGAATCAGCCGTTTATTTATAAACTTGCAAGTGGGTGCCCTGTCCAATTGCCAGGTACGGCAATTAGCAATGCACAGTATATCCCAACAAACTCTTGCAATTTATATAGTTTCTTTTCCCATATGTTTTCTCTATTCCATTGTTTGTTCCCTGCTTCGCTTACGTCACTCATTTCCTTAAGACTGATCCCACAACTTCTGTTTATCCTGTCTTGTCCGTGACAAACTCTTATCTCTGACTCCCATAAGGGTGTTTGACGTCAGTCTACCGTAGGTTGTTGTTTAGGCATATCTTTTCTTCTATCAGCATCTATTTCTATCCAGAGGCCACTTTGACCTCTTTGATTAGGGTTTGCCCCTGTGTCTCTGCGCAAGCGGGGAAAACAGATGTTTTCCTGTTTGCCCACACATCCACCATTGTTCTGCAATCACGTCTCATGCTAACATACCATTTTCTTTTTGCTGAATATATATTTTCTCATTCCTGTTCTGTATCAGAATTTATAGTTGCAGAAATAACATTAATTCATTTATATCCCACAGATTCCATATTGGAAATGGGCAGAAGATAAAGTTTTAAGATATGTGAGCATCCCCAGTTGGCGGGGGGAGGGGGCGTGGGAGGTAAATTCCCCATTGGAGTGTCATTGGCATTTTGGATTTTATTTCGTTCTTTGGTTTTTTTATGCGTTTAGATTTGGAAAGTTTTGAGAGCTGAATAGTTGTAGTAGTTTTAGTTTGTACAGTTTTTAGGCTCTGAGTTTTTTTTTCATCAATGATCAGCGATGTGCTTTTCGATGTGAAACTCTAGAGTTGAAATGTTGCTACAGTGTGTTATGGATAATGATGTGCTTAAATTTTGTACCTGGAACATTAAGGGGAGCCATCTTCCAGTTAAGAGGAAAGCATGTGTTTTCTCGTCTTAAAACAGAGAGAGTGGATGTTGTCCTATTTCAGGAGATGCACCTTGATGACAAGGAACATTTGATGTTACAGCGGTGCGGGTTTGATCGGGTTTATTTGTCGTGTTTTAATACTAGGAGTAGGGGAGGAGCCATACTAGTTAGGAAGAATATTCCATTTAAATTACTAGATTGTATTAGACACTCACGGAAGGATCATCATCCCCAAAGTCTTTAACTATGGGAAATAATACAGTATTTTGAATGTTTCTTGATCCCCCTCAGATTGAACCCTCTCAGACAAAGTGAACCCTTATTAGTCTGTTGTTCTTAGACAAAATGACAACATTTATGTTGTATTGTCATAACCCAATAATTATCAATAAAGTTAAAGCATAAATGACAATGCATCAGTTCGATGACAACACAGCCAAAAACATGTTTCTTACCCTTATGATTGGTATACCGAGTTGTCAACCGGGGATAATGGATTTTGTTTAAACTGGGGGCAGCCAGGGTGTGCCATGCTTGAATGATTTAGAATTAGTAGAATCCCTATAGTGTGGATACAAGCCCTTGGGCCCAGCAAGTCCACTTCGACTCTTTGAAGAGTAGCCCACCCAGACCCATTCCCCTACCATCCTATATTTACCCTGACTAATGCCCCAACCTACACATCCCTGAACCGTATGGGTGATTTATCAATAGCCAATTCGTCTAACCTGCACATCTTTGGATCCTGGTGCTGTGAGGCCGCAGTGCTATCTACTGAGTCACTACGTTTTATTTCAGGGAGAAAGAATGACATCATTTGATCCAATAACTTGTAAGTATGGACTACCTAGTAGCGTCCACTTCTTTTTTTTTCGAGATCAGAGACTTGATTTTAAAAAAACACACACACTTTTAACAGACTCTTACAGATCCAATAGAGAAAAGCGGGTGCTAAGTGCTCAGAATAAACTCTCTGTCAGTACCCTTTATCATTAGTTGGAGAGTGTCCCCTCAGACGAAACTGTACAGTTTTGTGATGTCTGCGAGAGAGAGTTGCGGTTCAGAACACTTCAGAGACATGGGAGGACATTTGTGAAAATGCTCGAAGGATTTTGATCTGTAATAGGACCCATTCCATGCAGTTGAAAATTCTTCATAGGGTCTATCTGACCCCAGATTGTCTCTCAAAGTTCAAAGTGGGATTATCTTCAGCATGTCCTAAATGCAGGATGACTACAGGCACTCTTAATCATAGCTTGTTGTTCTGCTGCAGGCTTCATATATATTGGAGCACTGTGTTAGGTGTGATAGAGTGGGTCTTAGGGACTGAATTGAATATGGACCCGTTTTTTCTTTTCCTGGGCCTGCTCACGGTACCTAACACAGATGCACATGAGGAAAAAAAAATATTCCTACTTTCAGTGCTCGGAAAAATATTCTGTTGTGTTGGATGTCTGAAAACCCCGGGTCTGTTGGGTCGTTGTAAGTTCTTCATGGAGAATATCCCTTTGGACGTTGTTACCAGTATGGTTCACCAATAAACAGAGATTTATATAATATATGGCAGCCCTCTTTGGATTACCATGATACAGGCTTATCTGCCACTCTAAGAAGGGCTTATGTATAGCCATGACGATATTGTCTAATTTATCTAATATCCAGCGAGGAAGAATTATGAACATAAAAATGTGTATCAGTCAATGCCCTTGAAGAACGAGAGCTATCATTTTGTTATGCTGAGCTGTATTATTTATTCATTATTTATTGTTTATTTTTGTTTTTTTCTTCTGTCCATTCAATGTTTTTAACTTGTTTTGTATGTACATGCACGAGTGTATTTTTTTCAGTTATTTGAGTTGTGTCATTCTTCGGTTCTTATTATATTAAAAATTTCTTTCAATTTTTTTTTAATTTAAAATGCTAAAATTGATAGAATACAGTCCCAAAGTACTCTCATTAGAGAGACCACTCATGGTTGTTTATCCTGAGGATCACCACACCTCGGGTGATGGGGTAAGGTTGAGAGAGTGTCCTCACCATGGGAACCTCTGTCAGTGTGGGGAATTGAACCTCTACATCACAAACCTGCCGTCCAGCCAACTGAGTGGAAGACAGTGCAACTGTAACACACAGAAACGGTCACAGACAAAGGGCAAGAGAAACTTTCATAATAATGAAAAGGGTACAATTCAGATAACAGTCAAAATAACGGCTGAGGGTAAAAACGTTCTATGCTCGAAATGTGTTTTATAACAAGACGTGTTAAGAAGCTATCTTTGGTTTGATATCATTAAGGTGAGTCAAGTGAGATAACCAGAATTATTAAGTGTGATTGGATGTCTATAACCATTACATAAGTGTAGATTTTTGTTTGGTCTGTGTAAAGCATGCTGACCGTTGCATGAAAGTTTAAAGCGGATGGAATATATTGTTAGGAGTGTCCATCCCCATGGGAAATGCCCTCGAACAAGCGCTTGAAGAAAACCAGGGTAAAAGTGCCTGAGTGTTGTCTCGTAAGTGACAGGAACCCAGAGGGTTGAAAGACTGGAAGCTCCTGTAACATGGAGCTGGCAAAGCAATTAGATCAGCCGGGACCTTATTTAATGCTACAGCACGTTAGAAGGCTGAATGGCCTCAACATTGTTTGAATTGTGGGTGATTTGAAAACTACACATCTCTACGCCTTCCTCTTTGTGTTACGCACTGGGGCACTGCCATTTTCCTGAAACTGGGAATTATTGGGAACATTATCTGGAGCATTCCATAATCAGCATTCTCCAGAATATTCTATAACTGTGTGGAAGGTATTGTAAAGGCGAGGGAGAGAGAGAGACAGAGAGCGAAGATGCTGCATGCAGTAGTGAGAGTGGTGGAGCATGAGCTTTGTTCAGGGGTCGGTGCTATAACAGATATACAGCGAGTGTGAGGGAGCAGAGACAATACGGTAACCCTTATCCTGACAGAGCGGGGAAGGTTATTGATTTAAGGTTATTTTTAACTTTGTACACCCCAGTCCAACACCGGCATCTCCAAATCATGGTCATTGATGCTTGTCCTGTATTGCCGGACATTTCTTCAGACCTCTGATACCGCATTGAGCTGGGTGGTGAGCACAGACCATGCTCGGTGGGTCTGGTGGTGTGGCTCCCTCTGGGAAGAGAATGGTTCCCCTCTGTACTAGCCCACCCACCAGGACCTTCGTGTCCCTGTTGAACCACCGTGGTGTAATTGCCCCTTACCAGCAATGCTCAGGGCAATCTGTGCAGGGCTGCTCAAAACTGAGAAAGGTCAGCCATGTGCCTCTTGGCCTTTTAAAAATGGCACCAGTGCCAGGGATCACGGAATATCCAGGGGCATCCGGGCGACTGTGAGTACCTCCAATCATGATGGGTGGGAGAATCGGGTTGGCATTCAATGAGAGGTGGGTGGGATGGGGTTTAGTTAATGAGGTGTGTTCGATAAGATAGCACCAGGAAACTAGCTCAGCTTTGTACAGACAATCCCTCTGTCACACTCAATGAAAGTGGCACTGAGACAAATTACTGCTTAAAAATATGTTGCTGGAAAAGTGCAGCAGGTCAGGCAGCATCAAAGGAGCAGGAGAATCGACGTTTCGGGCATAAGCCCGAAGAAGGGGCTCCTTTGATGCTGCCTGACCTGCTGCGCTTTTCCAGTAACACATTTTTAAGCTCTGATCTCCAGCATCTGCAGTCCTCACTTTCTCCTAGTTGAGACAAATTACTGTTTTATACAGCTCAATGAGTCGAAGACTCTGCTGTCCTCACTCCCAATTACAAAGTCGCAGAACAAATGCTCATTTAAAACTGTGCATTGCCTGAACTCACAGCAATATCCCATTCACTCATAATTCTTCATCATACTGACCTATGATACTATCAAAATGTCTTCATTTAGCATTCTGAAACCTGTGAACATATCCTTCCATGACATTTTGTCTCAGTCTCCCACTCTCTGTCTCAACCCCAAAACACACTCATTTACAGTCATACTGCACTGGAACAGGCCATTTGGCCCAGCTGTCACATGCCAACCAAAATGTCCATCCACACCCACCGCATTTCCCTGCCCTTGCTCTGTATCCCTCTAATCCTTTCCTATCCATGTATTTGTCCAAGTGCGTTTTCAGTGTTATTATTGAACCCAACTTAACCACTTTCACTGGCAGCTCAGTCCACATGCGTACCACACTCTGTGTAAAAAACTTATCCCTCGGGTTCTTTTATATTTTGTTACTCACTAACCAGAAACAGATGCCCTCTTGTCCTCGATTCCCCAACTTTGGGAAATAAAAATTGAAGCATTCAACCCTATGCACTTCTCTCATGATTTGATAAGATCTACACTTCTATAAGAACCCCTCAGTTTCCTATGCTGAAATAAGTTGTAACCTGTACAAATTCTCCCTATAACTTTGACATTTTAGCCCAGGAAACATCTTTGTAAATTTGTTCTACACTCTTTCTAGTTCAATAGTATCCTTTCTAGAGCAAGGTGAATAAAAATGAACACAATACTCCAAATGCAGCCTTATCAACATCCTGTACAACTGCAACATAACGTCCCAACTGCTATACTCAATGTCCTGATGTAGGCCAGTGTGCTAACAGCCTTCTTCACTGTTCTCTGTATCTGTGACTCAAATTTCAGACAACTGTGCACCTGATCTCCAATGTCCTTTTGTTCCACTACACTCCTTAAGACCCTTTTATTCATCATTAAACTGCTACCTGGATTTGACTTTCCAAAATGCAAGACGTCACACTTACCTACATTAAACCCCATTTGCTATTTCGCAGCCCATTTCCCAAGCTGATCAAGGAATTTCTGCAATTTCCGATAACGTTCCTCACTGTAAACGATGTCTCATATCATCTGCAAACTTACTAACATTGTGTTGTGCACTCTCGTCCAAATCTTCGATATAGATAACAAACAGCAATGGTCCCAGCACAGACTCCTGAGGCACTGCACTAGTCTCAGGCCGCCAGTCCGAACAAGCATACCTCCACCATAGCCATTTGCTTGCTAACTTTAAGTCAATTGTGTCGCAAATTTACCAATTCACATTGGATTCCATGAGATTAACTTTCTAGAGTGGCCTACCATGTGGAACCTTATCAAAAGCCTTACTGAAATCCATATAGACTATGTCCACAACTTTGCCCACATCAACCTTCCTGGTCACTTTCTCAAGAAACACTAACAAAATTCTAAGGCATGATCTGCCACGCACAAAATGCTGATTGCTGCAAGTCAAACTCTGTCTTTCCAATTGCATGCACATCTTATCTCTCAGAACCTTCTCAAGCAGTTTACCGAAAACAGATGTGAAGCTTAATTGTCTATATTTCCCAGGCTTTTCTTTGCAGCACTTCTTGAATAAGGGCACAACATTTGCTACCGTCCAGTCTTCCGGGATCTTGGCCCCTAAACTTTCTTCTCTCCCCTCTTGGATATATCTGGTCAGAACCAAGAGATTTATCTGACTTTATGCATTCTAATATCTCCAACAGCACCTCTACTGTGATATGGACTGTACCAAGGTATGACAACTAACCTCCCAAAGGTCACACGTTTTCATGTCTTTCTTCATGGTAAATAAAAAGGTAAATTGAGGACCTCATCCATCTCTTGCAGTTTTACACATGTCCATTTTAGATTTTAAGGCGTCCTATTCTCTCTCTAGTTGTTTTTTTTTGCTATACTGAAAGAACATCTTTGGGTCTTCTCAGACAAGCCTATCTCATACCCCCGTTTCACCTTGCTGATTTCCTTCTTCAGTGAACTCCTGTATCCCCTGTGTAACTCCAGGGATTCCCTTGATTCCAGCTGTCTGAACCTGAGCCACGCCTCCTTTTTGCTGGTCAGAGCCTCAATATCTTTTGTCATTCAAGGTTCTGTCTTCCAGCCTCACCTTCCCTTCACTCTCACAGGAATACTTAGTCATTGAACTCGAGCTATCTCATATTTTTAAATGCCTCCCACTTGCCCGAGATCCTTTTACCTGCAAGCCCCTGTCTAATTCCGACAAAATTCGCCTTGCGCCCAGTTCAGAACTTGAATTTGTGGAACAATTTTGTCCCTCTTATAACGATTTCAAAATTATTACAACTTAAGTCACTTTTCCCAAAATGCTTCCCCACTTTACCTCCGTCACCTATCCTGCCCTATTTCCAAACAGTAGGTCAAGTTTGTTCCTTTCCGAGTAGTACCGTCTATATGCTGCTTGTGGAAACTTTCCTGAACACACTTGACAAATTTCATTCCATCTCCGTCCTTAAACCCCTGGAAGCCCCAGTCTAAGTTAGGAAAATTAAATTCACCTGTTATGACAACCCTATTGCTCCTGCAATTTTCGCCAATCTCCCTGCATATTTGTTCCTCCAATTCCCATTGATGATTTGAAGGCGTATAGTACAACCACTATAACATCACCATCCCCCTCTCACTTGTTTTCACCATCCACAAAACCTCATCGGATATTATCTCAGTTATTTCATCTTGAAATACTGGAGTGATACTCACCTTAATCAGAACAACTGGTATTTAAATTGTTTCCATTTAATTCTCGTCCTCGCAGTGATTTTCACATCTGCAGCATCCCTTGTCAAGGCACAGTGGAGATATGGAGCTGTAAATGGATGGGAGCTGCACATTCCGTCACTTCCAGCATTGGCTGCAAGTTTCCCCACACTGAGCAGTGATCTAACACAGTGTTACCAAACAATGCAACAGCCTGGGTTTATATAGGAATGACCCAGTGCGGTCTGCACAGTTCCCCACGCTGGACATTTAGCCAATGATTATAGATTGATGTGGGCTGCATAGAGTTCCACTCTGGACATTACCGGATTGCATGCAGCTGTATGCTAGTTGGATCTACACAGTAGTCCATCCTGAACGCATAATGGATGGGCTGGTTTTGTGAGTTGGATTGTGAATGTGAGAGAACTAAACATCCCGCAATGCCTTTATTTTGTGTTTTCATTCTTGTGATTGGATCCTTCAAATCTTGACTCATCCGGTTAGACCCATCACTCTGGAAGAGTCATGGTAACTGTTGTTACAGCATCTGGGTCGGCAACTTGACCAACAAATGGAGCAGAGGCTGCAGAGGGGAGTCTCTTTAAAATGGCATGAGGGAATCACAATCAGATCAGCCATGGTCTTAGTCAATGGTGGGGCAGGATTGAATGGATCACTAATGCAACTTATTCATATGTTTCTGTAACAAGCAAAATCCCCTTCTCTCCCAGTGTCCCATACTGGTGGGGAGTGAGTCACCTCCTCCTGTTCCAGAGTAACAGGATCCTGGGGCCTCACGAGCCTCCAGGTTTCCCTGTGTCCCATTCTTGAGCAGGGCAGTAACTGTCTCCTGTCCCTGTGTCCCAGTCTCAAGCAGTTGGGTGACTGCCTCCTGTTCCTGTGTCCCAGTCTCGAACAGTTGAATGACTGCCTCCTGTCCGTGTGTCCCAGTCTCGAGCAGTTGTGTCACTGCCTCCTGTTCCTGTCTCCTAGGCTTGAACAGTTGAATGACTATCTCCTATTTCTGTCTCCCAGTCTCGAGCAGTTGAGTGACGCCCTCCTGTTCCTGTGTCCCAGTCTTCAGTAGCTGCCTTGAGTGACCGCCTACTGATCCAAGGTTTGTGAAAATACATGTCACCCTTCTGAACCTGTGTAACAGGCTCCAATAGCTCTGTGCTCACCTGCTGCTCCTGTGGAGGGGAGTTGAGGGCCAGAATGGCCTCTTCACATTCCTTACAACTTCTCTTGATTAAAGGCCTTTCTTCTGTTTCTGTAAAACACTATCAAAATCTGAATGATGTATTTTTGATTTTGACTTTCAATAATTGAGCAAACAAGCTGACAGAAGCTGAATAACCTCCTCCTCCTCCTGCTGTGTTATACACTCAAGAGTCAATAGAGTCTCAGTGGTGTACAGAAAGGAAAAAAGACCTTTCAGTGCAGTCATCCATATCCATCAAATATCCTAAATAATTCTCGTCCCCCTTGCCAGCACTTGGCCCATTTCCCTCTAAATACTTCCCATGAATGTACCCATTCAAATGTATTTGAAATGGTGTAACTGGCCTGCCTCCACCACCTCTTTTGGCTGTTCAATCCATACACACAGCAGTCTCTGTGTGAAAATGTCCTTCATGTCCCTTTTAAAATCTTACCAATCTCAACTTAAACTTTTGTCTTCTAATTTTGAACTCACCGGTGCTGGTGTGAAGACGTTGATTGTTTACCTTATCTATTCCCCTTGTGATTTTATAAAATTTCTTGAAGGTCACCTCTCAGCCACAACACTTGAAAATAGCCCCTGCCTTTTCAAACTCTCACTGTAACACTAACGCTGCAACACCTGCAACATTCTTTTAAATCTCTTCTGCACCTTTTCAAGTTTGACAACATCTTTCTGACAGCAGGGAGACGAGAATTAAAGGCAATATTACAAAAGTGGCCAAACTATTGTCCTGTGCAGATGCAACATGTCATGCAAACGCTTAGACTCAAAGCACAGACCAATAAAGGGAAGATCAACAAGTGCCTTCCTCACAACGCTGTCTACCTGTGATGGCACTTTCAAGAAACTGAGAAACTGCACCATAAGGTGACACAGTAGCTCAGTGGCTAGCATTGCTACCTCACAGCACAGCTATCTGGGTATAATTCCATCCTTGAATGACTGCCTCTGTGGAGTTTGCACATTCTCCCCGTGCTTGTGTGAGTTTCCTTCCGGGTGCTACGTTTTCCTCCCACATGCAAAGATATACAGATAAGGGTAGATTGGCCATGCTTAATTGCCCATAGCACCCAAAGATGTGTAGGGGACATGGTTTAGCCATGGGAAATGCAGTCTCAGAGGGATACAGTTGGGTTTGTCTAGTGGGATACTAGAGGGCCGGTGTGGACTGAAAATATGTTGCTGGAAAAGCACAGCAGGTCAGGCAGCATCCAAGGAACAGGAGAATCGACGTTTCGGGCATAAGCCAGGCTTATGCCCGAAACGTCGATTCTCCTGTTCCTTGGATGCTGCCTGACCTGCTGTGCATTTCCAGCAACACATTTTCAGCTCTGATCTCCAGCATCTGCAGTCCTCACTTTCTCCTGGTCGGTGTGGATTCCATGGGCTGAATAGCTTGTTTCCTCACTGCAGACATTCCATAATTTCTATGGAGATCTCTTTGTTTGGCAACTTTCAGTAGGACCCTACGTATATGTCTTGCCTAGATTTATCTTGCGAAAATGAAACACTTCACATTTATCTAAAATAACCTCCATCTGCCACTCCTTGGCTCACCTAAGCAAGGTCCCATTATAGTCTGAGATATCATTCTTCACTGTCGAATACACCACCAAGTTTGGAATTATCTACAAACTTACTGACCATGCTTCATATATTCAAATGCAAATGATTGCATAAGTGACAAAAGGCAGTGGCCCACTCTTGATCTTTGTGGCACGTCACTGGTCACAGGTCTCCAAGTTCAATGAACAAATGTCCACTGTCACGCCCTGTCTCCAATCTTCAAGATAATTTTGGATGCAAATTTCAAACTCTCCCTGAATTCCAGGCAATCTCACCTTGCTAACCAGTCGACCATGTAGAAAGTTTTATTTATCTTCCTCAATTCCATAAAGACAACATCCACTCCCCTGTCTTCAACAACCATCTTCAACACTTCCTCAAAACATTCCCCATCAAGTCAGTGAGACGTGATGTCCAATGTACAAAGCCCTCTTCAGTCATTCTTTCCCTCAAGAACCCCTCCAAAAAGTAAGTTACCATTGACGTCAGGCTCACTGGCCTATAGTTACCTGTTTTTTCCTTACATTCTTAAATAAATGACACTATGTTAGCAACCCTCCAGTGTTTTGACACATCACCTGTGGAAATCAATAATACAGATATATCAGCAAAAGGCTGAGCAATCTCTTTCCTAGCTTCCCACAAACTTCTGGGATACAACTGATCAGGTCCCAGAGATTCGTTCACCTTTATGTGTTTTACAATGCCCAACACCTCCTTGAAATATAGACATGTTTCAAGATATCACAATATATTTCTTCATTATCTCTCTCTTGTAACCCCCTCCACATTAAGTACTGAGGAGACATATTTGTTTAGTATCTCTCCCATCTCCTGCCATTCCACACATATGTAGCTTTACCGATCCCTAGTTAATCTTTTGCCATTAAAGGAATTGTGGAAATTCTTCAATGTTTCGTTAACCTTTTTTTCTAAAGCCATCTCATGTCCACATTTTTTCTGGCCCGATTTCCCCATTGACTATACACCTACTGCCCTTATACTCCTCTCAGAATTCACTTGATCTCAGCTCTGTTTACCTTACATATGCCTCCTTCCTTACCTTGAATAGAGCATCAATATATCTATCTATTCGGCACTCCCTGCACCCACCAGCCTTCCTCATCTCACTAATACGAAAACATTGGCTCAGGACTCAGGAATCCAAGTTCGATGGCCTAGCATTTTCCAACCATCCCTTTACCTGTGAATAGCGTAACCCAATCAGCCTTTCACAGGGCTCGTCTAAAACTTTCAAATTTGGCCTTATTCAAAGTTAGAACTTTAATGTTTACATCTTTCCTATTCCATAACAAATTTAAAACTAATATTTACTGCGTAACAGATTTGAAATGCTAAATAAACTCTTCCTGTTCCACTGTAACAGGCTCGAGAGGCTGAATGGCCTCCTCCTGCCCCTGAATAACAGACCCGAGACATTAAATGACACAGCAATCTGTGGATTACGTGCAGCGGTGAAACTGTATCTGACGGAGGTCCATCTCTTAGTTGCAGAAACACAAATAACACATTGTACTCCAGGTGCCCTCTCAGTAACACCTCACACAGCTGCAGCGACACATCTCTTCGTTTTGAATGATTGTTTTGCAAAATGTGCCAACATTCCATCTTTCCACCTTTTCAAGTATTAACAAGCTAATACGGGCTGAATGGCCTTCTCCTCTCCCTCTGCAAGAGGCCCATAGGGACAGCATTGCTTCTGCCTGTCGCTGGGAAGCAGTCACAATGCTCTGTCTCAAGGTTATGAAAGGATTTGGTAACAGAGCACTTAAAACCAGGAGTAGCCTCACACATGTCAGCAAATACCGTACTTTGTGTTAAGGTACCTAGAAACTTGCCCACCCGACTTATTTATGCAGCCGATCTGTTATTTTATAACTGTCGCCTTTCATAAACAGAGTGAAACATATATAGACCCCTGCAGTGTGCTATTAATACTCTCATACACAAGGAAAGAAAGATTTAAAACATTGAAAGATTTATGCTCTATCCCTCAGCAGCGCTCATCCATTCCATCCAAACCCAGTAAATGTTCCCTTTTATTGTGATACGAAAAATGATGCAAGGAACTGGTTAACTGAGCCTGTTTGTTCAGTGACTGTGATGAATGCCAATCTCCAAAGATCCTCGTTATCGCAATGGAGGGATTCCATCTTTTAATGATAAATGGGCTCCATCAATGTTTTATCCCATAACATGAGCGGGAGCATCACCGACAACATTAACAGGGATCAGCAATCCAGAGAGAGGGGAAGGAGAGATCAGAATCTGAGAATATTAGACTGGAATTTAACAACACGTGTGGGCGGCACCGTGGCACAGTGGTTAGCACTGCTGCCTCACAGCGCCGGAGACCCGGGTTCAATTCCTGCCTCAGGCGACTGACTGTGTGGAGTTTGCACGTTCTCCCCGTGTCTGCGTGGGTTTCCTCCGGGTACTCCGGTTTCCTCCCACAGTCCAAAGATGTGCAGGTCAGGTGAATTGGCCATGCTAAATTGCCCGTAGTGTTAAGTAAGGGGTAAATGTAGGGGTATGGGTGGGTTGCGCTTCAGTGGGTCGGTGTGGACTTGTTGGGCCGAAGGGCCTGTTTCCACACTGTAATGTAATCTAATCATAATCTAATCTAAACACTGGATCAAAATCTGAGAACATTAGACTGGAATGTTCCAACAATGGATCAGAATCTGAGAACAATAGACTGGGATGTTCCAACAAAGTATTAGAATCTTTGAATATTTGACTGGAATTTTCCAAGTATGATCAGAATCTGAGAACATTAGACTGGAATATTCCAATAATACACAGGAGTTTATCCGATTATGTTTGGATTCTTTCTGAAATTGGTTGGTTGCCATTATCATCGCGGATCCATTACGCTTCTCATTATTCAATATATTTATTATCCTTTCCTGGCTACCGTTGGTGTCCCTGGTAAGTGTCACTGTCCAGATTTGTTTTTTCTATAAACCAGTTATGACTATATGGCTGTTCTTTCATATAGTCTACACTTCTTGCCACTATTACTGTTCCTGTTAAAACTCTGAATCCAGACATTTACTCTACAGACTGTGCAGGATAGGGGACTCTGCGCTCCCCATCAGGCACTCTGCTTCCCTTCCCAAGAACAAAGACACGGAGGAGTTCGTCCAAAACTATTTATTCAATTCTGCAGAACCGGATGTTACCTCAATGGCTTCCCACGAGGCACACACACAGATTGTAATCCCCGCACGTTATATACATGTAGGAGTGGGCGGGGCCTTCTACTGTCTCAGCCAATGAGTGTTAAAGTTCCCCACTGTCCTCCTGATGGATGAGATTATTTGGTTATTCACCCAGCCAATCAGTGTTCGAGTTCCCCGCTTCTCCCTTATATGGATGATGACGTACAGCCGTGGTTGTGGGCGGTCCCTCAGCCACGAGGAAAGCTGTTTCCATTGTTCCATTCATGAAAATCTGGGGGACTGTCTGCTCGTGCTTACTACAAGGTAGAGAAGACTAAAATGGTGGCTTTGTACTTACTATGTGCTTACTACAGCAGTTAATGATTTAAAAATTACACCACCCCCTACAAGACCACTACTAACTACATAATGGACGTGTTCAATTACTGTCTCCCTCTCTGCTCTGGCAGTGTTACCCATCGGTCTCTATGTTGACCTCCTCAGTTTCAGCGGAGAACCGCAATGTATTGTATCATTATCTTTGTTATTTAAATACTAAGAACATGGAGATCACTGCCTACTGTTCTGGTCACTAACTCCACTTCCTTCCACTGTTTCCAAACCATCCGTGGCCAAGATCTGTGGTTCAAGCAGACATGTCATAACTGTGGGTGATCCCTTTGACTATGAGCTGATTCCTGATACCATGCCCTGACCATTTTTAACTTGAAATACTCACCATTCCAGAAAATATCTCACTGGTTTATTCCATCTGCTGTTTGAACCTTGAGCTTTGAAGTACAGTCTTAATGAAGCCAATAATGTGCTGCTGACACTCCCGGCTTCAAACCTGCCGAAGCAAATCTGATTCGAACTCACACCAAACTACCATCCATCAGTCATTCATGTGCATGCCGATGTATATTGCTATTGTGTCTGGCAATGCCTTTACTTTATCATTCTCAAACACTTTACCTCATCTGACCATGAAATTTCTCTCGTTCACTCTCTGTTAATTAACAAAAAGCCTGCCAGTTGTTCATATATAAAATAGTTTCCTCAATGTGTATTCGTTTTCAAACAGGAAGTTTCACGTTCAAATACGCCAATCGCATACACACAGGCTCTCTCTCCCTCTCTGATGAAACACACACACACACGCGCGCGCACACACACAAACACGCACACACGCATCAAATCTTCCCATTGTAGGCAGTAATTTGATGCGAGTATAATTTGCATAAAGTTTCCAATACTCTCCATGCTGGGCAGTTAGTGCAGTTTACTGAGTAACACTAGCATGGTCTGCCCATGCTGGGCTGTCATCTTGTCCCAGTTTATGTTGCTTGTGATGTTCTGTGAAGCAGATTCACAATATGATATAACAAACCATTTCAGCTGATCTGACAATGCCTTTATTCAATGTTCTCATTCTTGTAATTTTACTCTCGAAGATCTCACTTCTCCAGTTAGTCCCGCTGTCCTGTTTCCCTTACGTCCACAACATCTTTTCAGTTAATTAACTGTCTGTTTCTGTTTTTAATGTGAATCTCTCTGTCTTTCCGTATCTTTCCCTGGCATTGGATTTTGGTTCCCGAGTGTACTTAGTGCTGGCATTGTGCAGCTCAGATAGAATGAAATGGTGTGTGTCAGGCTGTTGTTCACTTCCCAATATGTCCCAAGTGATGATCCACGGACAGGGGTGTTTCAGAAGCTATGAGACACGTCTTTGTAACTTGGTCTGTATCTGTGTTTGTCCCGCTCAGGTGACCTTGCGATCAGTAACACGAGGAAGCCCACTGAGTAAAGGACCGTTCATCTAAATTGTATGATAATGCAGTCTCTTAAAAAAGTTATTTGCTCCTTTTTTTAAAAAATAAGACGTTTTAAAGGCCAAACTGCCTACTGAAAACGGTTCAAGTATATAACTTACGAGGATTTGAGGGTTTTTAATAAATAGTAGGAACAATGGCCAGCTAACACAGACCAGGCTTTTTAGATTTTTTTCTTGTATCTGTAACAATCACCAGATGCTTGGGGTCCCAGAAGGGTTGGAAGTTTTAGTGAATTATCCTTAGCTGCTTATCTCTCTGAGACCTTTCTTGATGCTGTTTGCTCCTGGATTGGAGAACTATATACAAAAATGTATGTTGAATGCTCCTTTTTACCAAGGGTTGTGTTTAGGTGATATTAGTATATTGGGACGATTCATTTGTAGAAGGTACTGTATCCATTATTCGGTTAAGGTTTCCAATCGTTAAGTTATTCTAAATTCTTCTTCATTTTGTATGAATTTTCATTAGAGTGTTTAAGTATATTGTGTTTTATTTAATGTTAAATGGTTTGACTAGCAACATCACATCTGGAACTCCCACTTCACATCTATCTTTTAAATAAGGCAAGGTTGGCATCCTAGCTACCTTCTTAAAATAGTTTGAGGCAGTCTGGTTGGTCCATTGCAAACTGAGGGTGCTTGTCTGGTTCTAATTCGATAATACCAAACTGGATTTAGAATTACAATCCCTACAGTGTGGAAAAAGGCGATTCGACCCAACAAGTCCACACTGAGCCTTCGTGGAGCAACGTCCCCAGACCCATTCCTCTACCCTATTATCAAATGTTTACGCCGCCTAAGGCACCTAATCCACACATCCATGAAAACTATGAACAATTTAGCATGGCCAATTCACCTCACATGCACATCTTTGGATCGTGGGAGGAAACCAGAGCATCCAGAATAAGCTCATGCAGACACTGGAGAGTACGCACCAGGAGGCTATTGCATTCAAAGGTCATGTATGGTAGTTGTTAGTGTCTTTGGTTCTGGATGTTGAATTCGGTTGGTTTGAACAGTGCTTTGTGTATAAAGATTCTTTCAGTCACCAAGAGTTCTCTGGGTGTGGAAGAAGTAAAGTTGGGGGTTTTACAAAAGGTAATGAAGGCAAAGCTGGAGTGGGTTGTGTTTGTCTGTGAGAAGATGAGAGATAATTACAACTAAAGCTCAGCAATTATATTTGGTGGAACTGCCATCAGAATCTTTAGAAATGGCGAGAATGCAATTTCAAATGAGGCACTTTGAACATGAGAAGGAATTGAAACAGTTTGAATTATGGTGAAAAGCAGAAATAAAAGAAAAGGAAATGAAGAAGAAAGAGAGAAAATGAGAGAAGAAAAGCAGAGAGTTTCAACTTCAAATGTTAGCAATTAGAGAGGAAAGTTGACATAGAAGGCGGCGATGAAGGTAGATGGTCGGCGGGATGAGGAGGATAGTGAGGATGAGCAACCCTATAGTAGCCGAAGGCCTAACGGGATTCTGTTTAAATACATCCAGGCATTATCTACACTTGATGAGAAGGATGGGGCAGCCTTTTTAATTTCATTTCAGAAAGTGTCTAAACGAATGCAGTGGCCAGTGACCATGTGGATTTAGTTGATCCAAACCAAGCTGATAGGTATTTTCATCCCTATCGGAGGAGGTATCTGGCCAGTATAGGGAGGTGAAGAAGGGCATATGACCATGTGCCAGAAGCCAAAATAGCGTCCCTGGTTAAATGTACATTGAGTTTGAAAGGATCAGACAAAGTAATTTTGAAATGTGGGTAAGGGTATTAAAAATAGAGCAAACCTATGATGCTCTTAGATTCTTATTTTGGAGAAGTTCAACAATTCACTTCCTGCAGTCGTGAGAACTCGTGTGGCAAGATTAGAAGCTGATGATGATGATTGGGTTCAGAAATCAAAGTTTGGTTTCCTTGAGAGGTTGAGAAGAATGTGCGAGATCCTCTCAAAACATGTATCTGTGAAAGCAAAGTTTACTGGCATAGGCCAGGAGTAGCAGGTAAAGGGGTTCCAGCATTAAGAGGTACAGAAGGATGGAATTTTTTATGCTGAGACATGAGGAGCTATGTCATTCAGAGGGAGTATTGGAGAGATGAGAAGTGCTCCATTATGTAATGTGTGGTTGGAGTGTCCAGTGGAAACATCAACAGATTTATTCCACAATGGGGAAGGAGGCCTTGAGCTTGGTGTTGATGTTACAACATTTCAGCATTTAAACTGCGAATAACATATATGAGACAAATCTTTATCAGTGATTGTGACCCCTTAAAGTTTTTGGAGAAGTTTCGGGAGAAAAATAACAGTCTGTTTCGATTGAGCTTATTATTTCTGCCATTCAATTTGAAATTATACAGTTGACAGAGCAAGAAAACCTAAGTTTTGACACGTTGTGGAGACTTGGATGAAGAAAGACAAAGGCATTTTGTAGCAGGAGTAAAATGACTGAAATCGAGTCTAGTTGTGAACATTTATATGGTCAGAGTCAATGTAATGTATATGCATTTCAGTCTACTAATAGATGAAGATTAGGAGCTCTAAAATGAATCCAACTTTGTATATTGATGGATCATTTTATTAAAGGCGGAGTTGTGAGGATACTACCACTATAAAAAGATTATTTTCTCTTGGGTTTATTTTGAATAGAGGTTTTAAAGGCAGAGGTGCAGAACTGATGTCTGAAAACAGTTTAAGTAAATAACTGAGGAGACCTTTATGTTTTATTAAAACGGTGGTAACAATGGAAGGGCAGTGGCCAGCTCTCCCAGACCAGGTCTTCTCATTTTGTTTTTCGCTGCAACATTTAGAAGCTGCTTGGGGTCCCAGAAGGGTTGGAAGCTTCAAAACATGATCCCTAGCTGCCTTTCTCTCTGAGATCTCTGTGCTGCTGATTTCTCCTGGATCAGAAAACTGCATGTAAGAATCTGTTTTTGAATATATCTTTGTGCCAAACAGTGTATACTAAGAAGGTGCGATATCTATTGTTTGTGTAAGTGTTCCAACATATAAGCCATCCCAAAATGTTCTTTTCTTTGATCGTATTTTAACTAAAGCATTTTAATAGGTTATATTTTGCTTAATGTCGAGTGGTTTGACCAGTCACAACATATCTGTAAGGCACACTTCACATCTATGTTTAAAATAAGGAAAGGTTTGGGTCTAAGCAGCCTTCTTAAAACATTTTGCGGGGATCTGGTCTGGTCCACAACACTTGTAGCCGAGGGGTTTCTGACTGACTCCTGTTATGGAAAAGTTAGTGGAGGGGCTGGGGATGGTTTGCTGGAGGTTGTGCTGTGAGCTGCCTCAGACATTCAGGGAGACCTGAGGATTTGGTGACCCAACTTTGGATGGAGCATGGAAACTGTAGTTACAGCATCTGGGTCTGCAACATGAACAACAAATTGAGCAGAAGCTACAGAGAGGGGAAGCTCTGAAACCACGGAGTGAGTGTGTGTGGGGAAAGGGATCTGCTGTATGCATTCTGGGATTTCCAAGACCACCTTCCCAAGAGACACTTATCCCAGGAGCAAAGTTTGAGGGGACACTGATTGAACAGGGAGCTGGTCACAGAGTGGTGTCACCTCCTTCAACATGGTCTGCAGCTTCACACCAGGGGGAGGACAGTGCTGTCAGTGATTGTTAGGGTCATGTTTCATTCAGCTTCTATGATCCAGAACTTTCCAGACAGGACTGGGTGACATATCCATCATCTCCCAGTATCTCAACATCAATGTCACCATTTGGAGATGGAAGATAAACATAGTGGATGAGGTAAATATATTGTTTCTCCCTCTGCAGGGAGCTGCTGCTATCCTTATTTTCCCAGTATAGTGGGATTCCTGATGGTGTACATGGCAGCTGTGGAGTACCCGTGTCAATGGAGAGTGGTAGAGGATCTGCAGGAGATCTCACTCTATTAATGTTACAGTGTGTCTATGCACAGTACATCATGTTGGTGAATACCCCTGTCTTGACAGCAGCCACAGTTTCTTCATTCAGAAACACTGGTCACTGTGTGACTCCACTGGTGACGTTCTGTAAAACTGATTAAGACTGATTTATCCGGAGTACCTGCTTTGTGTTTGATACACAGTCCTCCCCCTTTACTGTGTAATATGGTCGAAAGGCTGAATATGGACGAGGAGCATTAGTCAGGAATCCAACCCCTCGAACCTGCTCCACCATTGAATATAATCATGGCTGATGTCATCGCGGCCTCTATTCCACTTTCCTGCCATTTCTCCATCCTAAGACACCTTCCTTGCAGGAATCAGTTGAGGGAACCATCGCTGAGCTCCTTCCAATGTAACAATACCCTTTCTTCATTGAGTAGAATAAATCTGTGCACACTACTCCAATGTGATCTCATTATGATTCTGTGGAGAGGCAGCAAAAAATTTACCAGCCTGCTGAAAGGTTCCCACTCAGTTTCAGATCTCTGGGGAAATACACAGCATTGTTTAAGATCATTGTCCTTCTCTACTCCACATGCATAACGGGAGATCTGGAGAAAATCTCACAATGATTCTTGAGAAGAGCATACATAATGTGGCAAGATGACCTCTAATATTAATTTTAATTAGAATCTGACCATAGGGGAGTTGCCAGAGTACTGAGAACATGATTTGGAGATGCCGGTATTGGACTGAGTAAAGTGCTGCAACCGACAGGGTCCCATTCGTTTTTCAGTACTTCCCAGGAGCTGAAAAATTACGCCTTTGTGACCTGCAACACATTATCAATGAGGATGAGCACCTCACCAAGACCTTCCCCACACCTCCAGTACTTGCCTTTAAACAACTGTCAAACCTCAAACAGATCGTTGTTCGTAGCAAGCTGCCCAGTTTTCAGGACAACGCCATACAACCCTGTCACGGTAGGCGCTGCAAGACATGTCAGAGTGTGGACATGGATATCTCCATTACATGTGAGGACTCCTCCCACCATGTACGTGGCAAGTACTCATGTTGCTCAGCCAACGTTGTCTATCTTATACATTGCATGGAAAGAATGCCCTGATGCATGGTACATTGGGGAAACCGAGCAAAGGCTATTGCAACAGATGAATGGGCACCGCATAACAATTAACAGACAGAAGTGTTCCCTCCCAATTAGGGGACACTTCTGCGGTCCAGGACGTTCAGCCTCGGACCTTCGGGTGACCATCCTGCAAGGCAGACTTCGGGACACGCAGCAGAGAAAGGTGGCCAAGGAGAGGCTAATGGCTAAGTTCGGTACCAATAGGGAGGGCCTCAACCGGGACCTTGGGTTCATGTCACACTACAGGTGACAACCAATGCACTATATACACACACGGACACACACACAGAGTCATTCCTATACACACATATACACATGGACACACATGTGCACAGACGTGCACATAGACCCTCACACACACCCTTACAGACACACAAACTCTGAAACATATGCATCCTCTCAGAGACTTCGACCACTCTACACTCATGCACATACATATACCCTCTCTCTCACAGACACTCACAACCTCCCACTCCAGACACACACACACACTCCCACACTCACACATTCACCTCCTCACAGACTTAAGACACTCTACACTCACTACACATACATATACACCCTCTCACACTCACAACCCCCAACCCAGATAGACACACACACAGACACAAAAAGCCACACGCACACATATATGTTTGTGAGGTGAATTTGTACTTACAGAGTTACGTTGTCTTTGCTCAAAAACTGCACAAATTAATGTAAAACTCTGTTATCTCACTTTTTAGATTAGAATCAATCTAAACATCATAGACATAGACAGAGAACACAGGGCGCTAATACCTTTGACATATTGTGTAACTAACCCAATTGTTACAGTTAACCTGAGAATGCAACTTTTAAAAAGAAGTGAAACTATCATGGTTGTACTCGAACAGATGAAAGACTCAACAGACAATCAAGGTATTTTTCAACGTGTAATTTCAGTTACATCACACTGTAAACTTTTGCTATAAATTCTGTGCCTTGCAATTGTGTCCTCCACAATCACCTGATGAAGGAGCGACGCTCCAAAAGCTAGTGTGCTTCCAGTTAAACCTGTTGGACTATCACCTGGTGCTGTGTCATTTTTAACTTCACAGTATGGGTGGTAGAGTTAGACCAGGGAACTATAGACGAGCGAGTAGTAGACCACTGTTAGCGAAACCACTGGAGAAAATACAGAAGGAGAAAATTGAACTCCAATCAGAGTAGCAAGGGTTGATCAGGGATAATCATCATGACTTTATCAGAAGGAAGGCACATCTAATGAATTTGTTTGAATTAGTTTGAAGAGGTCGCTTAATTAGTTTTGCAGCAAGGCCTTTGACGAAGCCCCATATGGGAAACTTTAAAATAAAGTAAAATCTCATGGAATCAAGGATAACGTGACAAGTTACAACGAAAAATTTCTTATTGGCAGGAGGCGGAGGGTGGTGGGAGAAGGCTGTTTGTGTGACTGGAGACCAGTGTCCCCTGGTGTACTACAGGGATCTCTGTTGTGTTCCTTATTATTTGTGGCATTCATAAATGGTGCAGATGTGAATGAAAGGATAGGTGAAGGGGTTGGGGATTGTGATAAGTAAGTTTGTGTTTGCCCGGTTGGTTGGCAGTGATGAGAAAGATCTTAAGTTACAGGAAGATACAGATGGAATGGTCAGATAGTCAGATCAATGGCAGATGGAATGTAATCCTAATAAATATGATGTCATGCACTGCGGAAGAAGGAACCAGACAGGGGAGGACTCAATGAATGCCAGCACACTAGGAAGCTCAGAGGGTGCTTCTCCACACATCCCTGAATGGAACTAGTAAGAAGTGGATCTTGGGTGTAGCGTTTGTCAATCGAGGCATAGATTATAAGAGCTATACAGAGCATTGGTTAGGCCAAGGTGGAGTACTCTATGTAGCTCTGGAAGCCACATAAAAGAAAGGATATGGTATGTATGCAGAGGAGATTCACCGGGATGTTCCCTTGGATGGAGCATATCAGCTATGGAGAGAGGCTGGGTAAGCTCGGGTTATTTACTTTGGAGCAGAGAGGCTGAGTGGGATGTGATTCAGAAGGATAAGATTACGAGGAGCATGGACATGGGTGGATAGACAACAGCTGTTCCTTTTAGTCAGATAGTCGAGACCAAGCGAGCACACTTTTAAAGTGAAGGATTTGAGGATTAGAGAGAATTTGAGGATTGTTCTTCACCCAGAGACAGTTAGGGTCTGGAATGCTCTTCCTGAGAGGGGGGTTATCTCAAGTAACCTCACAACCATCAAAAAGTACTTGAACGAGCAATTGGAAGTGTCATAACATTCCCTGCTATGGACCTGGTGTTGGAAAGAGGGAACAATATAGATCATGCTGTATTTCTGTTGGTCTATGCTCCTGTGAGTGTATGGTGTGGAAGGTCAATTACTGAGTGGCTGAAGGCAGGATTTGATGGGTTTCTGAAGAGCATATTCACAAGTGTTATAAGAGTGAACTGGAATAGCTTGTCAAATCATGTCAATGTGAGAAGTATAAGAGAACAAGTGCAGTTTCCTTACAATCTGAAACCAGAGAATTGTGAATAGGGAACAGGGAATTGGCAGAACAATGAAACCGCTACTTCAGTTCTGTCTTCACAGAACTTTCTAACAATACCAGTAAAACCAAGTCGGGTATGGAAAAAAGGGTCTAGTACATGGAACATAGGACATAATAAGTAAATGGTTTAGGAGAAATAAATGGTCATAGACAACAGTAACATGGATTTATCAAATGGGAATTATGTTTGAAAAACGGATTGGGAGACAAGTATTTGGATTTTCAGGAAAGCTTTGGTAAAGCTAGTTTGCAAAATGAAACCTGAGTGGATTGAAGTGAATATACGGGCATGTTTCTAGAATGGGACAGCTGGCAGGAAACAGTGAATAAAATAAACAGACTTGTCAAGCAACAGCCTGACTTTGTCTGTAAGGTATGATTCTGTGAGTATGACTATGTCCCAGACAGCCCATCATCTTCTCCGGATATCTCCTGTCTCACCAGCAGGACAGACACAGCAAAAGTGGCGGCGCAATGGTTACAATTGGAAGGGAATTGCTCTGGGAGTCCTCAACAGTGACTTCGTATCCCATGAAGTCTTATGATGTTAGTCTACACATGGGAAAGAAAACTTCAAACTGAATACCATGTACCAGCCTATCTTAACTGATGAATCAGTACTCCTCTATGCTGAACAACATGTGGAGGAAGCACTGAGCATGGCAAGGACGCAAAATGTACTCTGGCTGGGGGGTTTAAATGTCCACCACCAAGTGTGGATCAGCTGCAGCATTACTGATCGAACTAGTCGGGTCCTAAAGGATATAACTGCAAGACTGGGTTTGCCGCAGTTGGTGAGGGAACTAACACGAGAGAAGAGACATTTGACCTCATCCTTACTAATCTGCCAGTTGCAAAAGTATCTGTCCATGACAGTATCAGTAAGAGTGACCATAGCATAGTCATTGTGGAGACAGTCATACCTTCACATTGAGAATAACCTCCATCATATTTGGGGCGGCACTTCTAATAGGACAGACTTCTAATACATCTAGTAGTTCATTTCTGGGTTTCCATAAGGTGTCATGGATCATCAATAGCAGCAGAACTGTACTCCCGCACGACCTCATGGCCTGGCATATCCCACTTGCAACAATTACCATCAAGCCAGAGGATCAACCCTGGTTCAATCGAGTGTGCAGGATGGCAGGATGGCAGGAGCAGCACCAAGCATACCAGAAAATGAGTTGTCAGTCTGGTGATGCTACCAAACAGGACTGATTGTGCGCCAAACAGCATAAGCAATGGATCAGATCTAAGCTCTGCAGTTTTCCACATTTCGTCCAGAAACAGTAGAGACAATTAAACAAGTCATTGGAGGAGGAGATTCCACAAATATACCCATCCTTAATGAAGGAAGAGCCCAGCACTTCAGTGCAAAAGATAAGGCTGATGCATTTGCAACAATCTTCAGTCACAAATGCTGAGTGGGTGATCCATCTCAGACTCCTCCAGTAGTCCTCAGTAATTCTGTTACCAGCATCAACCAATTCAATTCAGTCCATGCGATATCCAGAAACAGTTGGAGACACTGGATACTTCAAAGGGTACATACCCTGACTACATTCTGGCAATAGTACTGAAAACTTGTGCTCAAGAACTTGCCACTTCCTAGCCAAGCAGTTCCAATACAATTACAACAATGACTTTTACCCGACTGTGTGGAAAAGTACCCAAGTATCTCCCCTGCACATAAAAAGCAGAACAAATCCAATCCAGCCAATTGCCAACACATCAGTCTACTCTCAATTATCAGTAAAGAATGGAAGGTGTCAGTGCTTTCAAGCAGCACCTGCTCAGCAATAACCTGGTCAATGACGCTCAGTTTGGCCTCCACCAGAGCCACTCAGATCCCGACCTCATTACCTTGGTTCAATCATGGACAAAAGAGCTGAATTCCAGAGGTGGGGTGACAGTGATAGCCCTTGAAAACAAGGCTGCCTCCGACCAAGTGTGGCATCAAGGGGCCTTAGCAAAACTCGAATCAATATTTATCAGAGGCAAACTCCCCGCTGGTTAGAATCATACCTGACACGTAGGAAGATGGTCATGGTTGATGAAGGTCAGTCAAGTCAGCTCCAGGACAAGTCTGTAGGAATCCCTCAGGGAGTGGCCTAGGCCCAGGCGTCTTCAGGTCTGCTTCATCAATTACCTTGCCTCTATTATAATGTCAGAAGTGGGGATGTTCGCCAATGATTGCATAATGTTCAGCAACATTTGTGGCTCCTCAGATACTGAAGCAATCCATGCCCAAATGCGACAAGATCTGGACTGTATCCAGGCTGACAAGTGGCAAATAATATTGACGCCACACAAATGCCAGACCGTGACCATCACCAATAAAATGCAATCAAACCACTGCCCCTTGGCATTCAATTGTGTTAGCATCACTGCATCCCTCAATATCAAAATCCTGGGGGGTAATCATTGCTCAGAAACTCACTGGACTCGCCCACATAAACAAAGTAACTACAAGAGCAGGTCAGAAGCTAGGAATACTGCGGCGAGTAACTCACCTCATGACTTCCAAAGGCCTGTCCATTATCTATAATGCATAACTCAGAAGTGTGATGGAGTACTCCCCATTTGCCTGGATGAGTGCAGCCCCAACAACACTCAAGAAGCTTGATACCACCCAGAACAAAACACCCAGTTTGACTGTCACTTCATCCACAATGCTCCACCATCAAAATTCAACAGCAGCAGTATTTTTTACTATCTACAAGCTGCACTGAAATGATTCACCAAAGATCCTCAGACACCATTTTCCCAACACACGACCACAGGGTAGCAGATGTATGCGAACACCACCATCTTCAAGTTCCCTCCGAACCGTTCACCATCCTGACTTGGAAATAGAACATAGAACAGTACAGCACAGAACAGGACCTTCAGCCCACGATGTTATGCTGACCACTGATCCTCATGTATGTACCCTCAAATTGCTGTGACCATATGCATGTCCAGCAGTCTCTTAAATGTCCCCAATGAGCTTGCTTCCACAACTGTTGCTGGCAACGCATTCCACGCTCTCACAACTCGCTGCGTAAAGAACCCGCCTCTGCCATCCCCTCTATACTTTCCGCCAACCAGCCAAAACTTATGACCCCTCGTGTTAACAATTTCCAACCTGGGAAATAGTCTCTGGCTATCAACTCTATCTATGCCACTCATTATCTTGAATACCTCAATTAGGCCCCTCTCCACCTCCTTTTCTCCAATGAAAAAAGTTCGAGCTCAGCCAACCTCTCTTCATAAGATAAGCCCTCCAGTCTAGGCAGCATCCTGGTAAACCTCCTCTGAACCCTCTCCAAAGCATCCACATCTTTCCCATAATAGGGCGACCAGAACTGGACGTAGTATTCCAGGTGCGGGCTAACCAAAGGTTTGTAGATCTGCAACAAGATCTCACGACTCCTAAACTCAATCCCCCTGTTAATGAAAGCCAAAACACCATATGCTTTCTTAACAAACCTGTCCACTTGGGTGGCCATTTTAAGGGATCTATGTACCTGCACACCAAGATCCCTCTGTTCCTCCACATTGCCAAGAATCCTATCCTTAATCCTGTACTCAGCTTTCAAATTCAAATGCTTCCACCTCGCATTTATCCAGGTTGAACTCCATCTGCCACCTCTCAGTCCATCCCTGCATCCTGTCAATGTCCCGCTGCAGCCTACAACAGCCCTCTATACTGTCAACGACATCTTCAACCTTTGTGTCATCTGAAAACATGCTGACCCATCCATCAATCCCCTCATCCAAGTCATTAATAAAAATTACAAACAGTAGAGTCCCAAGGACAGAGCCCTGTGGAACACCACTCACCACTGACTTCCAGGCAGAGTATTTTCCTTCTACTACCACTCGCTGCCTTCTGTTGGCCAGCCAATTCTGTATCCAGACAGCTCGGTTGACCTGTATCCCATTCCTCCTGACCTTTTGAATGAGCCTACCATGAGGAACCTTGTCAAATGCCTTGCTGAAGTCCACATCCACGGCTCGACCCTCATCAACGTTTCTAGTCACATCCTCAAAGAACTTGATAAGGTTTGTGAGGCATGACCTGCCCCTCCCAAAGCCGTGTTGACTGCATTTAATTAAGCCATGCTCTTCCAGATGGTCATAAATCCCATCCTGCAGAATCCTTCCTAACACCTTGCAGACGACAGACCTGAGACTTACTGGTCTGTAATTGCCGGGGATTTCCCTATTTCCTTTCTTGAAGAGAGGAATTACATTTGCCTCTCTCCAGTCCTCAGGTACGACTCCAGTGGAGAGCTAGGATGCAAAGATCTTTGCAAGTGGTGAAGTAATTGCATTTCTCTTTTCCCAAAGCAGCCGAGGACAAATCTGGTCCAGGCCTGGCGACTTGTCAATCTTAATGTTTGTCAAAATTTTCAGCACATCAGCTTCCTCTATCTCTATCCATTCCAGCATGCACACCTGCTCTTCAAAGGTTTCATTCACTCCAAAGTTCGTTTCTTTCGTAAAGATAGAAGCAAAAAACTCATTTTGGGCTTCCCACCTCCTCAGACCCCACACACAAGTTCCCTATGCTATCCCTGATCTTTCTTTGACCATTCCTCACATAAGTGTAAAATGCCTTTGTGTTCTCCCTAATCAATTCTGCCAAGCCTTTCTCGTGCTCCCTCCTGGCTCTCCTCAGACCATTTTTGAGCTCCTTCCTCGCCTGGCTGTAATCCTCTAGAGCTGAGCTTGACCCTAGCTTCCTCCACCTTACGTAAGCTGCCTTCTTCCTTTTGACGAGAAGCTCCACCGCTCTCGTCATCCAAGGTTCCTTTATCTTACCCTTCTTGCCTGTCTCAGAGAAATATATTTGTGCATCACTCGCAACAACTGTTCCTTAAACAGTCTCCACATGTCTATAGTGCCCTTTCCATGGAGCAATTGCTCCCAGTCGATGCTTCCTAACTCATGTCTAATCGCATCATAGTTTCCACTTCCCCAATGAAATATCCGCCCATTTTGCTTAATCCACTCCTTCTCCATAGCTATGTAGAATGTGAGGCAGAATATATCACCATTCCTTCACTGTCCTTGGGTCAGAATCCTGGAATTCCCTCCCTAATGGCATTGGAGGTCAACCACAGCATGGACTGCAGCGGTTCAACAAGGCAACTCACCACCACCTTCTCAAGGGCAACTAGGGACGGACAATAAGTGCTGGCCCAGCCAGTCACACTCAGATTCACGAAGTAAAGAAATTTTTAAAAACCGTTTTTCTTTAGCAGAGGAAGGTTTCTGAAGTATCAAAGGGATGAGTGCTTGGCCCCAGATGTTCACAATACCCATTAAACATTTGGTTGTGGGAGTTAAATACAATATATCTAGGCCTGCTGACAGCACGAAAGGATGTTCGATTGTGTATGGATGAGGAATGCTCGAAGGTGACTGAGACGAGTGGAGTGAATGCACAGATACAAGGCAGTTGGAGAGCAGTGTGAGGAGATGTGACGGTGGCAATATCGATTGGCAGCCTATCGTTTGAAAAGGGATTGTTTGAAACATGTTGATCTACAAAGGGGCGTATGCTCCCTTTCGTTGTTTCCTTCTGCATAAACCTCCGAGGCCCATGTAGGGCAGTGAGTTCTGAATTCAGAAGTCAATGCTAGGAATGGCATTGGCACACTGACCACCATACATTGAACCACCAGGTGGGGAGCTGTAACACTGAAAATGATCTGGATCTCCCTGTAAGCCAGTCACTGAAAACATTATTGCAGGAACAGAAAGCAGTTAAGAAGATAAATGGTGTGTTGACCTTCATTTCAGGGGATTTGAGTCCAGGAGTAAGGGTGTCTTACTGCAGCTGTACAGGGCCTTGGTGAGACCCCATCTCGAACATATTGCAGTATTGTGTGCAGTTTTGGTCTTCTTACCTAATAAAGGACAAACCTGACATCGAGGGAGAGCAGCGGAGGATGACCAGATTGATCTCTGGGATGAAAGACTTGTTGTGGGAGCAGAATTTGGGGGGAACTGGGCCTGTATTCCATGGGCTTTAGGAAAATGGGTGGAGATCTCAGTGAGGTATACAAAACTCTGACAGGGTGAGACAGTATCGAAGCACGGGTGATAAATCCCCAGGCTGGGATGTCTAAAACAATGGCCATAGTACCAGGTACAGGCAGGGCACTTTTCATTGAGATGAGAATAAATGTCTGCACTTACAGATTGGTGAACGTAGGGAATGTGCTCGCACCTGCAAGCCAAGATACTGAATATAAATAAGGATTTTGCGACACTAAAGGGATGGGGTGGGGGGGGCAGAGAGCAAGAGCACGGTGTGGAAATAAAGGGCCAGCCATCATTATATTGAATTGGGTAGAAAACTCGATGGATCAAAGGGACTACTGCACTTTATAGCTTCTCAAGGTTAATCACATTAACGGATATGTACGTTGAGTGGGATAAGTGCATTGAAGAGATATTTGAACATGAACTAGAATGGGGAAGGCTCATTATGTTGTATGACCTACTCTTTTCCCGGTGTTTCTGTGCAGTCTGTGGGAAAGCTCTGTAAATGTTGTTACAAGCTCTGAGATGTTAGGAAGGAGGTCTCTGCAGGGTCGACAGGATTGTGTTTCCCGTTCCCTTTTCCGATACCGAGGCTGGAGCTGGGTATTCTGTCCGGTTTTACCCTTTAAAACCCGGAGCATTTTGATACAATTGAGTGTCTTGCTTGGCCGATTCAGAGACCATTGAAGAGTTTATCACATGTCTGTGTGTCAGGAGTCACTTTTCGGCCAGACCAGGAAATCATGGGAGATTCACTTCCTGAAAGTACATTGGGGAAGGAAATTGATGTTTACAATCGACAATGGCTTTAGGGTCACCATTACTGACACCAGACTTTACATCTCGATATTTTATTAATTGTTTTTAACTTCCACCAGCTGCCAGAGCATTAGTCTGGTCTGGATTAGTAATCCAGTGACATTTTCACAACAGCATCATCTCCACATGGGGAGGTATGAGAAACCACACTGAGCGGGTTATTTCTGTGCTGCTTGACAGCTCTGTCAAAAAGAACTCCCATTAGTTTGACTGTCGTGATGGGACTGAGGGGCTGGTAAATGTTCAGATTGTAATTATTCTCCTCTTAGGGACTGGGCATAGCTGAGTAATTTTTCACATTGCCAGGGAGATGTCAGAGTTGGAGCTGGAATGAAACAGCTTCCCCAGGGACACGGCTTGTTGAACAGCACAGGTGTTCAGTCCTATTACAGGAATGGGGTCAGGGCCCATTGCCTTTGTCATATTTACTGTGTTCAGCTGTTTCTTCATGTCACATACAGCAAATCAGATCGATTAAAGACTGGCAGCTGTGATTCTGTGGGCATCATGAGGAGGGTGAGGTGGATCATCCACTCAACACGTCTGGCTGAGGATGGTGCAGATAATACATCATTGTCTTTCAACACTGAAGTGCAAGGCTGTTCGATTATTTAGGATGGGGATATTTGTGGATCCCTCTCCTCCAGTCATTTGTTTAATCGTCCATCACCATTTATGACTGAGTGTGACAGGACTGCGGAGCTTCGATCACATCTGTTGGTCAATTGGGGTAGCTTTAATGGGTTAGCATTAGGTTTAGGTTCACATGGTTCTGACCCTGACACATTCACCCACACTCATCACTGAGTCATAGATGGTGTTGATGGTCATGGCAAACTGAAGGACTATCCTGGGCAAAAAAGTTTCAGGTTGTGGTTGAACGCAGGTCTGCTTCTCCTGCTGCTGTGGTCTACAGCTACACGAATACGCAGTTTCGAGCTGCAATATCTGCAATGCAATTCTGCTGTCTGTTCCCCAATTCTCACTGAGACCCATTCACCCATCAGCCCTGCACTCAGTGACCTAACCTGGTTTCTGATGTAGAAATACTTCCTTTTTTTATTCTTATTCTGTTGAGGGTCTCTCTCCCCGGGTCATGCTTTCAATCTAACACATTCCACAAAAGCATTGAACTGATTTTAATTCAACTGTTTAATTCATCTGAATATTTTTCCTTCACTAATTCCATCTTCAGTGTTAAAGTGAATGTGTTTCCCTCTGTTTCTCTCCCCGACCATAATTAAAAGCTCTATAGTGTCAGTGAAGCCAGCCTTATGTCATCCCAAAGCCAATGCATTCTCTGGATTCCCAACAATCTTCACCACATTGTATGTTTTCTCTTTTGGTTTGATGCTGTCCCTTACTTGCCTCATCACTCATGGCTGCCTTGTCCTCGCATGAGTATGTTTTATCTTTTTTCAGATGAATTTCATTATCTTCCCGAATTATCCCCAGAAACTCCTGCCATTGCTGCTCCATGGTCTTCCCTGCTCAGCTCCCCTTCCAATTAACTCTGGCCAGCTCCTCCCGAATGTCTTTGGAGTTATATTGCTCAATTATAATCACATTACATCAAGAAAAGAGCAATAAATATAAACCAAAAGAAGGAGTTTTGAGAGATGGGACACAAAGAATAATTAGTGGATTTCTTAACTAGATACAAAGAGATAACGAGAGACAGGATGTAGATGTGGAGCTAAGAAAAATGAGAATACTGGATTATTGAAAGAATTAGATGTTCATCCCTCAATGTTTTGGCTATTCCTGTGTGCTGTGATCCTTTGTACAGTGCATTGACAACACATTAACGTGATCAAATGCTGAGTCTGTTGCCAGAATTTTTATCTCCAATAATATGACAGACACTAGCTTTGGAAAGACCCAGCAGGCCAATATATTTAATTCCCGGTAGGAAGGGGATTAACTGAAATAAGTTGGGAAATGAGCAAGATTTATAACACACAGTCTGATAAGAATAAGAGACAAGATTACGGAATCCCAGAAAAGGGGGAACGTTGAGACAAGGGGAACATATCACTTCAGATGAGCATCAAATAATGTTTTCATGCTTTTTAAATGTTATACATCATGTGCACCATTTTTCGTTAACCGTGTCACCATTGTTCATTCAGAATGTGTTGTACACATATGAACAATCTTCCTTATCTGAACAAAAACTGATTAAACAGTGTATGTCGTGCTACCAGGATACATGAACACCAGTTGGCCACTAAAAGACATGACCCACTATCACTAGTTTCCATACATACAGACAAAGAAGGACAGCACTTTGACTGGGACTACACACACATCCTAGGACTTGCGAAACAAAGACATGCACGAAAGTTGTTAGAGGTATGGCATTCTAACCAGAAGAACATTAATAAAGATATCAATTTAGATCCTTGTGAACTTTTGTTTAAATAGCAGAATGTAGGAGATTTGTGTCACTCATATTTTAAAAGATTATGAGGTGAGGCGAGCTTTTCTGGTTGTTTGGTTTAAATTAACAGAGGGGTTTGACTCCACGTTTAAAATATCCATCCACGCTAACCCCATTTCCCTGCAGTTGGCCCATATCCTTCCAGTCCTTTCCTATCCACATATTTATCCAAATGCTTTTGAAATGTTGTTAATGTACTCCATTCCACAAGACCTGCTGGCAGCTCATCCACGTACCATCCTCTGTGTGAAGTGGCCCCTCAGGTTCCCTTTTATTCCTACCCCTCTCAACGGAAACTGATCCCCTCTAATCCTCGACTCTCTAAACCTTGGAAAAAGACTGAGAACATTAACTCTATCCATACCCCTCGTGATCTTATACAGCTCTACAAGGTCCCCCCTCAGTTTCCAACACTCTAAAGAAAAGGTCCTAGCTTGTTTAACCTCTCCCTATAACTCAGATCATTGGGTCCTGGCAACGTCCTTGTAAATTTCTTCTGCAGTCTTTCTAATTTCATAACATCCTCCCTAAAACAACGTGACAAAAACAGAACACAATACTCCAACTGCAGCCTTACCAAAGTCCTGTGTTACTGCAACATAAATTCCCAACTTCTATACTCAATGCCCTGATTCATGAAAGCCAGTGTGCTAAAAGCCTTCTTCACTGCCCTGTCTATCTGTGACTCCACTCTCAGAGAACCGTGCACCTGAACGCCAGGGTCGTTCTGCCCACTACACCCCTGAAGGCCCTCCCATTCACCATGAAACTCTTACTTTGATTTGAGTTTCCAAATGCAAGACCTCACACAATATTAAATTCCATTTGCCATTTCTAGGCCCACTTCCCCACCTGATTAAGGTCCTGCTGCAATTTCTGTTAAACTTCCTCACTGATCACGATACCACTTATTTTAGTGTCATCTGCAAACTTACTAAATATGCCTTGTACATTTTCAGCCAAACCATAGATACCAAACAGCTATGGACCCAGCCTCCAGTCTGACTTTCATCCTTCCACTAAACCCTCTGCTGCCTACCATCAAGCCAACTGTCTCTCCAATTGGCCAGTTCCGCCAGCATTTCACGTAACGGAACCTTCCAGAGCAGCCTGCCATGTGGGACCTTATCAAAGGCCTTACTGAAATCCATTGAGATTACGTCTACCACTCGGCCCTCATCAACCTTCTTGGTCTATTCATCAAAGAACTTTAACAAATTTGGGAAGCATGATCTCCCACTCACAAGTCTATGCTGACCGGTCTGAATCAAACCCTGTGTAAGTAATGGGTGCAGTCAATTGTATGCTGTCCTTCGTTGTAAGATGATTCGAGTACATAAGTACAGCCATCTTCCTGCTGTTGTAGAGCCTTGCTGAGAGACCATTTGGGGAACTCTCTACAGATTTGTTCACCTTTGTAAGGAATGATCTCCTTACCACAGACACGGATGATGGTAACATGAGGATAGAGTGAAGATGCTGAGTGTTTAATCTGTAGAGCTGTGAGAGACTAAGAAATGGTGACGCTGAAACAAGAGGAATGGCAGCGATCACTTATTTCCAGAAGAGACATTGACAGGGTGAGAAATTCCATACTTTACCCAGGATTGATTGGTTTGATTTATTGTCACGTGTACCTCAGTACAGGGAAACACTTTATTTATGAGCAGTGGAGGCAGATCATAGTTAGCATGGCCAGGCAGATCATAGGGTGGAAATAGACTTGGACAGAGTAAGGCATGCAAGTTACACTGCACAGGATGTGCACTAGACTAGATTAACATGAACAAGATCAGCATTATTTGAACTTAGAGTGTCCATTTAGCAGTCCAACATGGCTTTCCTAATAGTTTATATGCCTTAATTAACTCTCCCCATGTTATTGTGCAGTCAGCATGTGAACCGGTACTGAACGTCATATTGTTCACAATCCCCACGAGCAGCCACAATACCGTGCATCTGAAATAGGTAGACATTCCCATCCATTTCAGCCCTACAAAGAGAATACCAGGCTGTCTTCTTGGAAATGGAAGATGCCTTCTTGAGACTTCAGTCAAGACATATGGCTTCCCTCCTCAACACTAGAAAACCATGTTAAAGTCCCACGTGTGTATCATGAGCAACGGAGCCAGGAGGAACAACGTGACGCAGTCTGTCTGTGCACTGTCTGCTCCACTTGTTCATCATGTTAGAGCATCAATTAGGAAACAGTGAGGACTGCTAATGCTGGAGATCAGAGTAGAGAGTGGATTGCTGGAAAAGCACAGCAGGTCAGGCAGCATCCGAGGAGCAGGAGAATCGACGTTTTGGGCATAAGCCATTCATCAGGAATCAGCATCAATTACCTCATTCTGTCCCTTTGCAAGTGATTTGAGGAGGGAATGGCCTCCTCCTGTTCCTGCGTAAGAGACCCAAGGGGCTGAATGGCCTCATCCTGTTCCTGTGTAAGTGACTCATGGGACTGAATGGCATCTTCCTCGTCCGATTGTACAGGACCAAGGGCCTGACTGGGTTACCCCTGGTTCCTGTTTGACAGCTCGATATGCTGACAAGTGTGATGATGCTGCAGCTAAATAGGTCATTTTTGTCCTTGTTTCTTTTCAGAGAGGGATTAAATGATTGTTTCCAAGCTGGTTAGTTCAGGCCACTTGAGTAAACAGTGAAGGAGGCCTTTGGTTAATTTTAGTGCAGCCTGAATGGGTGTGGCCAGCTTTCACAGATTAGGATCTCTGGGTTTTGGTTTCTCAGTAATATCAGAAACTATTGGGGTCTCAAAATAGTTGGAAGTTTCAGTGAATATCTCCTGGCTGCTACTCTCCCTAGATGCAGTTTTTAATTCCTGGATTGGAGAATTGTTTGTGATATTCTGTGTCTGAATTTTCCTTTCTGCCAGGGACTGTGTTTATGGGATTTTCCTATATTGGAACAGTTCATTAGAAATAGCTCCTAGATCCATTATTCTGTTAACTTGTCCAATAGAATTACCTTATTCCAAATTCTTCTTTCTTTAGTTTCATTTTATCTGTCGTGTTTAAATAAATGGTGTTTTGCTTCACAGTGAGTAGTTTGACCAGTCACATTGCATCTGTAAACTTACTAACTACGGCCCCGATATTCACATCCTTGAAATAAATGATGAAATGCAATGAACTCAGAACTGATTCTTACAGCACACTGCTGCTCACAAGCCTCCAGTCTGAAAAAATACCCCTCTTCCTTCAAGCCAATTGTGACTAGCTTCCTCTGTATCCCTTGTGAACGAAACTTCCTAATCTATCTACCAATCGGAATGTTGCGAACACCTTACTGAGGTCCATGTAGATAATGTCTACCAAACTGCCTTCGCCAGTATTTTTTGTCACCTCTTCATAAAACTCAATCAAATTAATGAGACATGATTTCTCACGCAGAAAGCCATGTTGACAACTCCGACCAGCCCTTGCCTTCCAAAATGTTTGTAAATCCTGTCCCTGAGAATCCCCTCCATCAATTCACCCACCATTGACATCAGGCTCACCGGTCTATAATTACCTTGCTTTTTGGGTAACTGTTTCATTTTCTAGTCCCACTCCTTCTCTGCTCAGAACAAATGTTAAATGTAACCAGGTTGGTGAGATAGCCGATGATATTCGTCTCAGACTGGGTCAGTGTCAGTTTTAGGAACAAGTCAGGCTAGTTTCTTTAATCAGCTGAAATAGCATGTATATGATCCAGAGCAATGTTACTCAAACTATGATGGAAAGATGAATGGCAAGCGGTTTGGATATTGCAAATAAAGAATCGATATTTCCCGTTCTAAAAACAGTGGCACGTGCACACACACACGTTCCGCATGGTAGACTAATGGAGAAATTGAAGTCATATGGTGTGCAGGTTGTTCGAGCTAGGTGGATAAAGAACTGTATGAGAAACAGGAGACAGAGAATAGTAGTTGAAGGGAGGTTCTCGAAATGGAGAAAGGTGAGTCGTGGTGTTCCACAGGGGTCAGTGTTGGGGCCACTGTTGTTTGTAACATATATAAATCATCTGGAAGAGGGCACTGTTGGTATGATTAGCAAGTTTGCAAAAGACACGAAGATGGGTGGAGGAGCAGAAAGCACAAGGGACTGTCAGAGAATACAGGAGGATATACTGGAGAGTTGGGCGGAAACTTGACAGATGGTTTTTAATCCAACCAAATATGAGGTGATGCATGTAGGCAAGACTGATTCTAGAGCGAATTATACAATGAACGAAAGAGCCTTGGGAAAAGTTGATGTGCAGAGAGATCTGGGAGTGTAGGTCCATTGTACCCTGAAGGTTGCTGCACAGGTGGATAGAGTATTCTAGAAGGTACGCTTGCCTTCATTTGGCAGGATATTGAGTATAAGAGTGGCAAGTCATGTTAACATTGTACAAGTCCTTGGTTCGGCTGTATTTAGAATACTGTTCTGGTACAGTTCTGGTCGCCACATTGCCAAAATGATGTGGACGCTTTGGAGAGCATGCAAAGAAGGTTTACGAGGATGTTGCCTGATATGGAAGGTGCTAGCTATGAAGAAAGGTTGAGTAGGTTAGAAAAAAGGAGATTGAGGGGGGATCTGATTGAGGTTTACAAAATCATGAAGGGTATAGACAGGGAGGATAGAAACAAGCTTTTTTCTCAGGGTGAAGAATTCAATAACGAGAGATCACGGTTTCGAGGTGAGGGGTGGAAAGTTTATGGGAGGTACACACGGCAAGTACTTCACACGGAGGTTTGGGCAATTGGAACGTGTTGCCATCATAGGTGGTAGAGGCAGGCATGTTAGATTTATTTAAGATGCATCTGGATAAATGCATGAGTAGATGGGGAGCAGAGGGATACAAATGCTTAGGAATTGACCGACAGTTTTCGACAGTAGATTTTGATCAGCTTAGACTTGGAGGACTGAACGGCCTGTTGCTGGGCTGTAAATTTTCTTTCTTCTTTGTACTCTCACACAAACACATACACACACACACACACACACACACACACACACACACACACACACACACACACACACACACACACACACACACACACACACACACACACACACACACACACACACACACACACACACACACACACACAAAATATCTGCAATTTCAAGTTGAAGGAACTTTGCCCAGATATTAGTGTAACTTCTGACAAAAGTAAAAATTGAGAGATTGTCCAAAATGTTATTCTGAAGATATTCTACTCGCACAAGCTGCTAGCAATGGGACTTCATCCTGGAACAGTTGGATTTGGCTGAATTCCCTTTGCATTAGGCAGTGAGGAGATTCCAATGAATTCTGGTCAGGGATCGCCCAAAGAGCAGCATGGTGGCTCAGTTGTTAGCACCGCAGCTTCACAGCACCAGGGACTTGGGTTTGATTCCAGCCTCGGGCGACTATCTGCGTGGAATTTCACATTCTCCCCTGTCTGTGTGAGCTTCTAATGGGTGCTCCAGTTTCCTCCCACAGCCCAAATCTGTGCAGGTTAGGTGGATTGGTCGTGCTAAATTGTCCACAGTGTTCAGGGATTTTAGGTTAGTTAAATTAGTCAGGGGTAAACGTAGGGTAACGGGTCTTAGAAAGTTGGTATGTACGTGTTGGGCCAAAGGGCTTGTTTCTACACTGCAGGAATTCTATGAAAACAAAAATGGTAACGATGACTGTAGCGTTTTTTTTTTAGCTCGCACACATTGCTGTGATGAGGAACAATGAAGGAGAGAGAGTGCAATAGGCCATTCCTTCTCGGGCAGATTACATTTTCTCCCTCTCTGAGCTGAATCACACAGTAATGTCATCCTCTCCCAAACTGGACCATGTGAGGTCTCCTTGTACATTGTCCAAACAATGTCTCCATCACATTCCCTGCTCCATGTTGGTGCATCATTGCTGCTGTCATACACAGAGCCATATGCTGAACAGAAAATGGTCTCCGTCGATTTGAAGACAGGTTTACATGACCCTGAGTCATTAAAAAAATGTGCAATGTATTCAGAATACCTGTGTTAAAATGAATGCATTTTTGAACAAATATAAAAATTGCTGGAAAAGCTCGGCAGCTATGTCAGCATCCAGATGCCTTTTACATGCTGTAGTTGTACCAGCCTCCACCACTTCCTCTGGTAGCTCATTCCATACGCACACCACCCTCTGTGTGAAAAGGTGCCCTTTAGGCCTCATCAAAACCTTTCCCCTCTCACTTTCAACCAATCCCTCTAGACTAGGACGTCCCTAATCTGGGGGAAAACCGTGACTACTCACCCTATCAATGACCATTCGGATTTTATAAACTTCTACTGCTGCGAAATGTGACTTCAATCAACACGAATGGCTGTACTTTCAGTTATCCTAGGCCTACACTCTGAAATTCAATACTGACACCTCTTTCTTCTCCATCAAGTCACAATTCTAAATCTATTTCAATCAGTTTGTTCAGATGTATCATGGGTCATTTCTGTGAGATTTACACCTAGAGTTTTGGGCCTGGAGGTGTGTTTGCTCATCAGCCTGTTCTGACATGCTGCGACATACCTCTGCAACAGGCGGGACTTGAATCCAGACCTTCAAGTTCAGAGTTATGAGCACTACCGCACAAATTCAGGAATTAGAATCAAATCCAGAGTACTAGCTCAGAGGCAGGGACACTACCATACCCAGATTTTGGGTCATATTCTAAGTGTCAGCTTTCAGCTCGGTGTGGATTTATTATAATCAGATTACCATTACTGAACTACACAAAACACTTTGTATTGTTAAACAAATGCAAGATATTAGTCTCAACTGTAGGATATTGAGTGTATGTGCTATGCCATCGACATTAACTAAGTACATCTTTAATTGCTATTATCTGTAGTCTGCATAATTAGGGAAAGAAATCCTGCAGACACACTCTGCACTATGAAGGGTCTCGAATAGGTATTTATTACTAATCACTAGAGACGGAGAAAGACCATAATTTCTGGCCCCAAAACACCGATCAGTATTACCCAACTCTCACGTGTGTCTGCCCTCTTCATAAAACCATGAAATGATACCTGGCCGCTGATTACTGTCCAGCCTCTCCTCCCCACTGACTGTGTCTGCAATCTGTCCCTCATCCCCCTAACCACACAAGGCAACCCAAGCTCAGGGTCTTTGTGAAAATCAAGGCTGGAGTGTGCAGGCCTCCTGGAGATGGGGAGGGTATTTTAAAATTAAATGGGGAAGGTGAGGAGGCAGTAATATCACACACTGGGGTGAGGGGTGGCAGATGGAGTTTAGTTTGGATTAATGCGAGGTATTGGATTTGGTAAATCAAACAAGAGATGTACCTATACAATTAAAAGTAGAGCCTTTGGCAGTGTTGTAGGACAGAGACCTAGGCCGTCAGGTATAATTCTTTAAAATTTGCGTCTCATATAGTGTGGTTAAGAAGGTGTTTTGCACACTTGTCTTCATTGGTCAGACCTTTTAGTATTGGAATTGGGACGTTATGTTGAGGTTGTACAGGACATTGGTGAGGCCTCTTGTGGAATACTGTGTCCAGTTGGTCACCCTGCCCACTCATTCCATAGGCACACCACCCTCTGGGTGAAAACGCTGCCCCTTAGGTCGCTTTTAAATGTTCCCCTCTCACCTTAAGCGTATGCCCTCTCGTTTTGGTCCCCCCTACCCTTAGAAAATACCTTGACTATTCACCCAGATATTACTGACCTTGATATTATTAAGCTGGAGAGGGTTCAGAAGAGATAAACCTGGATATTGCTGGGAATGGAGGGAATGATCGATAAGGAGAGGCTGGATAGACTGGGACTTTTTTCACTGGGGAGTATGAGATTAAGGGGTAACTTTACCAACATTTATAAAATCATGAGGGGTACAGAGAAGCTGAAGGGCTGATGTCTTTTCCCTCGAATTGGGGATTCAAAACTGAGGGATATTTTAAGGTGCAAGGAAAAAGATTTACAAAAGTCATGAGAGGTAATTATTTTAGACAGAAGCTGGCTTGTGTGTGGAATGAACTTCCAGAGGAAGTGGTGAAAGCAGGAACAGTTACAACATTTAAAGGACATTTAGATCAGTCCATGGATAAGACATCAGTTTGGATGGTGCTGTGAGCAGCTGCCCTCTCCCTCCCCCTCTCTGAATGAATCCCTATTGGTTTTCACCCTCTGCCAATACCTGTGCAGTGGTGTGTGGAGGCCAGCAGAGGATGGCATTGCATTACTTTAAGCACCACAGAGACTGCCAGACCTGCCCCACACAGAGACACACAGATACACACGCGGGAAAGGTTAGGGCACTGCGTGAAGCTCATCTGGTAACTTAAACTAAACATAAAGAAATGCTCAATTCGCCTCGTAAACTGTTAAAATATGAGGGACAGAGAACTCCCAAATTCCACTGTTTAAATAAAAATATCGATTTAATTTTTAACTCTGAAAGTGAACATTTTACATTAACTATGCACAACTCGAAGACCCTTTCGCTTAACTGCTTATTACCTGACTCCAGCTCTATAGCAATATATTGTTTCTGGGTCTGCCATCTTCTCATATCACAGGTGCTTGTCAGCTCTCAGTTCAGAACAGCATTCACCCTCTCTTAAAGGTACAGTACACGCTTTCAACTTCATTACATTATACCCTGATGAATATAGATAAGTGGGACCTATCCGGGTTTCTTTTGCTCTGTGGTTTGTCAATATTTCATTCACTCCATCTGGTGTGTGTCAGGACTTTTGTTGCTCCATTGACAGCATGTCATTATTCAACTCTGCCCGTGGGAATTTAGCAGTATTTCACTTGCTCACACTCGTGAGTGTGGGGCAGGATTTCAGTTGTTTCATGGGGACTGTGACGCTAAAACAATCTCAGTGTTTGTAAATGGCACCAAACCTGGAAGAACTCTGAAGTCTATGGAGGACAGTGTGGAACTCTAACAGGACAGTGACACGTTGGTGTCGTGTTCAGGTGTATCGCAGCTGGAGATCAATGCAGAGCAGTGTGAGGTGATACACTTTGGGAGGAAAGACAATGAAAGACAATGACCACAGTTTATTGAAGGTATCAGGACAAGTGGGGACAGCAGTAACTATCACAGATTAGTTTCAGTATCTGAGCTGTTTACAGGGGGAGGTGTAGGAGGGAGTCTCCGTGCCGCCTTCCTGGGAGGTGGTGGTGACGATGTGTTGTGAGCCCACCCTCCTGCCCACCGAGACCGTGGGGATCCCATTTGTACCAGCTCGACACAAAAGGGAGATGGCATCAGGGCTCGGCTTCTAAGTTATGTAGAGGAAAAGGATATGCCCGTGGATTTAAAGTGAGAATTGCCCTTCACTGAACATTGCTCCTCACTCGGTCGGTGGGATGTGGATGTTTTACAATCTCCACACGAGGTGTCCCTGTGCTCTCAAGCTTATGGCGGGGGGAGGGGGGGATGAGGGAATGGATATCCGGCACTCAACCACCCGGCTTTGCCTTTCTGTCCTATTCCAGGCTCTTTCTCCTAGAATGGGAGAAAGGGAAGGAGAGAGTGAGGGTGGGTGTGGGTAGCCCTACTGTTAGTGCTGGTGTAGGTGGGGATAATGGCAAATGGTGAGGGAATCTGTCAACAGCATTGTATCCATGCAGTGTAATTAATATGGGGGGTAAAGTGGACAGGGTGACAGAGAGAGAGAGAGAGAGAGAGACAGAGACAGAGGCAGAGAGACAGAGATAGAGACAGAGACAGAGAGAGAGAGAGAGAGAGAACGAGAAAGTGAGAAGGTGCTGCATGCCGCAGTGGGAGTGGTGGAGCATAAGCCTTGTTCAGGGGGTCGGTGTTATAACAGATAAAGAATGAGAGTGAGGGAGCAGAGAGAATATGGTGAACCTTACCCTGACAGAGTGGGGATGGTTATTGATGAATGTCCTGTATTGGTGGGCATTTTGTCAGACCGCAGATACTGCACTGATCTGGGTGGCGAGCTCAGACCATGTTCGGTGGGTCTGGTGGTGTGGCCTCCTCTGGGAAGAGAATGATCTCCCTCTGTACTAGCCCAATAACCAGGCCCTCAGAGCCACTGTCGACAAACTGTGGTGTAATTGCCCTTTATCTGCCATGCTCGGGGTAAACTGCGCAGGGCAGCTCCTAACAGAGAAAGCTCAACCGTGTGCCCAGTTGCCTTTTTCGGATGGCGCCTGTGTCAGGGATCATGGAATATTCAGGGGCATCCGGGCGATGGTGAGTACCTCCAGCCATGATGGGTGGGAGAATCGGGCTGGTATTGAATGAGAGGGACACCATGGGGTGGGTAGCTATTGAAGTGAGTTCAATAAGATAGCACTAGGGAACTAGCTCCGCCTAGTGTGGATGATACCTCTGTCACAATCAATGAATATGACACTGAGACAAATTATTGTTAGATTTAGCCCAATGAGTCAAAGACTCTGCTGACCCTACACCCAGATACAAAGCTGCAGAACAAATACTCATCCAACGCTCTCCATCATCTGAACTCCCACCAATATCGTGTTCACCTGGAAAGACTGGCTTATGTTACAGGATGCTGTTAATTTGTTTTCATTTCAGCATTCTGAAACCTGGGAACACATCCTTCCATAACACTGTCTCTCATTCTCCCCGACTCTGTCTATTTCGCATACCTCTCCCATTTGTTATTGTTTAAACTGATTCCCCCTCCATCACTGTCTCTCTCTGGAAGTGAAGTTCACCCCCACAGCACCCCCTTGTCAGGGCACAATGGAGGGATGGAGCTGGAAATGGATGGGAGCTGCACATACTGTCACTTCCAGGATGGGCTGCGAGTCTCACCACACTGGGCAGGGATCAAACACAGTGTAACTAAACAATGCACTGGCATGATATACATAGTCCTACATGCTGGGAGGGTAACTGCTCCTGGGTTGCAGATCAATGCACTGGGGCGATGTACACAATCCTACCATGCGGCAGGGAAAATGCTCCTGGGTTACAGATCAATCCACTGGGGTATTGTACACGGTCTTACATGCTGGGAGGTTAAAAGCTCCTGGTTTACAGATGAGTGCACTGGGGTGGGGTACACAGTCCTACATGCTGGGAGGGTAACTGCTTCTGGTGAGAGATCAATGCACTGGAGTGGGGTACACAGTCCTACATGCTGGGAGGGTAACTGCTTCTGGTGAGAGATCAATGCACTGGAGTGGGGTACACAGTCCTACATGCTGGGAGGGTAACTGTTCCTGGTTTACAGATCAATGCACTGGGGTGGTGTACACAGTCCTACATGCTGGGAGGGTAACTGCTCCTGATTAGAGATCAATGCACTGGGGTGGGGTACACAGTCCTACATGCTGGGAGGGTAAGTCTTCCTGGTTTTTCAGATCAATGAACTGGGGTGGTGTACACAGTTCCACATGATGGGAGGGTACTGCTACTGGGTTTCAAATCAATGCACTGGAGTAGTGCACACAGTCCTACACGCTGGGAGGTTAACTTCTCCTGGATTACAGATCAATACACTGGGGTGGGGTACACAGTCCTACATGCTGGGAGGGTAACTGCTCCTGGTTTACAGATCAGTGCACTGGGGTGGGGTACACAGTCCTACATGCTGGGAGGGTAACTGCTCCTGGTTTACAGATCAATGCACTGGGATTGGGTATACATTCCTACCTGATGGGCGGGTAACTGCTCCAGGTTACAAATTGGTCATCACTGTACAGCTCCCAGTGCTGGACAGATATCTAATCCGGGTTTATCGATCAATGCATGGACATGGTGCACATTGCTTCCCACACTGAACAGGCAGGAGGCTAGAGGAACACAGCAAACCAGGCAGCATCAGGGGGTGTGGAATTTGACATTTCCGGTGTAAACTTTCTTCAGGATTCGTGCAGAAGGGTTACTCCTGAAACGGTCGACTTCTCCACCTCCTGATGCTGCCTGGCTTGCTGTGTTCCTCCAATCGCCTGCCTGTCTACATTGGATTCCAGTATCTACAGTTTTTTTTTGTCTCTATCTCAGTTTCCCATACTCGACAGATAGTTTAAAGATAAGTGCTGTGACATGATCTGTGCAGTGTTCCACTCTGGACAGATTGCTGGGTTGTACTGAGCAGTATACTGGCCCGGTCTGCACAGTGTTCCACGGTGAACAGTTATCTCCTCTGGGCTAGTTCTGTGAGTGGATTGAGAATGTGGTAAATCTAACCATTTCAGAAGATCTTTATTTCCCATTCCTTTGATTGGACCCTCCGTCTCTCACCCCATTAACATTACAGTGTGCCCAGGTGCAGTACATAATGTTGGTGAATACCCACTCTCCTGACAGCAGCCCCAGCCTCTTCATTCAGAAGCGGGCAGCAATTCACATTGTCCTTGGGTCTCCACGGAGAAATGAATGATGGCCTTTCAGATAAAGGCTGTCCCGTTGGTACAGGGGTCAAATCATCCTCCCCCTCACCGGGTCCCACCATCAACCACATCAAAATATCCGGTGTATACTGAGAGTAATGGGGCCACTGGGAACATCAGGGAGCAGACCATCAGAGAGATGGGGCCACACTTCCCATGTCTGGACAGGTCAGCGTGAACCCTCCAGTACACATGGTATCACTAAGTCCTGTAATCCCTCTCCATCTATGTAATACACAGCCTGTTATTCTCCCTGAAAATAAAATCACAGGTTCACTGTTACCCACATTATATTCGATCAACCCAAGTTGTTGTCTGTTCCTTATCCGTTTACAGGTTCTCTACCTCCCCTTGATAACCTCAGTTATCTTAGAGTCCGTTTAAATTTAGTTAGAACATGTTTGTTCCATTTCTGGAATCCATTGATATAGTTTGCAAATAGTTGAAGTCCCAACACTGGTTACTGTGTCACTGCAGTCGTTAATTTGTATTAAACTGATAGAGACTGATTTCTCCCTAATTTATCCCTGCTCTTGGCTCAGTAACCCGTCCCCCCGTATTCCTGTGTAGCAGCTTTGAAATACTGAGTGTTCCCTTCCATTTCCTATGTAACAGGCGTGAGAGATTAAAAGATCTGCTCCAATTGCTGAGTAACAGCCTCCAATGGCTGAATGGCCTCATTCTGTTCCTGTTTAAAACTCTTGATGGGCTGAATAGCCTGCTTCAGTATAGGTATAGTTGGGAATGGTGCAGAACATTTTGGAACCATCAGTGAACAGCCCATTTCTGACTTTATGATGGAGGGAAGGCCATTGATGCTGCAGCTGCTGCTAGCCCACCGTGCCTCATGGATGGCCCGATTCCATGTGCTCGGTCCTTTAGAAGGAAGTGCCACATAACACAGTGGGCAGGGTCTTCAATATGAGGCTGAGACTTTCCCTCCACCAGGACTGTGTGCTGGCTGCTCCTACAGATACTGTCAGGGGCAGATCCCTCTGGGACAAGGGGTTTGGTGAGAATGTTTCCCTCCATTTGGTCCCCCCATCACTTCCCCCAGTCTGGCTGCTGTGTATGTGAGGTCTCTCCCTGCTCAGGCAGAGCTGGGCCTATGGGGACACACTTGGTGATGGACATTGAAGTCCCACGCCCAGAGAACGGTCCCTGTCCTTATCACCCTCAGTGCTTACTCTGATTTGTTTTCAACATCGAGGCGAACTGATTTATCACTGGGGATAGGGAGGGGGGCAGGAGATGACCGTCCTCAGGCGATTTCCTTGACCATGTGTGACCTGTTACCATGAGCCTTCCCGGGTTCTGGAATCAATTTTGGAGAATTGCAGGGTAACTCCTTCCCTGATTGTATCCCAGGGAGTCCCCACCACTGGTGGGTCTGTCCTGCTGGTGGGACAGGATATACCCAGGGATGGCGATGGGGCTTCATGAAACATGACCCATTAGGCCTGATCCCATGAGTATGACAGTGTCAGACTGTTTTCTGACTGGGAGGGTGGTGCTGGAAAAGCACAGCAGGTCAGGCAGCATCTGAGGTGCAGGGGAATGAACGTTTTAAGCATGATCCCTTTATCAGGAATGAGGCTTGTGGGCTGAGAGTCTGAGAGATAAATGGGAGGGGGCTGGGGAGGAAGGAAGCTGGGAATGTGATCGGAAAATGGGGGTGGGGGAGAAGTGATAGGTCAGAGAGGAGGGTGGAGTGGATGGGAGGGAAAGGTGATTGACAGGTCAAGGTGTTCCCCGGAACGTTCTGTCCCCGACATTCCGTAACTGCCATTCCCCGGAACGTTCCGTCCCCGACATTCCATAACTGACACTCCCCGGAACCTTCTGTCCCTGTTATTGTTTGTGAACGGCCGGACGTCAGTGAATTGAACAAACAATAAGATCCCGAGGGAAGAGATCCAATTCCAGGGAGAAGGAGACACTGTTCTGAAGGCCCCTCAGGCAGTTAAAGGGGTGAATACATTTTCCCTGCATTTACATTTCTCCACGACACAGGATCGACCACAATTTAGACCAAAATACAGAAATTCCCAAACTCCGTGTGTCTTCAGGAAACTGGGAGAGAATCCTTCAGGACAGCAATGTTTCCACCCTCCGTATTAGGAACTGGGAAGGAGTGACCTGTGCCTGCTCTCAAGTGAGTGGGAATGTTCTAGAAACCATCTGTCCTTATGGATGTGTCTCTGTGTGTTTGGGGAGGGAGGGTTTCTTGTGGTTCATGTCACATTTTTGTCAGTAATTCCGACCTTCCCATTTGTTATTCCAGCTCCAATTATTTTAATAAATCCCTGAATACAGGGACACATTTGAAAATCTCACTGGGTCCCCGATCAAACGGGCCCATTTGCCTCCAGGCTGATGGATAATGGGTTTGTTTTCCTTCCTCACAGTTAATGTAGTGACCATCTACGTCCTGCTTTATAAAGATTGTGGATTGTCTCCATGTGTCAGACGTTACCTGGGGGCCATGGCAGCGGCGGATCTCCTGGTCATTATCCTCGACCTGATCCTGAGACACATTCCCATTGTTTATCGGGAACAGTTTTATTTCCTGGTGTACTCCATCCCCGTGTGTAATATCCACGCCGTCCTGCTTTATGCAGCCACTGATTGCTCTGTCTGGTTCACCGTCACTTTCACCTTTGATCGGTTTGTGACCATTTGTTGCCAGAAGCTGAAAAGTAAATATTGCAGTGAAAAAACGGCGGCTGTGGTTCTGGGAGCAGTGACTGTGCTGAGCTGTTTAAAGAACATTTTCTGGTATTTTATGCTCACGGCTCGGTATCGGCTGTGGATCCGTCCCTGGTTTTGTGATGTAACAGACGCTGTTCTATTCTCCAGTGTCTGGGTCACAATCGAGTCCCTCCACCACATTCTAACCCCGTGTGTCCCATTTCTCCTGATTCTGCTGCTCAATGTTCTCACCGTCAGACACATTTTAGTGACCAGCAGAGCCCGCAGGAGACTCCGCGCTCACACCAATGGGGACGCTCAGTCTGACACTGAAATGAGAAACCGAAAAAAATCCATCATTTTACTGTTTGTGATCTCGGCCAATTTCATCCTGTTATGGTCAACGTTAATGCTGTATTCTATATGGTACCGGATGGGGTGGATTGGGTATTACTCTGTGTATCTCGATGGTTTTGTGCTGGAATTGGGCTTCATGCTGCAGCTCGTCAGTTGCTGCACAAACACCGCGATTTATGCCGTGACCCAGACTAAGTTCAGGCAGCAGCTGAAGAATGTGCTGAAATATCCTTTCATCCAAATCCATCCATCCATCAAATTGCCTCATTAATCAATCCATCCGGGATTTTCTCATTTCAGTTCAGTGTTTCAGCGATGGAGGAACCTATCGCTATGGTAACAGACTGAGGGTAGCGCTGGTTTGTCCATCCTTATCCCACAGGAGGGTTACAGGGAAACATTTCAATGTTTCTCACAACTCAGGGGCCAGTGAGAAAAGGCACCATCCCACTGACTGTATCCATCACTTCCATTTGTAAACAATAAAAATGTTCATTAAAGCGTGCCGAGCAGCAAAGTGACCGATGTTGTTGTGTGTCTTTGTGTTGGAGAAGCTGAGCTGGAGAGAGACAAACTCAGCCCCAAGTCCTGGTCCTCAGGGAAGGGGAGGGCACCGGGCCCTGAGCTCAGGAGCTGGGTTTAACTCCCTCTGACCCCCCCCACTCCAACCTGGCGTCCCCATTTCCTCTCCCCCACTCTTCCTCCTCAATTCTCTCCCCCTCTCTCTCTTTCTGCACACTGTCTCTCTCTCACCTCCTCTCCCTTTCACTCTCTCTGGTCCCCTCTCAGAGACACCCCAACCCCGGTTTCTCCACCTGCCTCCACTATTCTTTCTGCCTCACTCTCCCTCTCTCTCTCTCACACCCCCAACATGAGTTTCTCCACCTGCCTCCATTCTTCTCTCTCCCCCTCACCCTCACTCTCTCTCTCTCTCCTGCCGTCTCTGTCTCCCTCCCGCAATTCCGTCTCTACCCCATTTTCCCCACCTCCCACTTCCCACATCTCTCGATCATCTCACCTCCACCCCCTCACATGCAGCCTCACCACCAACCCCCAGTCACTGGGTCAGAGGGAGAGGGAAGGACCAGGGAGACAGAGTGTGTAAGAGAGAGAGGAAGTGCAGGACAGGAGGGAGAGAGATTGAGTCAGAGAGAAACGGAGGGAGGTGGGGAGAGAGAGACCAAGGGAGAGGGACCGTGAGTGAGAGAAGATGGAGAGAGAGCGAAGGAGCAGGGAGAGACAGAGGGAGAGAGAGAGAGAGGGAAGGGAGAGATAAGGTGAGGGAGGGAGAGAGAGAAATAGGGGAGGACATAATGAGAGAGGGGTCAGAGAGAGAGGGGACAGAGAGAGGGGGTCAGAGAAAGGGGGGACAGAGAAAGGGGGGAGATAGAGGGGGTCAGAGAGAAGGGGAAAGAGAGAGAGGGGAAAGAGAGAGGGCGACAGAGAGAGGGTGACAGAGAGAGAGGGGGACAGAGAGAGAGGGGGACAGAGAGAGGGGACAGAGAGAGAGGGGGACAGAGAGAGGGGGGGCAGAGAGAGAGGAGGGCAGAGAGAGAGGGGGCAGAGAGAGAGGGGGCAGAGAGCAGGGGAGAGAGAGAGGCGGTTGGGAGAGAGCGGGTCAGAGAGAGGGCGACAGACAGAGGGGGACAGAGAGTGGGGGTCAGAGAGAGGGTGACAGAGAGAGGGGGACAGAGAGTGGGGTAGATAGAGGGGGCAGAGAGAGAGGGGGCAGAAAGAGGGCGACAGAGAGGGGACGGGGGGGACAGAGAGAGAGGGGGGCAGAGAGAGGGTACAGAGAGAGAGGGGGACAGAGAAAGAGGGTACACAGAGAGAGGGGTACAGAGAAAGAGGGGGTCAGAGAGGGGGAACAGAGAGAGGGGGGGATAGAAATAGAGGGGGACAGAGAGAGGGGGGACAGAGAGAGGGGGCACAGAGAGAGAGGGGGACAGAGAGAGGAGGACAGAGAGAGGGGAGGACAGAGAGAGGAGGGGTCAGAGAGAGAAGGAGTCAGAGAGAGAGGGGGACAGAGAGAGGGGGGACAGAGAGAGGGGGGACAGAGAGAGGAGGACAGAGAGAGAGGAGGACAGAGAGAGAACGGGTCAGAGAGAGAAGGGGTCAGAGAGAGAGGGGGGACAGAGAGAGGGGGGACAGAGAAAAGGGGGGATAGAGAGATGGTGAGAGAGAGAGGAGGGGCAGAGAGAGGGAGACAGAGAGAGGGGTACAGAGTGGGGCAGAGAGAGGAGGACAGAGAGTGGGAGACAGAGAGAGAGAGGGTGACAGAGAGGGGGTCAGAGAGCGGGGGAGAGAGAGAGGGGACAGAGAGAGGGGGGCAGAGAGAGGGGGGCAGAGAGAGAGGGGGGCAGAGAGAGAGGGGGCAGAGAAAGAGGGCGACAGAGATGGGGTCAGAGAGCGGGGGAGAGAGAGAGGGGACAGAGAGAGGGGGGCAGAGAGAGGGGGGCAGAGAGAGAAGGGGGCAGAGAGAGAGGGGGCAGAGAAAGAGGGCGACAGAGATGGGGTCAGAGAGCGGGGGAGAGAGAGAGGGGACAGAGAGAGAGAGGGGACAGAGAGGGGGACAAAGAGAGGGGGACAGAGAGAGGGGGACAGAGAGAGCGGGAACAGAGACAGGGGGGACAGAGAGAGGGGGCCAGAGAGAGGGGGGGCAGAGAGGGGGGGTGGGGCAGAGATAGGGAGAACAGAGAGTGGGGTACAGAGTGGGGGAGAGAGAGAGGGGGTCAGAGAGATGGGGACAGAGAGAGGGGGACAGAGAGAGAGGGGGACAGAGAGAGGGGGACAGAGAGAGAGGGGGACAGAGAGAGGGGGACAGAGAGAGAGGAGAGGGGGTCAGAGAGGGGGACAGAGAGAGGGGGACAGAGAATGGGGGACAGAGAGAGGGGTACAGTGTTGGGGAGAGAGAGGAGGAGATAGTGGGCTAAAGAGAGAGGGGGCAGAGAGAGGGGAGACAGAGAGAGGGGACAGAGAGAGAGGGGTACAGAGAGAGAGGGGGACAGAGAGAAAGGGGGACAGAGAGAAAGGGGGACCGAGAGGCGGGACGAGGGGGACAGATAGAGGGCGACAGAGATAGAGGGGGAACAGAGAGAGAGGGACAGAGAGAAAGGGACAGAGACGGGGACAGGGAGAGGAGGGACAGAGAGAGAGATGGGGACGGAGAGAGGGGGACAGAGAGAGGCGGTGGGAGAGAGAGGGGGACAGAGAGAGGGGCACAGAGAGTGAGGAAGATAGAGGGGGTTAGAGAGAGGGGGACAGAAGGTGGGGGTGGTAGAGGGGGTCAGAGGAAGCAGGACAGAGAGAGGGGGAGATGGAGGAGGTCAGAGGGAGGGGGGACAGAGAGAGGGGTACAGAGTGGGAGAGAGAGAGGGGGCAGAGAGAGGGTGTCAGAGATAGAGGGGGACAGAGAGAGGGGGACAGAGAGAGAGAGGGGGCAGAGAGAGGGGGGCAGAGAGAGGGTGTCAGAGATAGGGGGACAGAGAGAGGGGGACAGAGAGAGAAGGGGGCAGAGAGAGAGAGGGACAGAGAGAGAGGGGGGCAGAGAGAGAGGGGGGCAGAGAGAGGGGGGCAGAGAGAAAGGGACAGAGAGGGGGACAGGGAGAGGAGGGACAGAGAGAGGGGGATAGAGAGAGGCAGGTGGGAGAGAGAGGGTGACAGAGAGAGGGCGACAGAGAGAAAGGGGGACAGAAAGGCGGGACGGGGGCGCAGATAGAGGGTGACAGAGATAGAGGGGGAACAGAGAGAGAGGGACAGAGAGAAAGGGACAGAGAGGGGGACAGGGAGAGGGGAACAGAGAGAGGGGACAGAGAGGGGGGTAAGGGAGAGGGCGGACAGAGAGAGGGGGACAGAGAGAGGGGGACAGAGAGAGGCGGGTGGGAGAGAGAGGGTGACAGAGAGAGGGCGACAGAGAGAGGGGCACAGAGAGTGAGGAAGATAGAGGGGGTTAGAGAGAGGGGGACGGACGTGAGGGCAGTAGAGGGGGTCAGAGGAAGCAGGACAGAGAGAGGGGGAGATGGAGGAGGTCAGAGGGAGGGTGACAGAGGGAGGGGGGACAGAGAGGGGGGGACAGAGAGGGGGGGACAGAGAAAGGGGGGACAGAGAGAAGGGAACAGAGAGAGGGGGACAGAGAGAGGGGGACAGAGAGAGGGGGACAGAGAGAGAGGGGACAGAGAGAGGGGAACACAGAGAGGGGACAGAGAGGGGGGAAAGGGAGAGGGCGGACAGAGAGAGAGAGGGGGACAGAGAGAGGGGGACAGAGAGAGGCGGGTGGGAGAGAGAGGGTGACAGAGAGAGGGCGACAGAGAGAGGGGCACAGAAAGTGAGGAAGATAGAGGGGGTTAGAGAGAGGGGGACGGAAGTGGGGGCAGTAGAGGGGGTCAGAGGAAGCAGGACAGAGAGAGGGGGAGATGGAGGAGGTCAGAGGGAGGGGGGACAGAGGGAGGGGGGACAGAGAGGGGAGGACAGAGAGAGGGGGACAGAGAGAAGGGAACAGAGAGAGGGGGACAGAGAGAGGGGGGAGGGGGGGGCAGAGAGAGTGGGGACAGAGAGAGGGGGGCAGAGAGAGGGGGACAGAGAGAGAGGGAACAGAGAGAGGGGAACAGAGAGAGGGGACAGAAAGAGGGGACAGAGAGAGGGGGACAGGGAGAGGGTGGACAGAGAGAGAGGGGGACAGAGAGAGGGAGGACAGAGAGAGAGGGCGGGATAGAGAGAGGGATGGATAGAGAGAGCGGGACTGAGAGAGGGGGGGTCAGAGAGAGGGCGACAGTGAGAGGGGGACAGAGCGAGAGGGGGGCAGAGTGAGAGGGGGCAGAGAGAGGGGGGCAGAGAGAGGGTGTCAGAGATAGGGGGACAGAGAGAGGGGGACAGAGAGAGAAGGGGGCAGAGAGAGAGAGGGACAGAGAGAGAGGGGGGCAGAGAGAGAGGGGGGCAGAGAGAGGGGGGCAGAGAGAAAGGGACAGAGAGGGGGACAGGGAGAGGAGGGACAGAGAGAGGGGGATAGAGAGAGGCAGGTGGGAGAGAGAGGGTGACAGAGAGAGGGCGACAGAGAGAAAGGGGGACAGAAAGGCGGGACGGGGGCGCAGATAGAGGGTGACAGAGATAGAGGGGGAACAGAGAGAGAGGGACAGAGAGAAAGGGACAGAGAGGGGGACAGGGAGAGGGGAACAGAGAGAGGGGACAGAGAGGGGGGTAAGGGAGAGGGCGGACAGAGAGAGGGGGACAGAGAGAGGGGGACAGAGAGAGGCGGGTGGGAGAGAGAGGGTGACAGAGAGAGGGCGACAGAGAGAGGGGCACAGAGAGTGAGGAAGATAGAGGGGGTTAGAGAGAGGGGGACGGACGTGAGGGCAGTAGAGGGGGTCAGAGGAAGCAGGACAGAGAGAGGGGGAGATGGAGGAGGTCAGAGGGAGGGTGACAGAGGGAGGGGGGACAGAGAGGGGGGGACAGAGAGGGGGGGACAGAGAAAGGGGGGACAGAGAGAAGGGAACAGAGAGAGGGGGACAGAGAGAGGGGGACAGAGAGAGGGGGACAGAGAGAGAGGGGACAGAGAGAGGGGAACACAGAGAGGGGACAGAGAGGGGGGAAAGGGAGAGGGCGGACAGAGAGAGAGAGGGGGACAGAGAGAGGGGGACAGAGAGAGGCGGGTGGGAGAGAGAGGGTGACAGAGAGAGGGCGACAGAGAGAGGGGCACAGAAAGTGAGGAAGATAGAGGGGGTTAGAGAGAGGGGGACGGAAGTGGGGGCAGTAGAGGGGGTCAGAGGAAGCAGGACAGAGAGAGGGGGAGATGGAGGAGGTCAGAGGGAGGGGGGACAGAGGGAGGGGGGACAGAGAGGGGAGGACAGAGAGAGGGGGACAGAGAGAAGGGAACAGAGAGAGGGGGACAGAGAGAGGGGGGAGGGGGGGGCAGAGAGAGTGGGGACAGAGAGAGGGGGGCAGAGAGAGGGGGACAGAGAGAGAGGGAACAGAGAGAGGGGAACAGAGAGAGGGGACAGAAAGAGGGGACAGAGAGAGGGGGACAGGGAGAGGGTGGACAGAGAGAGAGGGGGACAGAGAGAGGGAGGACAGAGAGAGAGGGCGGGATAGAGAGAGGGATGGATAGAGAGAGCGGGACTGAGAGAGGGGGGGTCAGAGAGAGGGCGACAGTGAGAGGGGGACAGAGCGAGAGGGGGGCAGAGTGAGAGGGGGCAGAGAGAGGGCGACAGAGAGAGGGGAACAGAGAGAGGGAGCATGGAGAGAGGGGGCCAGAGAAGGGGACAGAGAGAGAGGGGGACAGAGAGAGAGGGGGACAGAGAAAGTGGGGGCAGAGAGAGGGCGACAGAGAGAGGGGGCAGAGAGGGTGACAGAGAGAGTGGGGGACAGAGTGATGGGGGACAGAGAGGGGGGCCAGACAGAGAGGGGAACAGAGAGAGGGGGACAGAGAGAGGGGGACAGAGAGAGAGGGGACAGAGAGAGGGGAACAGAGAGAGGGGGCAGAGAGAGAGGGGGGCAGAGAAGGGGACAGAAAGAGTGCGGGACAGAGAGAGAGGGGGACAGAGAGAGGGGGGGCAGAGAGAGGGTGACAGAGAAAGAGGGGGACAGAGAGAGTGGGGGCAGAGAGAGGGCGACAGAGAGAGGGGGCAGAGTGGGGGACAGAGAGGGGGACAGAGAGGGGGACAGAGAGAGTGGGGGACAGAGTGAGGGGGACAGAGAGGGGGGCCAGGCAGAGAGAGGGACAGAGAGAAGGGGACAGAGAGAGGTGGACATAGAGAGGGGGGACAGAGAGAGGGGGGACAGAGAGAGGGGGACAGAGAGAGGGGGGACAAAGAGAGGGCGGACAGAGAGAGGGGGGACAGAGAGAAGGGAACAGAGAGAGGGGGACAGAGAGAGGGGAGAGTGAGAGGGGGAACAGAGAGAGTTGGGACAGAGAGAGGGGGACAGAGAGAGGGGGACAGAGAGAGAGAGGGGACAGAGAGAGGGGAACAGAGAGAGGGGACAGAGAGAGGGGACAGAGAGAGGGGGAAAGGGAGAGGGTGGACAGAGAGAGAGAGGGGGACAGAGAGAGGGGGACAGAGAGAGAGGGGGACAGAGAGAGGGGGACAGAGAGAGAGGAGAGGGGGTCAGAGAGGGGGACAGAGAGAGGGGGACAGAGAATGGGGGACAGAGAGAGGGGTACAGTGTCGGGGAGAGAGAGGAGGAGATAGTGGGCTAAAGAGAGAGGGGGCAGAGAGAGGGGAGACAGAGAGAGGGGACAGAGAGAGAGGGGTACAGAGAGAGAGGGGGACAGAGAGAAAGGGGGACAGAGAGAAAGGGGGACCGAGAGGCGGGACGAGGGGGACAGATAGAGGGCGACAGAGATAGAGGGGGAACAGAGAGAGAGGGACAGAGAGAAAGGGACAGAGAGGGGGACAGGGAGAGGAGGGACAGAGAAAGAGATGGGGATGGAGAGAGGGGGACAGAGAGAGGCGGTGGGAGAGAGAGGGGGACAGAGAGAGGAGGGACAGAGAGAGAGATGGGGACGGAGAGAGGGGGACAGAGAGAGGCGGTGGGAGAGAGAGGGGGACAGAGAGAGGGGGTCAGAGAGAGGGGCACAGAGAGTGAGGAAGATAGAGGGGGTTAGAGAGAGGGGGACAGAAGGTGGGGGTGGTAGAGGGGGTCAGAGGAAGCAGGACAGAGAGAGGGGGAGATAGAGGAGGTCAGAGGGAGGGGGGACAGAGAGAGGGGTACAGAGTGGGAGAGAGAGAGGGGGGCAGAGAGAGGGTGTCAGAGATAGAGGGGGACAGAGAGAGGGGGACAGAGAGAGAGAGGTGGGCAGAGAGAGGGGCAGAGAGAGGGTGTCAGAGATAGGGGGACAGAGAGAGGGGGACAGAGAGAGAGGGGGGCAGAGAGAGAGAGGGACAGAGAGAGAGGGGGGCAGAGAGAGAGGGGGGCAGAGAGAGGGGGGCAGAGAGAAAGGGACAGAGAGGGGGACAGGGAGAGGAGGGACAGAGAGAGGGGGATAGAGAGAGGCGGGTGGGAGAGAGAGGGTGACAGAGAGAGGGCGACAGAGAGAAAGGGGGACAGAGAGGCGGAACGGGGGCGCAGATAGAGGGCGACAGAGATAGAGGGGGAACAGAGAGAGAGGGACAGAGAGAAAGGGACAGAGAGGGGGACAGGGAGAGGGGAACAGAGAGAGGGGACAGAGAGGGGGGTAAGGGAGAGGACGGACAGAGAGAGAGAGGGGGACAGAGAGAGGCGGGTGGGAGAGAGAGGGTGACAGAGAGAGGGGCACAGAGAGTGAGGAAGATAGAGGGGGTTAGAGAGAGGGGGACGGACGTGAGGGCAGTAGAGGGGGTCAGAGGAAGCAGGACAGAGAGAGGGGGAGATGGAGGAGGTCAGAGGGAGGGGGGACAGAGGGAGGGGGGACAGAGAGGGGGGGACAGAGAGGGGGGGACAGAGAAAGGGGGGACAGAGAGAAGGGAACAGAGAGAGGGGGACAGAGAGAGGGGGACAGAGAGAGGGGGACAGAGAGAGAGGGGACAGAGAGAGGGGAACACAGAGAGGGGACAGAGAGGGGGGAAAGGGAGAGGGCGGACAGAGAGAGAGAGGGGGACAGAGAGAGGGGGACAGAGAGAGGCGGGTGAGAGAGAGAGGGTGACAGAGAGAGGGCGACAGAGAGAGGGGCACAGAGAGTGAGGAAGATAGAGGGGGTTAGAGAGAGGGGACGGAAGTGGGGGCAGTAGAGGGGGTCAGAGGAAGCAGGACAGAGAGAGGGGGAGATGGAGGAGGTCAGAGGGAGGGGGGACAGAGGGAGGGGGACAGAGAGGGGGGGACAGAGAGGGGGGGACAGAGAGATGGGGGACAGAGAGAAGGGAACAGAGAGAGGGGGGCAGAGAGAGGGGGAGAGGGGGGGGCAGAGAGAGGGGGACAGAGAGAGGGGGACAGAGAGAGAGGGAACAGAGAGAGGGGAACAGAGAGAGGGGACAGAGAGAGAGGGAACAGAGAGAGGGGAACAGAGAGAGGGGACAGAAAGAGGGGACAGAGAGAGGGGGAAAGGGAGAGGGTGGACAGAGAGAGAGGGGGACAGAGAGAGGGAGGACAGAGAGAGAGGGGGGGACAGAGAGAGGGATGGATAGAGAGAGCGGGACTGAGAGAGGGGGGGTCAGAGAGAGGGCGACAGTGAGAGGGGGACAAAGCGAGAGGGGGGCAGAGTGAGAGGGGGCAGAGAGAGGGCGACAGAGAGAGGGGAACAGAGAGAGGGAGCATGGAGAGAGAGGGCCAGAGAAGGGGACAGAGAGAGAGGGGGACAGAGAGAGAGGGGGACAGAGAGAGTGGGGGCAGAGAGAGGGCGACAGAGAGAGGGGGCAGAGAGGGTGACAGAGAGAGTGGGGGACAGAGTGATGGGGGACAGAGAGGGGGGCCAGACAGAGAGGGGAACAGAGAGAGGGGGACAGAGAGAGGGGGACAGAGAGAGAGGGGACAGAGAGAGGGGGCAGAGAGAGAGGGGGACAGAGAAGGGGACAGAAAGAGAGCGGGACACAGAGAGAGGGGGACAGAGAGAGGGGGGGCAGAGAGAGGGCGACAGAGAGAGAGGGGGACAGAGAGAGTGGGGGCAGAGAGAGGGTGACAGAGAGAGGGGGCAGAGAGGGGGACAGAGAGGGGGACAGAGAGAGTGGGGGACAGAGTGAGGGGGGATAGAGAGGGGGGCCAGGCAGAGAGGGGGACAGAGAGAGGGGGACAGAGAGAGGTGGACATAGAGAGAGGGGACAGAGAGAGGGGGGACAGAGAGAGGGGGACAGAGAGAGGGGGGACAAAGAGAGGGCGGACAGAGAGAGGGGGACAGAGAGAAGGGAACAGAGAGAGGGGGACAGAGAGAGGGGAGAGTGAGAGGGGGAACAGAGAGAGTGGGGACAGAGAGAGGGGGACAGAGAGAGGGGGACAGAGAGAGGGGACAGAGAGAGGGGACAGAGAGAGGGGGAAAGGGAGAGGGTGGACAGAGAGAGAGAGGGGGACAGAGAGAGGGCGGACAGAGAGAGGGGGACAGAGAGAGGGATGGATAGAGAGAGAGTGGGACAGAGGCGGGGGGGGGTCAGAGAGAGGGCGACAGTGAGAGGGGGACAGAGCGAGAGGGGGGCAGAGAGAGAGGGGGCAGAGAGAGGGCGACAGAGAGAGGGGAACAGATAGAGGGGGCATGGAGAGAGGGGGACAGAGAAGGGGGCAGAGAGAGAGGGGGACAGAGAGAGAGGGGGACAGAGAGGGGGGCCAGACAGAGAGGGGGACAGAGAGAGAGGGGGGACAGAGAGAGGGGGACAGAGAGAGGGGGACAGAGAGAGAGGGGACAGAGAGAGGGGAACAGAGAGAGGGGGCAGAGAGAGAGGGGGACAGAGAAGGGGACAGAAAGAGAGGGGGACAGAGTGAGGGGGGACAGAGAGGGAGGCCAGACAGAGAGAGGGGGACAGAGAGAGAGGGGGGCAGAGAGAGAGGGGGGCAGAGAGAGGGGGCCAGAGAGAAAGGGACAGAGAGGGGGACAGGGAGAGGAGGGACAGAGAGAGGGGGATAGAGAGAGGCGGGTGGGAGAGAGAGGGTGGGAGAGAGAGGGTGACAGAGAGAGGGCGACAGAGAGAAAGGGGGACAGAGAGGCGGGACGGGGGGGGCAGATAGAGGGCGACAGAGATAGAGGGGGAACAGAGAGAGAGGGACAGAGAGAAAGGGACAGAGAGGGGGACAGGGAGAGGAGGGACAGAGAGAGGGGGGACAGAGAGAGGGGGGACAGAGAGAGGGGTGACAGAGAGAGGGGAACAGAGAGAGGGGAACAGAGAGAGGGGGACAGAGAGAGAGGGGACAGAGAGAGGGGAACAGAGAGAGGGGACAGAGAGGGGGGAAAGGGAGAGGGCAACAGAGAGAAAGGGGGACAGAGAGGCGGGACGAGGGCGCAGATAGAGGGCGACAGAGATAGAGGGGGAACAGAGAGAGAGGGACAGAGAGAAAGGGACAGAGAGGGGGACAGGGAGAGGAGGGACAGAGAGAGGGGGGACAGAGAGAGGGGGGACAGAGAGAGGGGTGACAGAGAGAGGGGAACAGAGAGAGGGGGACAGAGAGAGGGGGACAGAGAGAGAGGGGACAGAGAGAGGGGAACAGAGAGAGGGGACAGAGAGGGGGGAAAGGGAGAGGGCGGACAGAGAGAGAGAGGGGGACAGAGAGAGGCGGGTGGGAGAGAGAGGGTGACAGAGAGAGGGCGACAGAGAGAGGGGCACAGAGAGTGAGGAAGATAGAGGGGGTTAGAGAGAGGGGGACGGAAGGTGGGGGCGGTAGAGGGGGTCAGAGGAAGCAGGACAGAGAGAGGGGGAGATGGAGGAGGTCAGAGGGAAGGGGGACAAAGAGAGGGGTACAGAGTGGGAGAGAGAGAGGTGGGCAGAGAGAGGGGGGCAGAGAGAGGGTGTGAGAGATAGGGGGACAGAGAGAGGGGGACAGAGAGAGAGAGGACAGAGAGAGGGGGGACAGAGAGAGGGGAGACAGAGAGAAGGGAACAGAGAGAGGGGGACAGAGAGAGAGGGGACAGAGAGAGGGGGGACAGAGAGAGGGGTGACAGAGAGAGGGAAACAGAGAGAGGGGAACAGAGAGAGGGGACAGAGAGGGGGAAAGGGAGAGGGCGGACAGAGAGAGAGAGGGGGACAGAGAGAGGGCGGACAGAGAGAGAGAGGGGTACAGAGAGAGGGATGGATAGAGAGAGAGCGGGACAGAGAGAGGGGGGGCAGAGAGAGGGCGACTGTGAGAGGGGGATAGAGCGAGAGGGGGGCAGAGAGAGAGGGGCAGAGAGAGGGCGACAGAGAGAGAGGGGGACAGAGAGAGAGGGGGACAGAGAGTGGGGGACAGAGAGAGAGGGACAGAGAAGGGGACAGAAAGAGAGGGGGACAGAGAGAGGGGGGGACAGAGAGAGAGGGGAACAGAGAGAGGGGGCAAAGAGAGTGGGGGACAGAGAAGGGGACAGAAAGAGAGGGGGACAGAGAGAGGGGGGGACAGAGAGAGAGGGGGACAGAGAGAGGGGGGGCAGAGAGAGGGTGACAGAGAGAGAGGGGGACAGAGTGAGGTGGGACAGAGAGGGGGGCAGAGAGAGAGGGGGACAGAGAGAGGAGTGCAGAGAGGGCGACAGAGAGAGGGGGCAGAGACAGAGGGGGACAGAGAGAGAGGGGGACAGACAGAGAGGCGGGCAGACAGAGTGGGGGATAGAGAGAGAGGGGGACAGAGAGAGAGGGGGACAAAGTGAGAGGGGGACAAAGAGAGAGGGGGACAAAGAGTGAGGGGGGCAGAGAGGGGGGGCAGAGAGAGGGGGCAGAGAGAGGGGGGACAGAGAGAGGGGGGACAGAGAGACGGGGGACAGAGATAGAGTGAACAGAGAGTGGGGGACAGAGAGAGACGGGGGACGGAGAGATGGGGACAGAGAGAGGGGGACAGAGAGAGAGGGGGTCAGAGAGAGGGGGTCAGAGAGAGGGGGGCAGAGCGATGGGGACAGAGAGAGGGGGACAGAGAGAGAGGGGGGACAGAGAGAGGGGGACAGAGAGATGGGGACAGAGAGATGGGGACAGAGAGATGGGGACAGAGAGAGGGGGACAGAGAGCGGGGGACAGAGAGAGGGGGACAGAGAGAGGGGGACAGAGAGAGAGGGGGACAGAGAGAGGGGGACAGAGAGAGATGGAGACAGAGAGATGGGGATAGAGAGAGGGGGACAGAGAATGGGGGACAGAGAGTGGGGGACAGAGAGTGGGTCAGAGAGAGTGAGTCAGAGAGAGATGGGGACAGAGAGAGGGTGACAAAGAGAGGGGGACAGAGAGAGGGGGACAGAGAGAGGGGGCAGAGAGAGGGGGACAGAGCGTGGGGGAGATAGAGGGGGTCAGAGAGAGGGGGTCAGAGAGAGGGACAGAGAGAGGTGGACAGAGAGAGGGGGACAGAGGGAGGGGGGACAGAATGGGGGACAGAGAGAGGGGTTCAGAGTCGGGGAGAGAGGAGGAGATAATGGGCTAAAGAGAGAGGGGGCAAAGAGAGGGGAGACAGAAAGAGGGAGACAGAGAGAGGGGGACAGAGAGAGGGGGACAGAGAGGGGGGACAGACAGAGAGGGGACAGAGAGAGGGGGACAGATAGAGGGGACAGAGAGTGGGTGGACAGAGAGAGGGGCACAGAGAGCGGGGGAGATAGAGGGAGAAGGGGTCAGAGAGAGAGGGGGACAGAGAGAGGGCAACAGAGAGAGGGGAACAGAGACCGGGTCAGAGAGAGTAAGTCAGAGAGAGATGGGGACAGAGAGAGAGGGACAGAGAGAGGGGGACAGAGAGAGGGGGACAGAAAGAGGGCGTCAGAGATGAGGGGGTCAGAGATGAGTGGGTCAGAGAGATGGGGACAGAGAGAGGGGGACAGAGAGAGGGGGTCATAGGGAGAGGGGACAGAGAGTGTGGGGACAGAGAGTGGGGGACAGAGTGGGGGAGAGAGGTCTACAGAGAGAGTGGGACAGAGAGAGGGGGACAGAGAGAGGGGGAAAGAGAGGGGGGGACAGAGAGTGTGGGACAGAGAGAGGGGGACAGAGGGAGGGGGGACAGAGGGAGGGGGGACAGAGAGGGAGAGGATAGAGAGAGGAGGGACAGTGGAGGTACAGTGAGAGATGGGGACAGAGAGAGCAGGGGGACAGAGAGACAGGGACAGAGAGAGGGGGGACAGAGAGGGGGAAGAAAGAGGGGGACAGAGGAAGGGAGGACAGAGAGAGCGGGACAGAGAGAGGGGGAGAGAGAGGGAGTCAGAGAGAGGGGGAGTTAGAGGGGGTCATAGGGAGGGGGGTCATAGGGAGGGGGGACAGAGATTGGGGGGTCAGAGAGTGGGGGCAGACTGGGAGAGAGGGAGGGGGAGAGAGGGCTACAGAGAGAGTGGGACAGAGAGAGTGGGACAGAGAGAGGGGGACAGAGAGAGGGGGCAGAAAGAGGGCGACAGAGAGAGGGAGACAGAGAGACGGGGTCAGAGACAGGGGGACAGAGAGAGAGGGAAATAGAGGGGACAGAGAGAGGGGGACAGAGAGTGGGGGACAGAGAGTGGGGGACAGAGAGGGGGTACAGAGTGGGGGAGGGAGAGTGCATCAGAGAGAGGGGGACAGAGAGCGGGGGACAGAGAGAGGGGGATGGACTGATTGGGGGACGTGGGGGCAGGGGTGGACGGAGAGGGAGTGGACAGAGAGAGGAGGGATAGAGATGGGTGACAGAAAGAGATGCGGACAGAGAGAGCACGGGGACAGAGAGAGAGAGGGAACAGAGAGAGTAGGACAGAGAGCCGGGGACACAGAGAGAGGTGACAGAGAGGGGAAGAGAGAGGAGGACAGAGAAAGGGAGGGACAGAGAGAGGCGGTTGGGAGACAGAGGGGCAGAGAGAGGCGGATGGGAGAGAGGGGGACAGAGAAAGGGGGGATAGAGAAAGGGGGATAGAGAGAGAGGAGTCAGAGAGAGAGTGGGACGGAGAGAGGGCGGACAGAGAGAGAGGAGGACAGAGGGAGGGGTTCACAGAGAAAGAGGGGGAAAGAGAGAGAGGGGTCAGAGAGGGGGGGACAGAGAGAGAGGGGAAAGAGAGAGTGGGCAAAGAGAGAGTGTGACAGAGAGAGGGGGACAGAGAGAGGGGGACAGAGGGAAAGAGGGGGACAGAGGGAGGGGTTCACAGAGAAAGAGGGGGAAAGAGGGAGAGGGGTCAGAGAGGGGGGGGCAGAGAGAGAGGGGAAAGAGAGAGTGGGCAGAGAGAGAGTGTGACAGAGAGAGGGGGACAGAGAGAGGGGGACAGAGAGAGGGGGACAGAGAGAAAGAGGGGGACAGAGAGAGAGGGGGACAGAGAGAGGGGGACACAGAGAGAGGGGGGGACAGAGGGAGGCGGGGACAGAGAGAGAGGGGAAAGAGAGAGTGGGCAGAGAGAGAGGGCGACAGAGAGATGGGGACAGAGCACGGGGGAGATAAAGGGGGTCAGAGAGAGGGGGTCAGAGAGGGGGACAGAGAGAGAGGGAAATAGAGGGGACAGAGAGATGGGGACAGAGTGAGGGGGATGGACTGATTGGGGGACATAGAACATAGAACATTACAGCGCAGGACAGGCCCTTCGGCCCTCGATGTTGCGCCGACTTGTCATACCAAACTGAAGCCCATCTAACCGACACTACTCCATGTACATCCATATGCTTGTCCAATGACGACTTAAATGTACTTAAAGTTGGCGAATCTACTACCGTTGCATTCCATACACTTACTACTCTCTGAGTAAAGAAACTACCTCTGACATCTGTCCTATATCTATCACCCCTCAATTTAAAGCTATGCCCCCTCGTGCTCGCCATCACCATTCTTGGAAAAAGGCTCTGATTATCTTATATGTCTCTATTAAGTCACCTCTCAACCTTCTTCTCTCTAACAAAAACAGCCTCAAGTCCCTCAGCCTTTCCTCGTAAGACCTTCCCTCCATACCAGGCAACATCCTAGTAAATCTCCTTTGCACCCTTTCTAAAGCTTCCACATCCTTCTTATAAAGCGGTGACCAGAACTGTACACAATACTCCAAGTGTGACCGCACTAGAGTTTTGTACAGCTGTAGCATAAACTCATGGTTCCAGAATTCGATCCCTCTATTAATAATAGCTAAAACACTGTATGCCTTCTTAACAACCCTGTCCTAAGGACCAGTGCTGGGACCTCTTGTTTGTAATTTATATATAAATGATTTGAAGGAGAATGTTCTAAGTTTGCAAACGACACAAAGATTGAAGGATCTGCTGACAGTGAAGAGGATTGCCAGACCATACAACAGGACATAGATAGACTGGAGACTTGGGTGGTCAAATGGCAGAGTTTAATCTGGACAAATGCAAAAATGATGCATTTTGGAAGATCTAGTACAGGAGGAAAGTATGCAGTAAATGGCAGAACCCTTAGTCACACCAACATACAGAGAGATCAATGCATAGAAGTCTACAGTTCCCTGAGGGTGGTAACACAAGTGGATAAGGTAGTCAAGAAGGTATATAGTATGCTTATCTTCAACAGGGCAGCGTTGAGTGTATAAATTGACTAGGAGCAAATTACTGCAGACGTGGGGGCAGGGGTGAACGGAGAGGGAGTGGACAGAGAGAGGAGGGATAGAGAGGGGTGACAGAAAGAGATGCGGACAGGGAGAGCACGCGGACAGAGAGAGAGGTGACAGAAAGGGGGCAGAGAGAGGGGGACAGAGAGAGGGAGGGACAGAGAGAGGCGGGTGGGAGACAGAGGGGCAGAGAGAGGCGGATGGGAGAGAGAGGGGGACAGAGAAAGGGGGGACAGAGAGGGGAATAGAGAGAGGGGTCAGAGAGAGAGTGGGACAGAGGGAGGGGGTCACAGAGAAAGAGGGGGAAAGAGAGAGAGGGGGACAGAGAGGGGGGGACAGAGAAAGAGGGGAAAGAGAGAGTGGGCAGAGAGTGTGGGACAGAGAGAGGGGGACAGAGAGAAAGAGGGGGGCAGAGAGAGAGGGGGACAGAGAGAAAGAGGGGGACAGAGAGAGGGGGACAGAGAGAGGGGGGGACAGAGGGAGGCAGGGACAGAGGGAAGGGGGGGGACAGAGAGAGAGGGGGACAGAGAGGGGGGACAGAGAGGGGGGGACAGAGAGAGGGGAAAGAGACAGTGGGCAGAGAGAGAGGGCGACAGAGAGAGGGGGACAGAGCACGGGGGAGATAGAGGAGGTCAGAGAGAGGGGGTCAGAGAGGGGGACAGAGAGAGGGGGACAGAGGGAGGGGGGACAGAGAATAGGGGACAGAGAGAGGGGTACAGTGTCGGGGAGAGAGAGGAGGAGATAGTGGGCGAAAGAGAGAGGGGGCAGAGAGAGGGGAGACAGAGAGAGGGGAACAGAGAGAGAGGGGGACAGAGAGAGAGGGGGACAGAGAGAAAGGGGGACAGAGAGAAAGGGGGACAGAGAGAGAGGGACGGGGGGGACAGATGGAGGGTGACAGAGATAGAGGGGGACTGAGAGAGAGGGACAGAGAGGGGGACAGGGAGAGGAGGGACAGAGAGAGAGAGGTGGACGGAGAGAGGGGGACAGAGAGAGGCAGATGGGAGAGAGGGTGACAGAGAGAGGGCGACAGAGAGGGGCACAAGAGAGTGAGGAAGATAGAGGAGGATAGATAGAGGGGGGCGGAAGGTGGGGCGGTAGAGGGGGTCAGAGGAAGCAGGACAGAGAGAGGGGGAGATGGAGGAGGTCAGAGGGAGGGGGGACAGAGAGAGGGGTACAGAGTGGGAGAGAGAGAGGGGGGCAGAGAGAGGGTGTCAGAGAGAAAGGGGACAGAGAGAGGGGGGACAGAGAGAGGGGAACAGAGAGAGGGCGGACAGAGAGAGAGGGGGGGACAGAGAGAGGGATGGATAGAGCGAGAGAGGGACAGAGAGAGGAGGGTCAGAGAGAGGGCAACAGTGAGAGAGGGACAGAGCGAGAGAGGGGCAGAGACAGAGGGGGGCAGAGAGAGGGGGGCAGAGAGGGCGACAGAGAGAGGGGGCAGAGAGGGGGCAGAGAGAGAGGGGGACAGATAGAGAGGGGGACAGAGAGAGAGGGGGGACAGAGAGAGAGGGGGTCAGACAGAGAGGGGGGCCGAGAGGAGCAGACAGAGTGGGGGACAGGGAGAGGGGGACAGAGAGAGAGGGGGACAAAAAAGAGGGGGACAAAGAGAGAGGGGGCAGAGAGAGGGGGGCAGAGAGAGGGGGACAGAGGGAGGGAGGACAGAGAGAGGGAGACAGAGAGAGAGGGGGACAGAGAGAAAGGGGGACAGAGAGAAAGGGGGACAGAGAGAAAGGGACAGAGAGGGGGACAGGGAGAGGAGGGACAGAGAGAGAGGGGGACGGAGAGAGGGGGGCAGAGAGAGGCGGGTGGGAGAGAGAGGGTGACAGAGAGAGGGCGACAGAGAGGGGGCACAAGAGAGTGAGGAAGATAGAGGAGGTTAGAGAGAGGGGGACGGAAGGTGGGGGCGGTAGAGGGGGTCAGAGGAAGCAGGACAGAGAGAGGGGGAGATGGAGGAGGTCAGAGGGAGGGGGGGACAGAGAGAGGGGTACAGAGTGGGAGAGAGAGAGAGGGGGACAGAGAGAGGGGTACAGAGTGGGAGAGAGAGAGAGGGGGACAGAGAGAGGGGGGGCAGAGAGAGGGTGTCAGAGATAGGGAGACAGAGAGAGGGGGACAGAGAGAGGAGGACAGAGAGAGAGGGGACAGAGAGAGAGAGGGGACAGAGAGAGGGGGGACAGAGAGAGGGGAACAGAGAGAGGGGGGACAGAGAGAGGGGGCACAGAGAGAGGGGAACAGAGAGAGGGGGCAGAGAGAGGGTTGGATAGAGAGAGAGAGGGACAGAGAGGGAGGGGTCAGAGAGAGGGCGACAGTGAGGGGGGACAGAGCGAGAGGGGGGCAGAGAGAAAGGGGGCAGAGATAGGGCACAGAGAGAGGGGAACAGAGAGAGGGGGCAGAGAGAGAGAGGGGGACAGAGAAGGGGACTGAGAGAGAGGGGGACAGAGAGAGAGGGGGACAGAGAGAGGGGTGGCAGAGAGAGGGCGACAGAGAGAGGGGCACAGAGAGTGAGGAAGATAGAGGGGGTTAGAGAGAGGGGGACGGAAGGTGGGGGCGGTAAAGGGGGTCAGAGGAAGCAGGACAGAGAGAGAGGGAGATGGAGGAGGTCAGAGGGAGGGGGTACAGAGAGAGGTGTACAGAGTGGGTGAGAGAGAGGGGTGCAGAGAGAGGGGGGCAGAGAGAGGGTGTCAGAGATAGGGGGACAGAGAGAGGGGGACAGAGAGAGGGGAACAGAGAGAGGGGGGACAGAGAGAGGAGGGACAGAGAGACGGAGGACAGAGAGAAGGGAACAGAGAGAGGGGGACAGAGAGAGGGGGGACAGAGAGAGGGGGGACAGAGAGAGGGGGACAGAGAGAGAGGGGGGACAGAGAGGGGCGACAGAGAAAGGGGGGCAGAGACCGGGTCAGAGAGAGTGAGTCAGAGAGAGATGGGGACAGAGAGAGATGGACAGAGAGAGGGGGACAGAGAGAGGGGGACAGAGAGAGGCGGTCATAGAGAGGGGGGACAGAGAGTGGGGGGACAGAGAGTGGGGGACAGAGTGGGGAGAGGGAGGTGGAGAGAGGGCTACAGAGAGAGTGGGACAGAGAGAGGGGTGCTGAGAGAGGGGGCAGAGAGAGGGGGAACAGAGAGAGATAGGACAGAGGGAGGGGGGACAGAGAGAGGGGGGGACAGAGAGAGCGGGGACAGAGATAGGGGGAACAGAGAGTATGGTACAGATGGGGGAGAGAGAGAAGGGGTCAGAGAGATGGGGACAGAGAGAGGGGGGACAGAGAGAGAGGGGGACAGAGAGAGGGGGACAGAGAGATGGGGACAGAGAGATGGGGACAGAGAGAGGGGGACAGAGAGAGAGGGGGACAGAGAGAGGGGGGACAGAGAGAGAGGGGGACAGAGAGTGGGGGGACAGAGAGATGGGAACAGAGAGATGGGGACAGAGAGATGGGGACAGAGAGTGGGGGGCAGAGAGAGGGGGACAGAGAGTGGGTCAGAGAGAGTGAGTCAGAGAGAGATGTGGACAGAGAGAGGGCAACAATGAGAGGGGGACAGAGAGAGGGGGACAGAGAGAGGGGGACAGAGCGTGGGGGAGATAGAGGGGGGCAGAGAGAGTGGGTCAGAGAGGGGGACAGAGAGAGGGGGACAGAGAGAGGGGGACAGAGGGAGGGGGGACAGAGAATGGGGGACAGAGAGAGGGTTACAGTGTCGGGGAGAGAGAGGAGGAGATAGTGGGCTAAAGAGAGAGGGGGCAGAGAGAGGGGAGACAGAGAGATGGGGACAGAGAGATGAGGACAGAGAGAGGGGGACAGAGAGAGGGGGACAGAGAGAGGGGGACAGAGAGAGAGGGGGACAGAGAGAGGGGAACAGAGAGATGGGGACAGAGATTGGGGGACAGAGAGAGGGGGACAGAGAGTTGGTCAGAGAGAGTGAGTCAGAGAGAGATGGGGACAGAGAGAGGGCAACAAAGAGAGGGGGACAGAGAGAGGGGGACAGAGAGAGGGGGACAGAACGCGGGGGAGATAGAGGGGGTCAGAGAGAGGGGGTCAGAGAGGGGGACAGAGAGAGAGGACAGAGAGTGGGGGACAGAGGGAGGGGAGACAGAGAATGGGGGACCGAGAGAAAGGGGGACAGAGAGAAAGGGGGACAGAGAGAGAGGGACGGGGGGGACAGATGGAGGGTGACAGAGATAGAGGGGGACAGAGAGAGAGGGACAGGGAGAAAGGGACAGAGAGGGGGACAGGGAGAGGAGGGACAGAAAGAGAGAGGGGGACGGAGAGAGGGGGACAGAGAGAGGGCGACAGAGAGAGGGGCACAGAGACTGAGGAAGATAGAGGGGGTTAGAGAGAGGGGGACGGAAGGTGGGGGCGGTAGATGGGGTCAGAGGAAGCTGGACAGAAGAGGGGGAGATGGAGGAGGTCAGAGGGAGGGGGGAACAGAGAGAGGGGTACAGAGTGGGTGAGAGAGAGGGGTGCAGAGAGAGGGGGGCAGAGAGAGGGTATCAGAGAGGGGGACAGAGAGAGGGGGACAGAGAGAGAGGGGATAGAGAGAGGGGGAACAGAGAGAGGGGACAGAGACTGGGGGACAGAGTGAGGGAGATGGACTGAGTGGGGGACGTGGGAGCAGGGGTGGATGGAGAGGGAGTGGACAGAGAGAGGAGCGATAGAGAGGGGGGACAGAAAGAGATGCGGACAGAGAGAGCACGGGGACAGAAAGAGAGAGGGAACAGAGAGACGGGGACAGAGAGACGGGGACACAGAGAAAGGTGACAGAGAGGATGCAGAGAGAGGGGGACAGAGAGAGGGAGGGACAGAGAGGCGGGTGGGAGAGAGAGAGGGGCAGAGAGAGGGGGACAGAGAGAAAGAGGGGGACAGAGAGAGGGGGACAGAGAGAAAGAGGGGGACAGAGAGAGGGGGACAGAGAGAGGGGGGGACAGGGGGGGGGGACAGAGAGAGGGGGGGACAGAGGTAGGGGGGGACAGAGAGAGAGGGGGACAGAGAGGGGGGACAGAGAGGGGGGGGACAGAGAGAGGGGAAAGAGAGAGTGGGCAGAGAGAGAGGGCGACAGAGAGAGGGGGACAGAGCACGGGGGAGATAGAGGAAGTCAGAGAGAGGGGGTCAGAGAGGGGGACAGAGAGAGGGGGACAGAGGGAGGGGGGGACAGAGAATAGGGGACAGAGAGAGGGGTACAGTGTCGGGGAGAGAGAGGAGGAGATTGTGGGCGAAAGAGAGAGGGGGCAGAGAGAGGGGAGACAGAGAGAGGGGAACAGAGAGAGAGGGGGACAGAGAGAGAGGGGGACAGAGAGAAAGGGGGACAGAGAGAAAGGGGGACAGAGAGAGAGGGACGGGGGGGACAGATGGAGGGCGACAGAGATAGAGGGGGACTAAGAGAGAGGGACAGAGAGGGGGACAGGGAGAGGAGGGACAGAGAGAGAGAGGGGGACAGAGAGAGGCGGATGGGAGAGAGAGGCTGACAGAGAGAGGGCGACAGAGAGGGGCACAAGAGAGTGAGGAAGATAGAGGAGGATTGATAGAGGGGGGGCGGAAGGTGGGGCGGTAGAGGGGGTCAGAGGAAGCAGGACAGAGAGAGGGGGAGATGGAGGAGGTCAGAGGGAGTGGGGACAGAGAGAGGGGTACAGAGTGGGAGAGAGAGAGGGGGGCAGAGAGAGGGTGTCAGAGAGAAAGGGGACAGAGAGTGGGTGGACAGAGAGAGAGGGGGGGACAGAGAGAGGGATGGATAGAGCGAGAGAGGGAAAGAGAGAGGGGGGTCAGAGAGAGGGCAACAGTGAGAGAGGGACAGAGCGAGAGAGGGGCAGAGACAGAGGGGGGCAGAGAGAGGGGGGCAGAGAGGGCGACAGAGAGAGGGGGCAGAGAGGGGGCAGAGAGAGAGGGGGACAGAGAGAGAGGGGGACAGAGAGAGGGGGACAGAGAGAGGGGGGACAGAGAGAGGGGGGACAGAGAGAGGGGGACAGAGAGAGAGGGGACAGAGAGAGGGGAACAGAGAGAGCGGACAGAGAAAGGGGACAGAGAGAGGGGAAAAGGGAGAGGACGGACAGAGAGAGAGGGGGACAGAGAGAGGGCGGACAGAGAGAGAGGGGGGACAGTGAGGGGGGACAGAGAGAGGGCGGACAGAGAGAGAAGGGGGACAGAGAGGGGCGACAGAGAAAGGGGGGAAGAGACCGGGTCAGAGAGAGTGAGTCAGAGAGAGATGGGGACAGAGAGAGAGGGACAGAGAGAGGGGGACAGAGAGAGGGGGACAGAGAGAGGCGGTCATAGAGTGGGGGGACAGAGAGTGGGGGGACAGAGAGTGGGGGACAGAGTGGGGGAGAGGGAGGTGGAGAGAGGGCTACAGAGAGAGTGGGACAGAGAGAGGGGTGCTGAGAGAGGGGGCAGAGAGAGGGGGAACAGAGAGAGGTAGGACAGAGGGAGGGGGGACAGAGAGAGGGGGGGACAGAGAGAGCGGGGACAGAGATAGGGGGAACAGAGAGTATGGTACAGATGGGGGAGAGAGAGAAGGGGTCAGAGAGATGGGGACAGAGAGAGGGGGGACAGAGAGAGAGGGGGACAGAGAGAGGGGGACAGAGAGATGGGGACAGAGAGATGGGGACAGAGAGAGGGGGACAGAGAGAGAGGGGGACAGAGAGAGGGGGACAAAGAGACGGGGACAGAGAGTGGGGGGACAGAGAGATGGGAACAGAGAGATGGGGACAGAGAGTGGGGGACAGAGAGAGGGGGACAGAGAGTGGGTCAGAGAGAGTGAGTCAGAGAGAGATGTGGACAGAGAGAGGGCAACAAAGAGAGGGGGACAGAGAGAGGGGGACAGAGAGAGGGGGACAGAGCGTGGGGGAGATAGAGGGGGTCAGAGAGAGTGGGTCAGAGAGGGGGACAGAGAGAGGGGGACAGAGAGAGGGGACAGAGGGAGGGGGGGGCAGAGAATGGGAGACAGAGAGAGGGTTACAGTGTCGGGGAGAGAGAGGATGAGATAGTGGGCTAAAGAGAGAGGGGGCAGAGAGAGGGGAGACAGAGAGAGGGGGACAGAGATGGGGACAGAGAGATGGGGACAGATAGAGGGGGACAGAGAGATGGGGACAGAGATTGGGGGACAGAGAGAGGGGGACAGAGAGTTGGTCAGAGAGAGTGAGTCAGAGAGAGATGGGGACAGAGAGAGGGCAACAAAGAGAGAGAGACAGAGAGAGGGGGACAGAGAGAGGGGGACAGAGCGTGGGGGAGATAGAGGGGGTCAGAGAGAGGGGGTCAGAGAGGAGGACAGAGAGAGGGGACAGAGAGTGGGAGACAGAGAATGGGGGACCGAGAGAAAGGGGGAACCGAGAGAAAAGGGGACAGAGAGAGAGGGACGGGGGGGACAGATGGAGGGTGACAGAGATAGAGGGGGACAGAGAGAGAGGGAAAGGGAGAAAGGGACAGAGAGGGGGACAGGGAGAGGAGGGACAGAAAGAGAGAGGGGGACGGAGAGAGGGGGACAGAGAGAGTCGGGTGGGAGAGAGAGGGTGACAGAGAGAGGGCGACAGAGAGAGGGGCACAGAGAGTGAGGAAGATAGAGGGGGTTAGAGAGAGGGGGACGGAAGGTGGGGACGGTAGATGGGGTCAGAGGAAGCTGGACAGAAGAGGGGGAGATGGAGGAGGTCAGAGGGAGGGGGGACAGAGAGTGGCGTACAGAGTGGGTGAGAGAGAGGGGTGCAGAGAGAGGGGGGCAGAGAGAGGGTATCAGAGAGGGGGACAGAGATAGGGGGACAGAGAGAGAGGGGATAGAGAGAGGGGGACAGAGAGGGGGGGAAAGAGAGAGGGGGGACAGAGAGAGGGGGGACAGAGAGAAGGGAACAGGGAGAGGGGGACAGAGAGAGTGGTACAGAGAGAGAGGGGACAGAGAGAGGGGAACAGAGAGAGGGGACAGAGAAAGGGGACAGAGAGAGGAGGAAAGGGAGAGGACGGACAGAGTTGGAGAGGGGGACAGAGAGAGGGCGGACAGAGAGAGAGGGGGACAGAGAGAGGGGTGATTAGAGAGAGAGCGGGACAGAGAGAGGGGATCAGAGAGAGGGCGACAGTGAGAGGGGAACAGAGCGGGAGGGGGGCAGAGAGAGAGGGGGCAAAGAGAGGGCGACAGAGAGAGGGGAACAGAGAGAATGGCATGGAGAGAGGGGGACAGAGAATGGGACAGAGAGAGAGGGGGACAGAGAGAAAGAGGGGGGACAGAGAAGGGGACTGAGAGAGAGGGGGACAGAGAGAGAGGGGGACAGAGAGAGGGGGGGGGCAGAGAGAGGGCGACAGAGAGAGGGGCACAGAGAGTGAGGAAGATAGAGGGGGTTAGAGAGAGGGGGACGGAAGGTGGGGGCGGTAGAGGGGGTCAGAGGAAGCAGGACAGAGAGAGGGGGAGATGGAGGAGGTCAGAGGGAGGGGGTACAGAGAGAGGGGTACAGAGTGGGTGAGAGAGATGGGTGCAGAGAGAGGGGGGCAGAGAGAGGGTATCAGAGAGGGGGACAGAGAGAGGGGGACAGAGAGAGAGGGGATAGAGAGAGGGGGGACAGAGAGAGGAGGGACAGAGAGAGGCAGGACAAAGAGAAGGGAACAGAGAGAGGGGGACAGAGAGAGTGGGGACAGAGAGAGGGGGGACAGAGAGAGGGGGACAGAGAGAGAGGGGACAGAGAGAGGGGAACAGAGAGAGCGGACAGAGAAAGGGGACAGAGAGAGCGGGAAAGGGAGAGGACGGACAGAGAGAGAGGGGGACAGAGAGAGGGCGGACAGAGAGAGAGGGGTGACAGAGAGAGAGGGGGTCAGACAGAGAGGGGGGCAGAGAGGAGCAGACAGAGTGGGGGACAGAGAGAGGGGGACAGAGAGAGAGGGGGACAAAGAAAGAGGGGGACAAAGAGAGAGGGGGCAGAGAGAGGGGGGCAGAGAGAGGGGGACAGAGGGAGGGAGGACAGAGAGAGGGAGACAGAGAGAGAGGGGGACAGAGAGAAAGGGGGACAGAGAGAAAGGGACAGAGAGGGGAACAGGAAGAGGAGGGACAGAGAGAGAGGGGGACGGAGAGAGGGGTGCAGAGAGAGGCGGGTGGGAGAGAGAGGGTGACAGAGAGAGGGCGACAGAGAGAGGGGCACAAGAGAGTGAGGAAGATAGAGGAGGTTAGAGAGAGGGGGACGGAAGGTGGGGGCGGTAGAGGGGGTCAGAGGAAGCAGGGCAGAGAGAGGGGGAGATGGAGGAGGTCAGAGGGAGGGGGGACAGAGAGAGGGGTACAGAGTGGGAGAGAGAGAGGGGGACAGAGAGGGGGGGGGGCAGAGAGAGGGTGTCAGAGATAGGGAGACAGAGAGAGGGGGACAGAGAGAGGAGGACAGAGAGAGAGGGGACAGAGAGAGAGAGGGGAAAGAGAGAGGGGGGACAGAGAGAGGGGAACAGAGAGAGGGGGGACAGAGAGAGGGGGCACAGAGAGAGGGGAACAGAGAGAGGGGGACAGAGAGAGGGATAGATAGAGAGAGAGAGGGACAGAGAGAGAGGGGACAGAGAGAGGGGAACAGAGAGAGCGGACAGAGAAAGGGGACAGAGAGAGCGGGAAAGGGAGAGGACGGACAGAGAGAGAGGGGGACAGAGAGAGGGCGGACAGAGAGAGAGGGGGGACAGAGAGAGAGGGGGTCAGACAGAGAGGGGGGCAGAGAGGAGCAGACAGAGTGGGGGACAGAGAGAGGGGGACAGAGAGAGAGGGGGACAAAGAAAGAGGGGGACAAAGAGAGAGGGGGCAGAGAGAGGGGGGCAGAGAGAGGGGGACAGAGGGAGGGAGGACAGAGAGAGGGAGACAGAGAGAGAGGGGGACAGAGAGAAAGGGGGACAGAGAGAAAGGGACAAAGAGGGGGACAGGAAGAGGAGGGACAGAGAGAGAGGGGGACGGAGAGAGGGGTGCAGAGAGAGGCGGGTGGGAGAGAGAGGGTGACAGAGAGAGGGCGACAGAGAGAGGGGCACAAGAGAGTGAGGAAGATAGAGGAGGTTAGAGAGAGGGGGACGGAAGGTGGGGGCGGTCGAGGGGGTCAGAGGAAGCAGGACAGAGAGAGGGGGAGATGGAGGAGGTCAGAGGGAGGGGGGACAGAGAGAGGGGGACAGAGTGGGAGAGAGAGAGGGGGACAGAGAGAGGGGGGGGGCAGAGAGAGGGTGTCAGAGATAGGGAGACAGAGAGAGGGGGACAGAGAGAGGGGGGACAGAGAGAGGAGGGACAGAGAGAGGGGAACAGAGAGAGGGGGCACAGAGAGAGGGGGCACAGAGAGAGGGGAACAGAGAGAGGGGGACAGAGAGAGGGATAGATAGAGAGAGAGAGGGACAGAGAGAGAGGGGTCAGAGAGAGGGCGACAGTGAGGGGGGAACAGAGCGAGAGGGGGGCAGAGAGAAAGGGGGCAGAGAGAGGGCACAGAGAGAGGGGAACAGAGAGAGGGGGCAGAGAGAGAGGGGGGGACAGAGAAGGGGACTGAGAGAGAGGGGGACAGAGAGAGAGGGGGACAGAGAGAGGGGGGGGCAGAGAGAGGGCGACAGAGAGAGGGGCACAGGGAGTGAGGAAGATAGAGGGGGTTAGAGAGAGGGGGACGGAAGGTGGGGGCGGTAGAGGGGGTCAGAGGAAGCAGGACAGAGACAGGGGGAGATGGAGGAGGTCAGAGGGAAGGGGGACAGAGAGAGGGGGGGGCAGAGAGAGGGCGACAGAGAGAGGGGCACAGAGAGTGAGGAAGATAGAGGGGGTTAGAGAGAGGGGGACGGAAGGTGGGGGCGGTAGAGGGGGTCAGAGGAAGCAGGACAGAGACAGGGGGAGATGGAGGAGGTCAGAGGGAAGGGGGACAGAGAGAGGGGTACAGAGTGGGAGAGAGAGAGGGGGGCAGAGAGAGGGGGGCAGAGAGAGGGTGTCAGAGATAGGGGGACAGAGAGAGGTGGACAGAGAGAGGGGGGACAGAGAGAGGAGGGACAGAGAGAGGGAGGACAGAGAGAAGGGAACAGAGAGAGGGGGACAGAGAGAGGGGGGACAGAGAGAGGGGGGACAGAGAGAGGGGGACAGAGAGAGAGGGTACAGAGAGAGGGGAACAGAGAGAGCGGACAGAGAAAGGGGACAGAGAGAGGGGGAAAGGGAGAGGACGGACAGAGAGAGAGGGGGACAGAGAGAGGGCGGACAGAGAGAGAGGGGGGACAGAGAGGGGGGACAGAGAGAGGGTGGACAGAGAGAGAGGGGGGACAGAGAGGGGCGACAGAGAAAGGGGGGCAGAGACCGGGTCAGAGAGAGTGAGTCAGAGAGAGATGGGGACAGAGAGAGAGGGACAGGGAGAGGGGGACAGAGATAGGGTGAACAGAGAGTATGGTACAGATGGGGGAGAGAGAGAAGGGGTCAGAGAGATGGGGACAGAGAGAGGGGGGACAGAGAGAGAGGGGGACAGAGAGAGGGATCAGAGAGATGGGGACAGAGAGATGGGGACAGAGAGAGGGGGACAGAGAGAGAGGAGGACAGAGAGTGGGGGGACAGAGAGATGGGAACAGACAGATGGGGACAGAGAGATGGGGACAGAGAGAGGGGGACAGAGAGTGCGGGACAGAGAGTGGGGGACAGTGAGAGGGGGACAGAGAGAGGGGGACAGAGGGAGGGGGGACAGAGAGAGGGTGTCAGAGATAGGGGGACAGAGAGAGGTGGACAGAGAGAGGAGGACAGAGAGAGAGAGGGGACAGAGAGAGAGAGGGGAAAGAGAGAGGGGGGACAGAGAGAGGGGAACAGAGAGAGGGGGGACAGAGAGAGGGGGTCAGAGAGAGGGCGACAGTGAGAGGGGAACAGAGCGGGAGGGGGGCAGAGAGAAAGGGGGCAAAGAGAGGGCGACAGAGAGAGGGGAACAGAGAGAATGGCATGGAGAGAGGGGGACAGAGAATGGGACAGAGAGAGAGGGGGACAGAGAGAAAGAGGGGGGACAGAGAAGGGGACTGAGAGAGAGGGGGACAGAGAGAGAGGGGGACAGAGAGAGGGGGGGCAGAGAGAGGGCGACAGAGAGAGGGGCACAGAGAGTGAGGAAGATAGAGGGGATTAGAGAGAGGGGGACGGAAGGTGGGGGCGGTAGAGGGGGTCAGAGGAAGCAGGACAGAGAAAGGGGGAGATGGAGGAGGTTAGAGGGAGGGGGTACAGAGAGAGGGGTACAGAGTGGGTGAGAGAGATGGGTGCAGAGAGAGGGGGGCAGAGAGAGGGTATCAGTAAGGGGGACAGAGAGAGGGGGACAGAGAGAGAGGGGATAGAGAGAGGGGGGACAGAGAGAGGAGGGACAGAGAGAGGCAGGACAGAGAGAAGGGAACAGAGAGAGGGGGACAGAGAGAGTGGGGACAGAGAGAGGGGGGACAGAGAGAGGGGGACAGAGAGAGAGGGGACAGAGAGAGGGGAACAGAGAGAGCGGACAGAGAAAGGGGACAGAGAGAGCGGGAAAGGGAGAGGACGGACAGAGAGAGAGGGGGACAGAGAGAGGGCGGACAGAGAGAGAGGGGGGACAGAGAGAGAGGGGGTCAGACAGAGAGGGGGGCAGAGAGGAGCAGACAGAGTGGGGGACAGAGAGAGGGGGACAGAGAGAGAGGGGGACAAAGAAAGAGGGGGACAAAGAGAGAGGGGGCAGAGAGAGGGGTCAGAGAGAGGGGGACAGAGGGAGGGAGGACAGAGAGAGGGAGACAGAGAGAGAGGGGGACAGAGAGAAAGGGGGACAGAGAGAAAGGGACAGAGAGGGGGACAGGAAGAGGAGGGACAGAGAGAGAGGGGGACGGAGAGAGGGGTGCAGAGAGAGGCGGGTGGGAGAGAGAGGGTGACAGAGAGAGGGCGACAGAGAGAGGGGCACAAGAGAGTGAGGAAGATAGAGGAGGTTAGAGAGAGGGGGACGGAAGGTGGGGGCGGTAGAGGGGGTCAGAGGAAGCAGGACAGAGAGAGGGGGGACAGAGAGAGGGGTACAGAGTGGGAGAGAGAGAGGGGGACAGAGAGAGGGGGGGGCAGAGAGAGGGTGTCAGAGATAGGGAGACAGAGAGAGGGGGACAGAGAGAGGAGGACAGAGAGAGAGAGGGGACAGAGAGAGAGAGGGGAAAGAGAGAGGGGGGACAGAGAGAGGGGAACAGAGAGAGGGGGGACAGAGAGAGGGGGCACAGAGAGAGGGGAACAGAGAGAGGGGGACAGAGAGAGGGATAGATAGAGAGAGAGAGGGACAGAGAGAGAGGGGTCAGAGAGAGGGCGACAGTGAGGGGGGAACAGAGCGAGAGGGGGGCAGAGAGAAAGGGGGCAGAGAGAGGGCACAGAGAGAGGGGAACAGAGAGAGGGGGCAGAGAGAGAGGGGGGGACAGAGAAGGGGACTGAGAGAGAGGGGGACAGAGAGAGAGGGGGACAGAGAGAGGGGGGGGCAGAGAGAGGGCGACAGAGAGAGGGGCACAGAGAGTGAGGAAGATAGAGGGGGTTAGAGAGAGGGGGACGGAAGGTGGGGGCGGTAGAGGGGGTCAGAGGAAGCAGGACAGAGAGAGGGGGAGATGGAGGAGGTCAGAGGGAAGGGGGACAGAGAGAGGGGTACAGAGTGGGAGAGAGAGAGGGGGGCAGAGAGAGGGGGGCAGAGAGAGGGTGTCAGAGATAGGGGGACAGAGAGAGGTGGACAGAGAGAGGGGGGACAGAGAGAGGAGGGACAGAGAGAGGGAGGACAGAGAGAAGGGAACAGAGAGAGGGGGACAGAGAGAGGGGGGACAGAGAGAGGGGGGACAGAGAGAGGGGGACAGAGAGAGAGGGGACAGAGAGAGGGGAACAGAGAGAGCGGACAGAGAAAGGGGACAGAGAGAGGGGGAAAGGGAGAGGACGGACAGAGAGAGAGGGGGACAGAGAGAGGGCGGACAGAGAGAGAGGGGGGACAGAGGGGGGACAGAGAGAGGGCGGACAGAGAGAGAGGGGGGACAGAGAGGGGCGACAGAGAAAGGGGGGCAGAGACCGGGTCAGAGAGAGTGAGTCAGAGAGAGATGGGGACAGAGAGAGAGGGACAGGGAGAGGGGGACAGAGATAGGGTGAACAGAGAGTATGGTACAGATGGGGGAGAGAGAGAAGGGGTCAGAGAGATGGGGACAGAGAGAGGGGGGACAGAGAGAGAGGGGGACAGAGAGAGGGATCAGAGAGATGGGGACAGAGAGATGGGGACAGAGAGAGGGGGACAGAGAGAGAGGAGGACAGAGAGAGGGGGACAAAGAGAGGGGGACAGAGAGTGGGGGGACAGAGAGATGGGAACAGAGAGATGGGGACAGAGAGATGGGGACAGAGAGAGGGGGACAGAGAGTGCGGGACAGAGAGTGGGGGACAGAGAGAGGGGGACAGAGAGAGGGGGACAGAGGGAGGGGGGACAGAGAGAGGGTGTCAGAGATAGGGGTCAGAGAGAGGTGGACAGAGAGAGGAGGACAGAGAGAGAGAGGGGACAGAGAGAGAGAGGGGAAAGAGAGAGGGGGGACAGAGAGAGGGGAACAGAGAGAGGGGGGACAGAGAGAGGGGGCACAGAGAGAGGGGAACAGAGAGAGGGGGACAGAGAGAGGGATAGATAGAGAGAGAGAGGGACAGAGAGAGAAAGGGGTCAGAGAGAGGGCGACAGTGAGGGGGGAACAGAGCGAGAGGGGGGCAGAGAGAAAGGGGGCAGAGAGAGGGCACAGAGAGAGGGGAACAGAGAGAGGGGGCAGAGAGAGAGGGGGGGACAGAGAAGGGGACTGAGTGAGAGGGGGACAGAGAGAGAGGGGGACAGAGAGAGGGGGGGGCAGAGAGAGGGCGACAGAGAGAGGGGCACAGAGAGTGAGGAAGATAGAGGGGGTTAGAGAGAGGGGGACGGAAGGTGGAGGCGGTAGAGGGGGTCAGAGGAAGCAGGACAGAGAGAGGGGGAGATGGAGGAGGTCAGAGGGAAGGGGGACAGAGAGAGGGGTACAGAGTGGGAGAGAGAGAGGGGGGCAGAGAGAGGGGGGCAGAGAGAGGGTGTCAGAGATAGGGGGACAGAGAGAGGTGGACAGAGAGAGGGGGGACAGAGAGAGGAGGGACAGAGAGAGGGAGGACAGAGAGAAGGGAACAGAGAGAGGGGGACAGAGAGAGGGGGGACAGAGAGAGTGGGGACAGAGAGAGGGGGACAGAGAGAGAGGGTACAGAGAGAGGGGAACAGAGAGAGCGGACAGAGAAAGGGGACAGAGAGAGGGGGAAAGGGAGAGGACGGACAGAGAGAGAGGGGGACAGAGAGAGGGCGGACAGAGAGAGAGGGGGGACAGAGAGGGGGGACAGAGAGAGGGCGGACAGAGAGAGAGGGGGGACAGAGAGGGGCGACAGAGAAAGGGGGGCAGAGACCGGGTCAGAGAGAGTGAGTCAGAGAGAGATGGGGACAGAGAGAGAGGGACAGGGAGAGGGGGACAGAGATAGGGTGAACAGAGAGTATGGTACAGATGGGGGAGAGAGAGAAGGGGTCAGAGAGATGGGGACAGAGAGAGGGGGGACAGAGAGAGAGGGGGACGGAGAGAGGGATCAGAGAGATGGGGACAGAGAGATGGGGACAGAGAGAGGGGGACAGAGAGAGAGGAGGACAGAGAGAGGGGGACAAAGAGAGGGGGACAGAGAGTGGGGGGACAGAGAGATGGGAACAGAGAGATGGGGACAGAGAGATGGGGACAGAGAGAGGGGGACAGAGAGTGCGGGACAGAGAGTGGGGGACAGAGAGAGGGGGACAGAGAGAGGGGGACAGAGGGAGGGGGGACAGAGAGAGGGTGTCAGAGATAGGGGTCAGAGAGAGGTGGACAGAGAGAGGAGGACAGAGGGAGGGGGACAGAGGGAGGGGGGACAGAGAGAGGGTGTCAGAGATAGGGGGACAGAGAGAGGTGGACAGAGAGAGGAGGACAGAGAGAGAGAGGGGACAGAGAGAGAGAGGGGAAAGAGAGAGGGGGGACAGAGAGAGGGGAACAGAGAGAGGGGGGACAGAGAGAGGGGGCACAGAGAGAGGGGAACAGAGAGAGGGGGACAGAGAGAGGGATAGATAGAGAGAGAGAGGGACAGAGAGAGAGGGGTCAGAGAGAGGGCGACAGTGAGGGGGGAACAGAGCGAGAGGGGGGCAGAGAGAAAGGGGGCAGAGAGAGGGCACAGAGAGAGGCACGGTGGCACAGTGGTTAGCACTGCTGCCTCGCAGCGCCAGAGACCCGGGTTCAATTCCCGCCTCAGGCGACTGACTGTGTGGAGTTTGCACGTTCTCCCCGTGTCTGCGTGGGTTTCCTCCGGGTGCTCCGGTTTCCTCCCACACTCCAAAGATGTGCAAGTTAGGTGAATTGGCCATGCTAAATTGCCCGTAGTGTTAGGTAAAGGGATAAATGTAGGGGTATGGGTCGGTTACGCTTCGGCGGGTCGGTGTGGACTTGTTGGGCCGAAGGGCCTGTTTCAACACTGTAAGTAATCTAATCTAATGTAAGAATGGGGGACAGAGAGAGGGTTACAGTGTCGGGGAGAGAGAGGAGGAGATAGTGGGCTAAAGAGAGAGGGGGCAGAGAGAGGGGAGACAGAGAGAGGGGGACAGAGAGATGGGGACAGAGAGATGAGGACAGAGAGAGGGGGACAGAGAGAGGGGGACAGAGAGAGGGGGACAGAGAGAGGGGGACAGAGAGAGAGGGGGACAGAGAGAGGGGAACAGAGAGATGGGGACAGAGAGATGGGGACAGATAGAGGGGGACAGAGAGATGGGGACAGAGATTGGGGGACAGAGAGAGGGGGACAGAGAGTTGGTCAGAGAGAGTGAGTCAGAGAGAGATGGGGACAGAGAGAGGGCAACAAAGAGAGGGGGACAGAGAGAGGGGGACAGAGAGAGGGGGACAGAGCGCGGGGGAGATAGAGGGGGTCAGAGAGAGGGGGTCAGAGAGGGGGACAGAGAGAGGGGACAGAGAGTGGGGGACAGAGGGAGGGGAGACAGAGAATGGGGGACCGAGAGAAAGGGGGACAGAGAGAAAGGGGGACAGAGAGAGAGGGACGGGGGGGCACAGATGGAGGGTGACAGAGATAGAGGGGGACAGAGAGAGAGGGACAGGGAGAAAGGGACAGAGAGGGGGACAGGGAGAGGAGGGACAGAAAGAGAGAGGGGGACGGAGAGAGGGGGACAGAGAGAGGTGGGTGGGAGAGAGAATGTGACAGAGAGAGGGCGACAGAGAGAGGGGCACAGAGAGTGAGGAAGATAGAGGGGGTTAGAGAGAGGGGGACGGAAGGTGGGGGCGGTAGATGGGGTCAGAGGAAGCTGGACAGAAGAGGGGGAGATGGAGGAGGTCAGAGGGAGGGGGGACAGAGAGAGGGGTACAGAGTGGGTGAGAGAGAGGGGTGCAGAGAGAGGGGGGCAGAGAGAGGGTATCAGAGAGGGGGGGACAGAGAGAGGGGGACAGAGAGAGAGGGGATAGAGAGAGGGGGACAGAGAGGGGGGGACAGAGAGAGGGGGGACAGAGAGAGGGGGGACAGAGAGAAGGGAACAGGGAGAGGGGGACAGAGAGAGGGGTACAGAGAGAGAGGGTACAGAGAGAGGGGAACAGAGAGAGGGGACAGAGAAAGGGGACAGAGAGAGGAGGAAAGGGAGAGGACGGACAGAGTTGGAGAGGGGGACAGAGAGAGGGCGGACAGAGAGAGAGAGGGGGACAGAGAGAGGGGTGATTAGAGAGAGAGCGGGACAGAGAGAGGGGGTCAGAGAGAGGGCGACAGTGAGAGGGGGACAGAGCGGGAGGGGGGCAGAGGGAGAGGGGGCAAAGAGAGGGCGACAGAGAGAGGGGAACAGAGAGAGGTGGCATGGAGAGAGGGGGACAGAGAATGGGACAGAGAGAGGGGGGGACAGAGAGAAAGAGGGACAGAGAGAGGGGGGGCAGAGGGAGGGCGACAGAGAGAGGGAGCAGTGACGGGGACAGAGAGGGTGACAGAGAGAGAGTAGGACAGAGTGAGGGGGGACAGAGAGGGGAGCCAGACAGAGAGGGGGACAGAGAGAGCGGGACAGAGAGAGGGGGACAGAGAGAGAGGGGGACAGAGAGAGAGGGGGGTAGAGAGAGAGGGGGGCAGAGAGAGATTGGGGCAGAGAGAGGGGGGCAGAGAGAGGGGGGCAGAGAGGGCGACAGAGAGAGGGGGCAGAGAGAGAGGGGGACAGAGAGAGGAGGGGACAGAGAGAGAGGGGGACAGAGAGAGCGGGACAGAGCGAGAAGGGGATGTAGAGAGAGGGGGACAAAGAGAGAGGGGGACAAAGAGAGAGGGGGGACAAAGAGAGAGGGGGGCAGAGAGAGGGGGGCAGAGAGAGGGGGAACAGAGAGAGAGGGGACAGAGACTGGGGGACAGAGTGAGGAAGATGGACTGAGTGGGGGACGTGGGAGCAGGGGTGGATGGAGAGGGAGTGGACAGAGAGAGGAGCGATAGAGAGGGGGGACAGAAAGAGATGCGGACAGAGAGAGCACGGGGACAGAGAGAGAGAGGGAACAGAGAGACGGGGACAGAGAGACAGGGACAGAGAGATGGGGACACAGAGAGAGGTGACAGAGAGGGGGCAGAGAGAGGGGGACAGAGAGAGGGAGGGACAGAGAGAGGGATGGATAGAGAGAGAGGGCGACAGTGAGGGGGGACAGAACAAGAGGGGGGCAGAGAGAGAGGGGGCAGAGAGAGGGCGACAGAGAGAGGGGAACAGAGAGAGGTGGCATGGAGAGAGGGGGACAGAGAAGGGGACAGAGAGAGGGGGACAGAGAGAGGGGGGACAGAGAGAGGGGGGACAGAGAGAGGGGGACAGAGAGAGAGGGGACAGAGAGAGGGGAACAGAGAGAGCGGACAGAGAAAGGGGACAGAGAGAGGGGGAAAGGGAGAGGACGGACAGAGAGAGAGGGGGACAGAGAGAGGGCGGACAGAGAGAGAGGGGGGACAGAGAGGGGGGACAGAGAGAGGGCGGACAGAGAGAGAGGGGGGACAGAGAGGGGCGACAGAGAAAGGGGGGCAGAGACCGGGTCAGAGAGAGTGAGTCAGAGAGAGATGGGGACAGAGAGAGAGGGACAGGGAGAGGGGGACAGAGATAGGGTGAACAGAGAGTATGGTACAGATGGGGGAGAGAGAGAAGGGGTCAGAGAGATGGGGACAGAGAGAGGGGGGACAGAGAGAGAGGGGGACAGAGAGAGGGATCAGAGAGATGGGGACAGAGAGATGGGGACAGAGAGAGGGGGACAGAGAGAGAGGAGGACAGAGAGAGGGGGACAAAGAGAGGGGGACAGAGAGTGGGGGGACAGAGAGATGGGGACAGAGAGATGGGGACAGAGAGATGGGGACAGAGAGAGGGGTACAGAGAGTGCGGGACAGAGAGTGGGGGACAAAGAGAGGGGGACAGAGAGAGGGGGACAGAGGGAGGGGGGACAGAGAGAGGGTGTCAGAGATAGGGGGACAGAGAGAGGTGGACAGAGAGAGGAGGACAGAGAGAGAGGGGACAGAGAGAGAGAGGGGAAAGAGAGAGGGGTGACAGAGAGAGGGGAACAGAGAGAGGGGGGACAGAGAGAGGGGGCACAGAGAGAGGGGAACAGAGAGAGGGGGACAGAGAGAGGGATAGATAGAGAGAGAGAGGGACAGAGAGAGAGGGGTTAGAGAGAGGGCGACAGTGAGGGGGGAACAGAGCGAGAGGGGGGCAGAGAGAAAGGGGGCAGAAAGAGGGCACAGAGAGAGGCACGGTGGCACAGTGGTTAGCACTGCTGCCTCGCAGCGCCAGAGACCCGGGTTCAATTCCCGCCTCAGGCGACTGACTGTGTGGAGTTTGCACGTTCTCCCCGTGTCTGCGTGGGTTTCCTCCGGGTGCTCCGGTTTCCTCCCACACTCCAAAGATGTGCAAGTTAGGTGAATTGGCCATGCTAAATTGCCCGTAGTGTTAGGTAAAGGGGTAAATGTAGGGGTATGGGTGGGTTACGCTTCGGCGGGTCGGTGTGGACTTGTTGGGCCGAAGGGCCTGTTTCCACACTGTAAGTAATCTAATCTAATGTAAGAATGGGGGACAGAGAGAGGGTTACAGTGTCGGGGAGAGAGAGGAGGAGATAGTGGGCTAAAGAGAGAGGGGGCAGAGAGAGGGGAGACAGAGAGAGGGGGACAGAGAGATGGGGACAGAGAGATGAGGACAGAGAGAGGGGGACAGAGAGAGGGGGACAGAGAGAGGGGGACAGAGAGAGAGGGGGACAGAGAGAGGGGAACAGAGAGATGGGGACAGAGAGATGGGGACAGATAGAGGGGGACAGAGAGATGGGGACAGAGATTGGGGGACAGAGAGAGGGGGACAGAGAGTTGGTCAGAGAGAGTGAGTCAGAGAGAGATGGGGACAGAGAGAGGGCAACAAAGAGAGGGGGACAGAGAGAGGGGGACAGAGAGAGGGGGACAGAGCGCGGGGGAGATAGAGGGGGTCAGAGAGAGGGGGTCAGAGAGGGGGACAGAGAGAGGGGACAGAGAGTGGGGGACAGAGGGAGGGGAGACAGAGAATGGGGGACCGAGAGAAAGGGGGACAGAGAGAAAGGGGGACAGAGAGAGAGGGACGGGGGGCACAGATGGAGGGTGACAGAGATAGAGGGGGACAGAGAGAGAGGGACAGGGAGAAAGGGACAGAGAGGGGGACAGGGAGAGGAGGGACAGAAAGAGAGAGGGGGACGGAGAGAGGGGGACAGAGAGAGGTGGGTGGGAGAGAGAATGTGACAGAGAGAGGGCGACAGAGAGAGGGGCACAGAGAGTGAGGAAGATAGAGGGGGTTAGAGAGAGGGGGACGGAAGGTGGGGGCGGTAGATGGGGTCAGAGGAAGCTGGACAGAAGAGGGGGAGATGGAGGAGGTCAGAGGGAGGGGGGACAGAGAGAGGGGTACAGAGTGGGTGAGAGAGAGGGGTGCAGAGAGAGGGGGGCAGAGAGAGGGTATCAGAGAGGGGGGGACAGAGAGAGGGGGACAGAGAGAGAGGGGATAGAGAGAGGGGGACAGAGAGGGGGGGACAGAGAGAGGGGGGACAGAGAGAGGGGGGACAGAGAGAAGGGAACAGGGAGAGGGGGACAGAGAGAGGGGTACAGAGAGGGGGGGACAGAGAGAGGGGGATAGAGAGAGAGGGGATAGAGAGAGGGGGACAGAGAGGGGGGGACAGAGAGAGGGGGGACAGAGAGAGGGGGGACAGAGAGAGGGGGGACAGAGAGAAGGGAACAGGGAGAGGGGGACAGAGAGAGGGGTACAGAGAGAGAGGGTACAGAGAGAGGGGAACAGAGAGAGGGGACAGAGAAAGGGGACAGAGAGAGGAGGAAAGGGAGAGGACGGACAGAGTTGGAGAGGGGGACAGAGAGAGGGCGGACAGAGAGAGAGAGGGGGACAGAGAGAGGGGTGATTAGAGAGAGAGCGGGACAGAGAGAGGGGGTCAGAGAGAGGGCGACAGTGAGAGGGGGGCAGAGCGGGAGGGGGGCAGAGAGAGAGGGGGCAAAGAGAGGGCGACAGAGAGAGGGGAACAGAGAGAGGTGGCATGGAGAGAGGGGGACAGAGAATGGGACAGAGAGAGGGGGGGACAGAGAGAAAGAGGGACAGAGAGAGGGGGGGCAGAGGGAGGGCGACAGAGAGAGGGAGCAGTGACGGGTACAGAGAGCGTGACAGAGAGAGAGTAGGACAGAGTGAGGGGGGACAGAGAGGGGAGCCAGACAGAGAGGGGGACAGAGAGAGCGGGACAGAGAGAGGGGGACAGAGAGAGAGGGGGACAGAGAGAGAGGGGGGTAGAGAGAGAGGGGGGCAGAGAGAGATTGGGGCAGAGAGAGGGGGGCAGAGAGAGGGGGCAGAGTGGGCGACAGAGAGAGGGGGCAGAGAGAGAGGGGGACAGAGAGAGGAGGGGACAGAGAGAGAGGGGGACAGAGAGAGAGGGGGACAGAGCGAGAAGGGGATGTAGAGAGAGGGGGACAAAGAGAGAGGGGGACAAAGAGAGAGGGGGGCAGAGAGAGGGGGGCAGAGAGAGGGGGAACAGAGAGAGAGGGGACAGAGACTGGGGGACAGAGTGAGGAAGATGGACTGAGTGGGGGACGTGGGAGCAGGGGTGGATGGAGAGGGAGTGGACAGAGAGAGGAGCGATAGAGAGGGGGGACAGAAAGAGATGCGGACAGAGAGAGCACGGGGACAGAGAGAGAGAGGGAACAGAGAGACGGGGACAGAGAGACAGGGACAGAGAGATGGGGACACAGAGAGAGGTGACAGAGAGGGGGCAGAGAGAGGGGGACAGAGAGAGGGAGGGACAGAGAGAGGGATGGATAGAGAGAGAGGGCGACAGTGAGGGGGGACAGAACAAGAGGGGGGCAGAGAGAGAGGGGGCAGAGAGAGGGCGACAGAGAGAGGGGAACAGAGAGAGGTGGCATGGAGAGAGGGGGACAGAGAAGGGACAGAGAGAGGGGGACAGAGAGAGGGGGGACAGAGAGAGGGGGGACAGAGAGAGGGGGACAGAGAGAGAGGGGACAGAGAGAGGGGAACAGAGAGAGCGGACAGAGAAAGGGGACAGAGAGAGGGGGAAAGGGAGAGGACGGACAGAGAGAGAGGGGGACAGAGAGAGGGCGGACAGAGAGAGAGGGGGGACAGAGAGGGGGGACAGAGAGAGGGCGGACAGAGAGAGAGGGGGGACAGAGAGGGGCGACAGAGAAAGGGGGGCAGAGACCGGGTCAGAGAGAGTGAGTCAGAGAGAGATGGGGACAGAGAGAGAGGGACAGGGAGAGGGGGACAGAGATAGGGTGAACAGAGAGTATGGTACAGATGGGGGAGAGAGAGAAGGGGTCAGAGAGATGGGGACAGAGAGAGGGGGGACAGAGAGAGAGGGGGACAGAGAGAGGGATCAGAGAGATGGGGACAGAAAGATGGGGACAGAGAGAGGGGGACAGAGAGAGAGGAGGACAGAGAGAGGGGGACAAAGAGAGGGGGACAGAGAGAGGGGAACAGAGAGAGGGGGACAGAGAGAGGGATAGATAGAGAGAGAGAGGGACAGAGAGAGAGGGGTCAGAGAGAGGGCGACAGTGAGGGGGGAACAGAGCGAGAGGGGGGCAGAGAGAAAGGGGGCAGAGAGGGGGCACAGAGAGAGGCACGGTGGCACAGTGGTTAGCACTGCTGCCTCGCAGCGCCAGAGACCCGGGTTCAATTCCCGCCTCAGGCGACTGACTGTGTGGAGTTTGCACGTTCTCCCCGTGTCTGCGTGGGTTTCCTCCGGGTGCTCCGGTTTCCTCCCACACTCCAAAGATGTGCAAGTTAGGTGAATTGGCCATGCTAAATTGCCCGTAGTGTTAGGTAAAGGGGTAAATGTAGGGGTATGGGTGGGTTACGCTTCGGCGGGTCGGTGTGGACTTGTTGGGCCGAAGGGCCTGTTTCCACACTGTAAGTAATCTAATCTAATGTAAGAATGGGGGACAGAGAGAGGGTTACAGTGTCGGGGAGAGAGAGGAGGAGATAGTGGGCTAAAGAGAGAGGGGGCAGAGAGAGGGGAGACAGAGAGAGGGGGACAGAGAGATGGGGACAGAGAGATGGGGACAGAGAGATGAGGACAGAGAGAGGGGGACAGAGAGAGGGGGACAGAGAGAGGGGGACAGAGAGAGAGGGGGACAGAGAGAGGGGAACAGAGAGATGGGGACAGAGAGATGGGGACAGATAGAGGGGGACAGAGAGATGGGGACAGAGATTGGGGGACAGAGAGAGGGGGACAGAGAGTTGGTCAGAGAGAGTGAGTCAGAGAGAGATGGGGACAGAGAGAGGGCAACAAAGAGAGGGGGACAGAGAGAGGGGGACAGAGAGAGGGGGACAGAGCGCGGGGGAGATAGAGGGGGTCAGAGAGAGGGGGTCAGAGAGGGGGACAGAGAGAGGGGACAGAGAGTGGGGGACAGAGGGAGGGGAGACAGAGAATGGGGGACCGAGAGAAAGGGGGACAGAGAGAAAGGGGGACAGAGAGAGAGGGACGGGGGGCACAGATGGAGGGTGACAGAGATAGAGGGGGACAGAGAGAGAGGGACAGGGAGAAAGGGACAGAGAGGGGGACAGGGAGAGGAGGGACAGAAAGAGAGAGGGGGACGGAGAGAGGGGGACAGAGAGAGGTGGGTGGGAGAGAGAATGTGACAGAGAGAGGGCGACAGAGAGAGGGGCACAGAGAGTGAGGAAGATAGAGGGGGTTAGAGAGAGGGGGACGGAAGGTGGGGGCGGTAGATGGGGTCAGAGGAAGCTGGACAGAAGAGGGGGAGATGGAGGAGGTCAGAGGGAGGGGGGACAGAGAGAGGGGTACAGAGTGGGTGAGAGAGAGGGGTGCAGAGAGAGGGGGGCAGAGAGAGGGTATCAGAGAGGGGGGGACAGAGAGAGGGGGACAGAGAGAGAGGGGATAGAGAGAGGGGGACAGAGAGGGGGGGACAGAGAGAGGGGGGACAGAGAGAGGGGGGACAGAGAGAAGGGAACAGGGAGAGGGGGACAGAGAGAGGGGTACAGAGAGGGGGGGACAGAGAGAGGGGGATAGAGAGAGAGGGGATAGAGAGAGGGGGACAGAGAGGGGGGGACAGAGAGAGGGGGGACAGAGAGAGGGGGGACAGAGAGAGGGGGGACAGAGAGAAGGGAACAGGGAGAGGGGGACAGAGAGAGGGGTACAGAGAGAGAGGGTACAGAGAGAGGGGAACAGAGAGAGGGGACAGAGAAAGGGGACAGAGAGAGGAGGAAAGGGAGAGGACGGACAGAGTTGGAGAGGGGGACAGAGAGAGGGCGGACAGAGAGAGAGAGGGGGACAGAGAGAGGGGTGATTAGAGAGAGAGCGGGACAGAGAGAGGGGGTCAGAGAGAGGGCGACAGTGAGAGGGGGGCAGAGCGGGAGGGGGGCAGAGAGAGAGGGGGCAAAGAGAGGGCGACAGAGAGAGGGGAACAGAGAGAGGTGGCATGGAGAGAGGGGGACAGAGAATGGGACAGAGAGAGGGGGGGACAGAGAGAAAGAGGGACAGAGAGAGGGGGGGCAGAGGGAGGGCGACAGAGAGAGGGAGCAGTGACGGGTACAGAGAGGGTGACAGAGAGAGAGTAGGACAGAGTGAGGGGGGACAGAGAGGGGAGCCAGACAGAGAGGGGGACAGAGAGAGCGGGACAGAGAGAGGGGGACAGAGAGAGAGGGGGACAGAGAGAGAGGGGGGTAGAGAGAGAGGGGGGCAGAGAGAGATTGGGGCAGAGAGAGGGGGGCAAAGAGAGGGGGCAGAGTGGGCGACAGAGAGAGGGGGCAGAGAGAGAGGGGGACAGAGAGAGGAGGGGACAGAGAGAGAGGGGGACAGAGAGAGAGGGGGACAGAGCGAGAAGGGGATGTAGAGAGAGGGGGACAAAGAGAGAGGGGGACAAAGAGAGAGGGGGGCAGAGAGAGGGGGGCAGAGAGAGGGGGAACAGAGAGAGAGGGGACAGAGACTGGGGGACAGAGTGAGGAAGATGGACTGAGTGGGGGACGTGGGAGCAGGGGTGGATGGAGAGGGAGTGGACAGAGAGAGGAGCGATAGAGAGGGGGGACAGAAAGAGATGCGGACAGAGAGAGCACGGGGACAGAGAGAGAGAGGGAACAGAGAGACGGGGACAGAGAGACAGGGACAGAGAGATGGGGACACAGAGAGAGGTGACAGAGAGGGGGCAGAGAGAGGGGGACAGAGAGAGGGAGGGACAGAGAGAGGGATGGATAGAGAGAGAGGGCGACAGTGAGGGGGGACAGAACAAGAGGGGGGCAGAGAGAGAGGGGGCAGAGAGAGGGCGACAGAGAGAGGGGAACAGAGAGAGGTGGCATGGAGAGAGGGGGACAGAGAAGGGACAGAGAGAGGGGGACAGAGAGAGGGGGGACAGAGAGAGGGGGGACAGAGAGAGGGGGACAGAGAGAGAGGGGACAGAGAGAGGGGAACAGAGAGAGCGGACAGAGAAAGGGGACAGAGAGAGGGGGAAAGGGAGAGGACGGACAGAGAGAGAGGGGGACAGAGAGAGGGCGGACAGAGAGAGAGGGGGGACAGAGAGGGGGGACAGAGAGAGGGCGGACAGAGAGAGAGGGGGGACAGAGAGGGGCGACAGAGAAAGGGGGGCAGAGACCGGGTCAGAGAGAGTGAGTCAGAGAGAGATGGGGACAGAGAGAGAGGGACAGGGAGAGGGGGACAGAGATAGGGTGAACAGAGAGTATGGTACAGATGGGGGAGAGAGAGAAGGGGTCAGAGAGATGGGGACAGAGAGAGGGGGGACAGAGAGAGAGGGGGACAGAGAGAGGGATCAGAGAGATGGGGACAGAAAGATGGGGACAGAGAGAGGGGGACAGAGAGAGAGGAGGACAGAGAGAGGGGGACAAAGAGAGGGGGACAGAGAGAGGGGAACAGAGAGAGGGGGACAGAGAGAGGGATAGATAGAGAGAGAGAGGGACAGAGAGAGAGGGGTCAGAGAGAGGGCGACAGTGAGGGGGGAACAGAGCGAGAGGGGGGCAGAGAGAAAGGGGGCAGAGAGGGGGCACAGAGAGAGGCACGGTGGCACAGTGGTTAGCACTGCTGCCTCGCAGCGCCAGAGACCCGGGTTCAATTCCCGCCTCAGGCGACTGACTGTGTGGAGTTTGCACGTTCTCCCCGTGTCTGCGTGGGTTTCCTCCGGGTGCTCCGGTTTCCTCCCACACTCCAAAGATGTGCAAGTTAGGTGAATTGGCCATGCTAAATTGCCCGTAGTGTTAGGTAAAGGGGTAAATGTAGGGGTATGGGTGGGTTACGCTTCGGCGGGTCGGTGTGGACTTGTTGGGCCGAAGGGCCTGTTTCCACACTGTAAGTAATCTAATCTAATGTAAGAATGGGGGACAGAGAGAGGGTTACAGTGTCGGGGAGAGAGAGGAGGAGATAGTGGGCTAAAGAGAGAGGGGGCAGAGAGAGGGGAGACAGAGAGAGGGGGACAGAGAGATGGGGACAGAGAGATGAGGACAGAGAGAGGGGGACAGAGAGAGGGGGACAGAGAGAGGGGGACAGAGAGAGAGGGGGACAGAGAGAGGGGAACAGAGAGATGGGGACAGAGAGATGGGGACAGATAGAGGGGGACAGAGAGATGGGGACAGAGATTGGGGGACAGAGAGAGGGGGACAGAGAGTTGGTCAGAGAGAGTGAGTCAGAGAGAGATGGGGACAGAGAGAGGGCAACAAAGAGAGGGGGACAGAGAGAGGGGGACAGAGAGAGGGGGACAGAGCGCGGGGGAGATAGAGGGGGTCAGAGAGAGGGGGTCAGAGAGGGGGACAGAGAGAGGGGACAGAGAGTGGGGGACAGAGGGAGGGGAGACAGAGAATGGGGGACCGAGAGAAAGGGGGACAGAGAGAAAGGGGGACAGAGAGAGAGGGACGGGGGGCACAGATGGAGGGTGACAGAGATAGAGGGGGACAGAGAGAGAGGGACAGGGAGAAAGGGACAGAGAGGGGGACAGGGAGAGGAGGGACAGAAAGAGAGAGGGGGACGGAGAGAGGGGGACAGAGAGAGGTGGGTGGGAGAGAGAATGTGACAGAGAGAGGGCGACAGAGAGAGGGGCACAGAGAGTGAGGAAGATAGAGGGGGTTAGAGAGAGGGGGACGGAAGGTGGGGGCGGTAGATGGGGTCAGAGGAAGCTGGACAGAAGAGGGGGAGATGGAGGAGGTCAGAGGGAGGGGGGACAGAGAGAGGGGTACAGAGTGGGTGAGAGAGAGGGGTGCAGAGAGAGGGGGGCAGAGAGAGGGTATCAGAGAGGGGGGGACAGAGAGAGGGGGACAGAGAGAGAGGGGATAGAGAGAGGGGGACAGAGAGGGGGGGACAGAGAGAGGGGGGACAGAGAGAGGGGGGACAGAGAGAGGGGAACAGGGAGAGGGGGACAGAGAGAGGGGTACAGAGAGGGGGGGACAGAGAGAGGGGGACAGAGAGAGAGGGGATAGAGAGAGGGGGACAGAGAGGGGGGGACAGAGAGAGGGGGGACAGAGAGAGGGGGGACAGAGAGAGGGGGGACAGAGAGAAGGGAACAGGGAGAGGGGGACAGAGAGAGGGGTACAGAGAGAGAGGGTACAGAGAGAGGGGAACAGAGAGAGGGGACAGAGAAAGGGGACAGAGAGAGGAGGAAAGGGAGAGGACGGACAGAGTTGGAGAGGGGGACAGAGAGAGGGCGGACAGAGAGAGAGAGGGGGACAGAGAGAGGGGTGATTAGAGAGAGAGCGGGACAGAGAGAGGGGGTCAGAGAGAGGGCGACAGTGAGAGGGGGACAGAGCGGGAGGGGGGCAGAGAGAGAGGGGGCAAAGAGAGGGCGACAGAGAGAGGGGAACAGAGAGAGGTGGCATGGAGAGAGGGGGACAGAGAATGGGACAGAGAGAGGGGGGGACAGAGAGAAAGAGGGACAGAGAGAGGGGGGGCAGAGGGAGGGCGACAGAGAGAGGGAGCAGTGACGGGGACAGAGAGGGTGACAGAGAGAGAGTAGGACAGAGTGAGGGGGGACAGAGAGGGGAGCCAGACAGAGAGGGGGACAGAGAGAGCGGGACAGAGAGAGGGGGACAGAGAGAGAGGGGGACAGAGAGAGAGGGGGGTAGAGAGAGAGGGGGGCAGAGAGAGATTGGGGCAGAGAGAGGGGGGCAGAGAGAGGGGGGCAGAGAGGGCGACAGAGAGAGGGGGCAGAGAGAGAGGGGGACAGAGAGAGGAGGGGACAGAGAGAGAGGGGGACAGAGAGAGAGGGGGACAGAGCGAGAAGGGGATGTAGAGAGAGGGGGACAAAGAGAGAGGGGACAGAGACTGGGGGACAGAGTGAGGAAGATGGACTGAGTGGGGGACGTGGGAGCAGGGGTGGATGGAGAGGGAGTGGACAGAGAGAGGAGCGATAGAGAGGGGGGACAGAAAGAGATGTGGACAGAGAGAGCACGGGGACAGAGAGAGAGAGGGAACAGAGAGACGGGGACAGAGAGACAGGGACAGAGAGATGGGGACACAGAGAGAGGTGACAGAGAGGGGGCAGAGAGAGGGGGACAGAGAGAGGGAGGGACAGAGAGAGGGATGGATAGAGAGAGAGGGCGACAGTGAGGGGGGACAGAACAAGAGGGGGGCAGAGAGAGAGGGGGCAGAGAGAGGGCGACAGAGAGAGGGGAACAGAGAGAGGTGGCATGGAGAGAGGGGGACAGAGAAGGGGACAGAGAGAGAGGGGGACAGAGAGAGAGGGGGACAGAGAGGGGGGCCAGACAGAGAGGGGGACAGAGAGAGCGGGACAGAGAGAGGGGGACAGAGAGAGAGGGGGACAGAGAGAGAGGGGGGTAGAGAGAGAGGGGGGCAGAGAGAGAGGGGACAGAGAGAGGGGAACAGAGAGAGCGGACAGAGAAAGGGGACAGAGAGAGGGGAACAGAGAGAGGTGGCATGGAGAGAGGGGGACAGAGAAGGGACAGAGAGAGGGGGACAGAGAGAGGGGGGACAGAGAGAGGAGGGACAGAGAGAGGGGGACAGAGAGAGAGGGGACAGAGAGAGGGGAACAGAGAGAGCAGACAGAGAAAGGGGACAGAGAGAGGGGGAAAGGGAGAGGACGGACAGAGAGAGAGGGGGACAGAGAGAGGGCGGACAGAGAGAGAGGGGGGACAGAGAGAGGGTGTCAGAGATAGGGGGACAGAGAGAGGTGGACAGAGAGAGGAGGACAGAGAGAGAGAGGGGACAGAGAGAGAGAGGGGAAAGAGAGAGGGGGGACAGAGAGAGGGGAACAGAGAGAGGGGGGACAGAGAGAGGGGGCACAGAGAGAGGGGAACAGAGAGAGGGGGACAGAGAGAGGGATAGATAGAGAGAGAGAGGGACAGAGAGAGAGGGGTCAGAGAGAGGGTGACAGTGAGGGGGGAACAGAGCGAGAGGGGGGCAGAGAGAAAGGGGGCAGAGAGAGGGCACAGAGAGAGGCACGGTGGCACAGTGGTTAGCACTGCTGCCTCGCAGCGCCAGAGACCCGGGTTCAATTCCCGCCTCAGGCGACTGACTGTGTGGAGTTTGCACGTTCTCCCCGTGTCTGCGTGGGTTTCCTCCGGGTGCTCCGGTTTCCTCCCACACTCCAAAGATGTGCAAGTTAGGTGAATTGGCCATGCTAAATTGCCCGTAGTGTTAGGTAAAGGGGTAAATGTAGGGGTATGGGTGGGTTACGCTTCGGCGGGTCGGTGTGGACTTGTTGGGCCGAAGGGCCTGTTTCCACACTGTAAGTAATCTAATCTAATGTAAGAATGGGGGACAGAGAGAGGGTTACAGTGTCGGGGAGAGAGAGGAGGAGATAGTGGGCTAAAGAGAGAGGGGGCAGAGAGAGGGGAGACAGAGAGAGGGGGACAGAGAGATGAGGACAGAGAGAGGAGGACAGAGAGAGGGGGACAGAGAGAGGGGGACAGAGAGAGAGGGGGACAGAGAGAGGGGAACAGAGAGATGGGGACAGAGAGATGGGGACAGATAGAGGGGGACAGAGAGATGGGGACAGAGATTGGGGGACAGAGAGAGGGGGACAGAGAGTTGGTCAGAGAGAGTGAGTCAGAGAGAGATGGGGACAGAGAGAGGGCAACAAAGAGAGGGGGACAGAGAGAGGGGGTCAGAGAGAGGGGGTCAGAGAGGGGGACAGAGAGAGGGGACAGAGAGTGGGGGACAGAGGGAGGGGAGACAGAGAATGGGGGACCGAGAGAAAGGGGGACAGAGAGAAAGGGGGACAGAGAGAGAGGGACGGGGGGGCACAGATGGAGGGTGACAGAGATAGAGGGGGACAGAGAGAGAGGGACAGGGAGAAAGGGACAGAGAGGGGGACAGGGAGAGGAGGGACAGAAAGAGAGAGGGGGACGGAGAGAGGGGGACAGAGAGAGGTGGGTGGGAGAGAGAATGTGACAGAGAGAGGGCGACAGAGAGAGGGGCACAGAGAGTGAGGAAGATAGAGGGGGTTAGAGAGAGGGGGACGGAAGGTGGGGGCGGTAGATGGGGTCAGAGGAAGCTGGACAGAAGAGGGGGAGATGGAGGAGGTCAGAGGGAGGGGGGACAGAGAGAGGGGTACAGAGTGGGTGAGAGAGAGGGGTGCAGAGAGAGGGGGGCAGAGAGAGGGTATCAGAGAGGGGGGGACAGAGAGAGGGGGACAGAGAGAGAGGGGATAGAGAGTGGGGGACAGAGAGGGGGGGACAGAGAGAGGGGGGACAGAGAGAGGGGGGACAGAGAGAAGGGAACAGGGAGAGGGGGACAGAGAGAGGGGTACAGAGAAGGGGGTACAGAGAGAGGGGAACAGAGAGAGGGGACAGAGAAAGGGGACAGAGAGAGGAGGAAAGGGAGAGGACGGACAGAGTTGGAGAGGGGGACAGAGAGAGGGCGGACAGAGAGAGAGAGGGGGACAGAGAGAGGGGTGATTAGAGAGAGAGCGGGACAGAGAGAGGGGGTCAGAGAGAGGGCGACAGTGAGAGGGGGACAGAGCGGGAGGGGGGCAGAGAGAGAGGGGGCAAAGAGAGGGCGACAGAGAGAGGGGAACAGAGAGAGGTGGCATGGAGAGAGGGGGACAGAGAATGGGACAGAGAGAGGGGGGGACAGAGAGAAAGAGGGACAGAGAGAGGGGGGGCAGAGGGAGGGCGACAGAGAGAGGGAGCAGTGACGGGGACAGAGAGGGTGACAGAGAGAGAGTAGGACAGAGTGAGGGGGGACAGAGAGGGGAGCCAGACAAAGAGGGGGACAGAGAGAGCGGGACAGAGAGAGGGGGACAGAGAGAGAGGGGGACAGAGAGAGAGGGGGGTAGAGAGAGAGGGGGGCAGAGAGAGATTGGGGCAGAGAGAGGGGGGCAGAGAGAGGGGGGCAGAGAGGGCGACAGAGAGAGGGGGCAGAGAGAGAGGGGGACAGAGAGAGGAGGGGACAGAGAGAGAGGGGGACAGAGAGAGAGGGGGACAGAGCGAGTAGGGGATGTAGAGAGAGGGGGACAAAGAGAGAGGGGGACAAAGAGAGAGGGGGGCAGAGAGAGGGGGGCAGAGAGAGGGGGAACAGAGAGAGAGGGGACAGAGACTGGGGGACAGAGTGAGGAAGATGGACTGAGTGGGGGACGTGGGAGCAGGGGTGGATGGAGAGGGAGTGGACAGAGAGAGGAGCGATAGAGAGGGGGGACAGAAAGAGATGTGGACAGAGAGAGCACGGGGACAGAGAGAGAGAGGGAACAGAGAGACGGGGACAGAGAGACAGGGACAGAGAGATGGGGACACAGAGAGAGGTGACAGAGAGGGGGCAGAGAGAGGGGGACAGAGAGAGGGAGGGACAGAGAGAGGGATGGATAGAGAGAGAGGGCGACAGTGAGGGGGGACAGAACAAGAGGGGGGCAGAGAGAGAGGGGGCAGAGAGAGGGCGACAGAGAGAGGGGAACAGAGAGAGGTGGCATGGAGAGAGGGGGACAGAGAAGGGGACAGAGAGAGAGGGGGACAGAGAGAGAGGGGGACAGAGAGGGGGGCCAGACAGAGAGGGGGACAGAGAGAGCGGGACAGAGAGAGGGGGACAGAGAGAGAGGGGGACAGAGAGAGAGGGGGGTCGAGAGAGAGGGGGGCAGAGAGAGAGGGGACAGAGAGAGGGGAACAGAGAGAGCGGACAGAGAAAGGGGACAGAGAGAGGGGGAAAGGGAGAGGACGGACAGAGAGAGAGGGGGACAGAGAGAGGGCGGACAGAGAGAGAGGGGGGACAGAGAGGGGTGACAGAGAGAGGGCGGACAGAGAGAGAGGGGGGACAGAGAGGGGCGACAGAGAAAGGGGGGCAGAGACCGGGTCAGAGAGAGTGAGTCAGAGAGAGATGGGGACAGAGAGAGAGGGACAGGGAGAGGTGGCATGGAGAGAGGGGGACAGAGAGAGGGAGACAGAGAGAGGGGGGACAGAGAGAGGGGGGACAGAGAGAGGGGGACAGAGAGAGGAGGGGACAGAGAGAGAGGGGGACAGAGAGAGAGGGGGACAGAGCGAGAAGGGGATGTAGAGAGAGGGGGACAAAGAGAGAGGGGGACAAAGAGAGAGGGGGGCAGAGAGAGGGGGGCAGAGAGAGGGGGAACAGAGAGAGAGGGGACAGAGACTGGGGGACAGAGTGAGGAAGATGGACTGAGTGGGGGACGTGGGAGCAGGGGTGGATGGAGAGGGAGTGGACAGAGAGAGGAGCGATAGAGAGGGGGGACAGAAAGAGATGCGGACAGAGAGAGCACGGGGACAGAGAGAGAGAGGGAACAGAGAGACGGGGACAGAGAGACAGGGACAGAGAGATGGGGACACAGAGAGAGGTGACAGAGAGGGGGCAGAGAGAGGGGGACAGAGAGAGGGAGGGACAGAGAGAGGGATGGATAGAGAGAGAGGGCGACAGTGAGGGGGGACAGAACAAGAGGGGGGCAGAGAGAGAGGGGGCAGAGAGAGGGCGACAGAGAGAGGGGAACAGAGAGAGGTGGCATGGAGAGAGGGGGACAGAGAAGGGACAGAGAGAGGGGGACAGAGAGAGGGGGGACAGAGAGAGGGGGGACAGAGAGAGGGGGACAGAGAGAGAGGGGACAGAGAGAGGGGAACAGAGAGAGCGGACAGAGAAAGGGGACAGAGAGAGGGGGAAAGGGAGAGGACGGACGGAGAGAGAGGGGGACAGAGAGAGGGCGGACAGAGAGAGAGGGGGGACAGAGAGGGGGGACAGAGAGAGGGCGGACAGAGAGAGAGGGGGGACAGAGAGGGGCGACAGAGAAAGGGGGGCAGAGACCGGGTCAGAGAGAGTGAGTCAGAGAGAGATGGGGACAGAGAGAGAGGGACAGGGAGAGGGGGACAGAGATAGGGTGAACAGAGAGTATGGTTCAGATGGGGGAGAGAGAGAAGGGGTCAGAGAGATGGGGACAGAGAGAGGGGGGACAGAGAGAGAGGGGGACAGAGAGAGGGATCAGAGAGATGGGTACAGAGAGATGGGGACAGAGAGAGGGAGACAGAGAGAGAGGAGGACAGAGAGAGGGGGACAAAGAGAGGGGGACAGAGAGTGGGGGGACAGAGAGATGGGAACAGAGAGATGGGGACAGAGAGATGGGGACAGAGAGAGGGGGACAGAGAGTGCGGGACAGAGAGTGGGGGACAGAGAGAGGGGGACAGAGAGAGGGGGACAGAGGGAGGGGGGACAGAGAGAGGGTGTCAGAGATAGGGGGACAGAGAGAGGTGGACAGAGAGAGGAGGTCAGAGAGAGAGAGGGGACAGAGAGAGAGAGGGGAAAGAGAGAGGGGGGACAGAGAGAGGGGAACAGAGAGAGGGGGGACAGAGAGAGGGGGCACAGAGAGAGGGGAACAGAGAGAGGGGGACAGAGAGAGGGATAGATAGAGAGAGAGAGGGACAGAGAGAGAGGGGTCAGAGAGAGGGTGACAGTGAGGGGGGAACAGAGCGAGAGGGGGGCAGAGAGAAAGGGGGCAGAGAGAGGGCACAGAGAGAGGCACGGTGGCACAGTGGTTAGCACTGCTGCCTCGCAGCGCCAGAGACCCGGGTTCAATTCCCGCCTCAGGCGACTGACTGTGTGGAGTTTGCACGTTCTCCCCGTGTCTGCGTGGGTTTCCTCCGGGTGCTCCGGTTTCCTCCCACACTCCAAAGATGTGCAAGTTAGGTGAATTGGCCATGCTAAATTGCCCGTAGTGTTAGGTAAAGGGGTAAATGTAGGGGTATGGGTGGGTTACGCTTCGGCGGGTCGGTGTGGACTTGTTGGGCCGAAGGGCCTGTTTCCACACTGTAAGTAATCTAATCTAATGTAAGAATGGGGGACAGAGAGAGGGTTACAGTGTCGGGGAGAGAGAGGAGGAGATAGTGGGCTAAAGAGAGAGGGGGCAGAGAGAGGGGAGACAGAGAGAGGGGGACAGAGAGATGAGGACAGAGAGAGGGGGACAGAGAGAGGGGGACAGAGAGATGGGGACAGATAGAGGGGGACAGAGAGATGGGGACAGAGATTGGGGGACAGAGAGAGGGGGACAGAGAGTTGGTCAGAGAGAGTGAGTCAGAGAGAGATGGGGACAGAGAGAGGGCAACAAAGAGAGGGGGACAGAGAGAGGGGGACAGAGAGAGGGGGACAGAGCGCGAGGGAGAAAGAGGGTGTCAGAGAGAGGGGGTCAGAGAGGGGGACAGAGAGAGGGGACAGAGAGTGGGGGACAGAGGGAGGGGAGACAGAGAATGGGGGACCGAGAGAAAGGGGGACAGAGAGAAAGGGGGACAGAGAGAGAGGGACGGGGGGGCACAGATGGAGGGTGACAGAGATAGAGGGGGACAGAGAGAGAGGGACAGGGAGAAAGGGACAGAGAGGGGGACAGAGAGAGGAGGGACAGAAAGAGAGAGGGGGACGGAGAGAGGGGGACAGAGAGAGGTGGGTGGGAGAGAGAATGTGACAGAGAGAGGGCGACAGAGAGAGGGGCACAGAGAGTGAGGAAGATAGAGGGGGTTAGAGAGAGGGGGACGGAAGGTGGGGGCGGTAGATGGGGTCAGAGGAAGCTGGACAGAAGAGGGGGAGATGGAGGAGGTCAGAGGGAGGGGGGACAGAGAGAGGGGTACAGAGTGGGTGAGAGAGGGGGGTGCAGAGAGAGGGGGGCAGAGAGAGGGTATCAGAGAGGGGGGGACAGAGAGAGGGGGACAGAGAGAGAGGGGATAGAGAGAGGGGGACAGAGAGGGGGGGACAGAGAGAGGGGGGACAGAGAGAGGGGGGACAGAGAGAAGGGAACAGGGAGAGGGGGACAGAGAGAGGGGTACAGAGAGAGAGGGTACAGAGAGAGGGGAACAGAGAGAGGGGACAGAGAAAGGGGACAGAGAGAGGAGGAAAGGGAGAGGACGGACAGAGTTGGAGAGGGGGACAGAGAGAGGGCGGACAGAGAGAGAGAGGGGGACAGAGAGAGGGGTGATTAGAGAGAGAGCGGGACAGAGAGAGGGGGTCAGAGAGAGGGCGACAGTGAGAGGGGGACAGAGCGGGAGGGGGGCAGAGAGAGAGGGGGCAAAGAGAGGGCGACAGAGAGAGGGGAACAGAGAGAGGTGGCATGGAGAGAGGGGGACAGAGAATGGGACAGAGAGAGGGGGGGACAGAGAGAAAGAGGGACAGAGAGAGGGGGGGCAGAGGGAGGGCGACAGAGAGAGGGAGCAGTGACGGGGACAGAGAGGGTGACAGAGAGAGAGTAGGACAGAGTGAGGGGGGACAGAGAGGGGAGCCAGACAGAGAGGGGGACAGAGAGAGCGGGACAGAGAGAGGGGGACAGAGAGAGAGGGGGACAGAGAGAGAGGGGGGTAGAGAGAGAGGGGGGCAGAGAGAGATTGGGGCAGAGAGAGGGGGGCAGAGAGAGGGGGGCGGAGAGGGCGACAGAGAGAGGGGGCAGAGAGACAGGGGGACAGAGAGAGGAGGGGACAGAGAGAGAGGGGGACAGAGAGAGAGGGGGACAGAGCGAGAAGGGGATGTAGAGAGAGGGGGACAAAGAGAGAGGGGGGCAGAGAGAGGGGGGCAGAGAGAGGGGGAACAGAGAGAGAGGGGACAGAGACTGGGGGACAGAGTGAGGAAGATGGACTGAGTGGGGGACGTGGGAGCAGGGGTGGATGGAGAGGGAGTGGACAGAGAGAGGAGCGATAGAGAGGGGGGACAGAAAGAGATGTGGACAGAGAGAGCACGGGGACAGAGAGAGAGAGGGAACAGAGAGACGGGGACAGAGAGACAGGGACAGAGAGATGGGGACACAGAGAGAGGTGACAGAGAGGGGGCAGAGAGAGGGGGACAGAGAGAGGGAGGGACAGAGAGAGGGATGGATAGAGAGAGAGGGCGACAGTGAGGGGGGACAGAACAAGAGGGGGGCAGAGAGAGAGGGGGCAGAGAGAGGGCGACAGAGAGAGGGGAACAGAGAGAGGTGGCATGGAGAGAGGGGGACAGAGAAGGGGACAGAGAGAGAGGGGGACAGAGAGAGAGGGGGACAGAGAGGGGGGCCAGACAGAGAGGGGGACAGAGAGAGCGGGACAGAGAGAGGGGGACAGAGAGAGAGGGGGACAGAGAGAGAGGGGGGTAGAGAGAGAGGGGGGCAGAGAGAGAGGGGACAGAGAGAGGGGAACAGAGAGAGCGGACAGAGAAAGGGGACAGAGAGAGGGGAACAGAGAGAGGTGGCATGGAGAGAGGGGGACAGAGAAGGGACAGAGAGAGGGGGACAGAGAGAGGGGGGACAGAGAGAGGGGGGACAGAGAGAGGGGGACAGAGAGAGAGGGGACAGAGAGAGGGGAACAGAGAGAGCAGACAGAGAAAGGGGACAGAGAGAGGGGGAAAGGGAGAGGACGGACAGAGAGAGAGGGGGACAGAGAGAGGGCGGACAGAGAGAGAGGGGGGACAGAGAGAGGGTGTCAGAGATAGGGGGACAGAGAGAGGTGGACAGAGAGAGGAGGACAGAGAGAAAGAGGGGACAGAGAGAGAGAGGGGAAAGAGAGAGGGGGGACAGAGAGAGGGGAACAGAGAGAGGGGGGACAGAGAGAGGGGGCACAGAGAGAGGGGAACAGAGAGAGGGGGACAGAGAGAGGGATAGATAGAGAGAGAGAGGGACAGAGAGAGAGGGGTCAGAGAGAGGGTGACAGTGAGGGGGGAACAGAGCGAGAGGGGGGCAGAGAGAAAGGGGGCAGAGAGAGGGCACAGAGAGAGGCACGGTGGCACAGTGGTTAGCACTGCTGCCTCGCAGCGCCAGAGACCCGGGTTCAATTCCCGCCTCAGGCGACTGACTGTGTGGAGTTTGCACGTTCTCCCCGTGTCTGCGTGGGTTTCCTCCGGGTGCTCCGGTTTCCTCCCACACTCCAAAGATGTGCAAGTTAGGTGAATTGGCCATGCTAAATTGCCCGTAGTGTTAGGTAAAGGGGTAAATGTAGGGGTATGGGTGGGTTACGCTTCGGCGGGTCGGTGTGGACTTGTTGGGCCGAAGGGCCTGTTTCCACACTGTAAGTAATCTAATCTAATGTAAGAATGGGGGACAGAGAGAGGGTTACAGTGTCGGGGAGAGAGAGGAGGAGATAGTGGGCTAAAGAGAGAGGGGGCAGAGAGAGGGGAGACAGAGAGAGGGGGACAGAGAGATGAGGACAGAGAGAGGGGGACAGAGAGAGGGGGACAGAGAGAGGGGGACAGAGAGAGAGGGGGACAGAGAGAGGGGAACAGAGAGATGGGGACAGAGAGATGGGGACAGATAGAGGGGGACAGAGAGATGGGGACAGAGATTGGGGGACAGAGAGAGGGGGACAGAGAGTTGGTCAGAGAGAGTGAGTCAGAGAGAGATGGGGACAGAGAGAGGGCAACAAAGAGAGGGGGACAGAGAGAGGGGGTCAGAGAGAGGGGGTCAGAGAGGGGGACAGAGAGAGGGGACAGAGAGTGGGGGACAGAGGGAGGGGAGACAGAGAATGGGGGACCGAGAGAAAGGGGGACAGAGAGAAAGGGGGACAGAGAGAGAGGGACGGGGGGGCACAGATGGAGGGTGACAGAGATAGAGGGGGACAGAGAGAGAGGGACAGGGAGAAAGGGACAGAGAGGGGGATAGGGAGAGGAGGGACAGAAAGAGAGAGGGGGACGGAGAGAGGGGGACAGAGAGAGGTGGGTGGGAGAGAGAATGTGACAGAGAGAGGGCGACAGAGAGAGGGGCACAGAGAGTGAGGAAGATAGAGGGGGTTAGAGAGAGGGGGACGGAAGGTGGGGGCGGTAGATGGGGTCAGAGGAAGCTGGACAGAAGAGGGGGAGATGGAGGAGGTCAGAGGGAGGGGGGACAGAGAGAGGGGTACAGAGTGGGTGAGAGAGAGGGGTGCAGAGAGAGGGGGGCAGAGAGAGGGTATCAGAGAGGGGGGGACAGAGAGAGGGGGACAGAGAGAGAGGGGATAGAGAGTGGGGGACAGAGAGGGGGGGACAGAGAGAGGGGGGACAGAGAGAGGGGGGACAGAGAGAAGGGAACAGGGAGAGGGGGACAGAGAGAGGGGTACAGAGAGAGAGGGTACAGAGAGAGGGGAACAGAGAGAGGGGACAGAGAAAGGGGACAGAGAGAGGAGGAAAGGGAGAGGACGGACAGAGTTGGAGAGGGGGACAGAGAGAGGGCGGACAGAGAGAGAGAGGGGGACAGAGAGAGGGGTGATTAGAGAGAGAGCGGGACAGAGAGAGGGGGTCAGAGAGAGGGCGACAGTGAGAGGGGGACAGAGCGGGAGGGGGGCAGAGAGAGAGGGGGCAAAGAGAGGGCGACAGAGAGAGGGGAACAGAGAGAGGTGGCATGGAGAGAGGGGGACAGAGAATGGGACAGAGAGAGGGGGGGACAGAGAGAAAGAGGGACAGAGAGAGGGGGGGCAGAGGGAGGGCGACAGAGAGAGGGAGCAGTGACGGGGACAGAGAGGGTGACAGAGAGAGAGTAGGACAGAGTGAGGGGGGACAGAGAGGGGAGCCAGACAGAGAGGGGGACAGAGAGAGCGGGACAGAGAGAGGGGGACAGAGAGAGAGGGGGACAGAGAGAGAGGGGGGTAGAGAGAGAGGGGGGCAGAGAGAGATTGGGGCAGAGAGAGGGGGGCAGAGAGAGGGGGGCAGAGAGGGCGACAGAGAGAGGGGGCAGAGAGAGAGGGGGACAGAGAGAGGAGGGGACAGAGAGAGAGGGGGACAGAGAGAGAGGGGGACAGAGCGAGAAGGGGATGTAGAGAGAGGGGGACAAAGAGAGAGGGGGACAAAGAGAGAGGGGGGCAGAGAGAGGGGGGCAGTGAGAGGGGGAACAGAGAGAGAGGGGACAGAGACTGGGGGACAGAGTGAGGAAGATGGACTGAGTGGGGGACGTGGGAGCAGGGGTGGATGGAGAGGGAGTGGACAGAGAGAGGAGCGATAGAGAGGGGGGACAGAAAGAGATGTGGACAGAGTGAGCACGGGGACAGAGAGAGAGAGGGAACAGAGAGACGGGGACAGAGAGACAGGGACAGAGAGATGGGGACACAGAGAGAGGTGACAGAGAGGGGGCAGAGAGAGGGGGACAGAGAGAGGGAGGGACAGAGAGAGGGATGGATAGAGAGAGAGGGCGACAGTGAGGGGGGACAGAACAAGAGGGGGGCAGAGAGAGAGGGGGCAGAGAGAGGGCGACAGAGAGAGGGGAACAGAGAGAGGTGGCATGGAGAGAGGGGGACAGAGAAGGGGACAGAGAGAGAGGGGGACAGAGAGAGAGGGGGACAGAGAGGGGGGCCAGACAGAGAGGGGGACAGAGAGAGCGGGACAGAGAGAGGGGGACAGAGAGAGAGGGGGACAGAGAGAGAGGGGGGTCGAGAGAGAGGGGGGCAGAGAGAGAGGGGACAGAGAGAGGGGAACAGAGAGAGCGGACAGAGAAAGGGGACAGAGAGAGGGGGAAAGGGAGAGGACGGACAGAGAGAGAGGGGGACAGAGAGAGGGCGGACAGAGAGAGAGGGGGGACAGAGAGGGGTGACAGAGAGAGGGCGGACAGAGAGAGAGGGGGGACAGAGAGGGGCGACAGAGAAAGGGGGGCAGAGACCGGGTCAGAGAGAGTGAGTCAGAGAGAGATGGGGACAGAGAGAGAGGGACAGGGAGAGGTGGCATGGAGAGAGGGGGACAGAGAGAGGGAGACAGAGAGAGGGGGGACAGAGAGAGGGGGGACAGAGAGAGGGGGACAGAGAGAGAGGGGACAGAGAGAGGGGAACAGAGAGAGCGGACAGAGAAAGGGGACAGAGAGAGGGGGAAAGCGAGAGGACGGACAGAGAGAGAGGGGGACAGAGAGAGGGCGGACAGAGAGAGAGGGGGGACAGAGAGGGGGGACAGAGAGAGGGCAGACAGAGAGAGAGGGGGGACAGAGAGGGGCGACAGAGAAAGGGGGGCAGAGACCGGGTCAGAGAGAGTGAGTCAGAGAGAGATGGGGACAGAGAGAGAGGGACAGGGAGAGGGGGACAGAGATAGGGTGAACAGAGAGTATGGTACAGATGGGGGAGAGAGAGAAGGGGTCAGAGAGATGGGGACAGAGAGAGGGGGGACAGAGAGAGAGGGGGACAGAGAGAGGGATCAGAGAGATGGCGACAGAGAGATGGGAACAGAGAGAGGGGGACAGAGAGAGAGGAGGACAGAGAGAGGGGGACAAAGAGAGGGGGACAGAGTGAGGGGAACAGAGAGATGGGAACAGAGAGATGGGGACAGAGAGATGGGGACAGAGAGAGGGGGACAGAGAGTGCGGGACAGAGAGTGGGGGACAGAGAGAGGGGGACAGAGAGAGGGGGACAGAGGGAGGGGGGACAGAGAGAGGGTGTCAGAGATAGGGGGACAGAGAGAGGTGGACAGAGAGAGGAGGACAGAGAGAGAGAGGGGACAGAGAGAGAGAGGGGAAAGAGAGAGGGGGGACAGAGAGAGGGGAACAGAGAGAGGGGGGACAGAGAGAGGGGGCACAGAGAGAGGGGAACAGAGAGAGGGGGACAGAGAGAGGGATAGATAGAGAGAGAGAGGGACAGAGAGAGAGGGGTCAGAGAGAGGGCGACAGTGAGGGGGGAACAGAGCGAGAGGGGGGCAGAGAGAAAGGGGGCAGAGAGAGGGCACAGAGAGAGGCACGGTGGCACAGTGGTTAGCACTGCTGCCTCGCAGCGCCAGAGACCCGGGTTCAATTCCCGCCTCAGGCGACTGACTGTGTGGAGTTTGCACGTTCTCCCCGTGTCTGCGTGGGTTTCCTCCGGGTGCTCCGGTTTCCTCCCACACTCCAAAGATGTGCAAGTTAGGTGAATTGGCCATGCTAAATTGCCCGTAGTGTTAGGTAAAGAGGTAAATGTAGGGGTATGGGTGGGTTACGCTTCGGCGGGTCGGTGTGGACTTGTTGGGCCGAAGGGCCTGTTTCCACACTGTAAGTAATCTAATCTAATGTAAGAATGGGGGACAGAGAGAGGGTTACAGTGTCGGGGAGAGAGAGGAGGAGATAGTGGGCTAAAGAGAGAGGGGGCAGAGAGAGGGGAGACAGAGAGAGGGGGACAGAGAGATGGGGACAGAGAGATGAGGACAGAGAGAGGGGGACAGAGAGAGGGGGACAGAGAGAGGGGGACAGAGAGAGAGGGGGACAGAGAGAGGGGAACAGAGAGATGGGGACAGAGAGATGGGGACAGATAGAGGGGGACAGAGAGATGGGGACAGAGATTGGGGGACAGAGAGAGGGGGACAGAGAGTTGGTCAGAGAGAGTGAGTCAGAGAGAGATGGGGACAGAGAGAGGGCAACAAAGAGAGGGGGACAGAGAGAGGGGGACAGAGAGAGGGGGACAGAGCGCGGGGGAGATAGAGGGGGTCAGAGAGAGGGGGTCAGAGAGGGGGACAGAGAGAGGGGACAGAGAGTGGGGGACAGAGGGAGGGGAGACAGAGAATGGGGGACCGAGAGAAAGGGGGACAGAGAGAAAGGGGGACAGAGAGAGAGGGACGGGGGGGCACAGATGGAGGGTGACAGAGATAGACGGGGACAGAGAGAGAGGGACAGGGAGAAAGGGACAGAGAGGGGGACAGGGAGAGGAGGGACAGAAAGAGAGAGGGGGACGGAGAGAGGGGGACAGAGAGAGGTGGGTGGGAGAGAGAATGTGACAGAGAGAGGGCGACAGAGAGAGGGGCACAGAGAGTGAGGAAGATAGAGGGGGTTAGAGAGAGGGGGACGGAAGGTGGGGGCGGTAGATGGGGTCAGAGGAGGCTGGACAGAAGAGGGGGAGATGGAGGAGGTCAGAGGGAGGGGGGACAGAGAGAGGGGTACAGAGTGGGTGAGAGAGAGGGGTGCAGAGAGAGGGGGGCAGAGAGAGGGTATCAGAGAGGGGGGGACAGAGAGAGGGGGACAGAGAGAGAGGGGATAGAGAGAGGGGGACAGAGAGGGGGGGACAGAGAGAGGGGGGACAGAGAGAGGGGGGACAGAGAGAAGGGAACAGGGAGAGGGGGACAGAGAGAGGGGTACAGAGAGAGAGGGTACAGAGAGAGGGGAACAGAGAGAGGGGACAGAGAAAGGGGACAGAGAGAGGAGGAAAGGGAGAGGACGGACAGAGTTGGAGAGGGGGACAGAGAGAGGGCGGACAGAGAGAGAGAGGGGGACAGAGAGAGGGGTGATTAGAGAGAGAGCGGGACAGAGAGAGGGGGTCAGAGAGAGGGCGACAGTGAGAGGGGGACAGAGCGGGAGGGGGGCAGAGAGAGAGGGGGCAAAGAGAGGGCGACAGAGAGAGGGGAACAGAGAGAGGTGGCATGGAGAGAGGGGGACAGAGAATGGGACAGAGAGAGGGGGGGACAGAGAGAAAGAGGGACAGAGAGAGGGGGGGCAGAGGGAGGGCGACAGAGAGAGGGAGCAGTGACGGGGACAGAGAGGGTGACAGAGAGAGAGTAGGACAGAGTGAGGGGGGACAGAGAGGGGAGCCAGACAGAGAGGGGGACAGAGAGAGCGGGACAGAGAGAGGGGGACAGAGAGAGAGGGGGACAGAGAGAGAGGGGGGTAGAGAGAGAGGGGGGCAGAGAGAGATTGGGGCAGAGAGAGGGGGGCAGAGAGAGGGGGCAGAGTGGGCGACAGAGAGAGGGGGCAGAGAGAGAGGGGGACAGAGAGAGGAGGGGACAGAGAGAGAGGGGGACAGAGAGAGAGGGGGACAGAGCGAGAAGGGGATGTAGAGAGAGGGGGACAAAGAGAGAGGGGGACAAAGAGAGAGGGGGGCAGAGAGAGGGGGGCAGAGAGAGGGGGAACCGAGAGAGAGGGGACAGAGACTGGGGGACAGAGTGAGGAAGATGGACTGAGTGGGGGACGTGGGAGCAGGGGTGGATGGAGAGGGAGTGGACAGAGAGAGGAGCGATAGAGAGGGGGGACAGAAAGAGATGTGGACAGAGAGAGCACGGGGACAGAGAGAGAGAGGGAACAGAGAGACGGGGACAGAGAGACAGGGACAGAGAGATGGGGACACAGAGAGAGGTGACAGAGAGGGGGCAGAGAGAGGGGGACAGAGAGAGGGAGGGACAGAGAGAGGGATGGATAGAGAGAGAGAGCGACAGTGAGGGGGGACAGAACAAGAGGGGGGCAGAGAGAGAGGGGGCAGAGAGAGGGCGACAGAGAGAGGGGAACAGAGAGAGGTGGCATGGAGAGAGGGGGACAGAGAAGGGGACAGAGAGAGAGTGGGACAGAGAGAGAGGGGGACAGAGAGGGGGGCCAGACAGAGAGGGGGACAGAGAGAGAGGGGGGCAGAGAGAGGGGGGCAGAGAGGGAGACAGAGAGAGGGGGCAGAGCGAGAGGGGGACAGAGAGAGGGGGGGGACAGAGAGAGAGGGGGGACAGACAGAGAAGGGGTCAGACAGAGAGGGAGTCAGACAGAGAGGGTGACAGACAGAGAGGGGGGCAGACAGAGTGGGGGACAGAGAGAGAGGGGGACAGAGAGAGAGGGGGACAAAGAGAGAGGGGGACAAAGAGTGAGGGGGGCAGACGGAGGGGGTCAGAGAGAGGGGGCAGAGAGAGGGGGAACAGAGAGAGTGGGGACAGAGAGACGGGTGACAGAGATAGGGTGAACAGAGAGAGGAGGACAGAGAGGGGGGGAGAGAGAGTGGGGGACATAGAGTGGGGGACAGAGAGTGGGTCAGAGAGAGTGAGTCAGAGAGAGATGGGGACAGAGAGAGGGGGAAATAGAGGGCGTCAGTGAGAAAGGGTCAGAGAGAGAGGGGGACAGAGAGAGGGGGACAGAGAGAGGGGAACAGAGAGTGGGGGACAGAGAGTGGGGGACTGAGAGTGGGGGTCAGAGAGAGGGCGACAGAGAAAGGGGGGCAGAGACCGGGTCAGAGAGAGTGAGTCAGAGAGAGATGGGGACAGAGAGAGGGGGTCATAGGGAGGGGGGACAGAGAGTGGGGGGACAGAGAGTGGGGGACAGAGTGGGGAGAGGGAGGTGGAGAGAGGGCTACAGAGAGAGTGGGACAGAGAGAGGGGTGCTGAGAGAGGGGGCAGAGAGAGGGGGAACAGAGAGAGGTGGGACAGAGGGAGGGGGGACAGAGAGAGGGGGGGACAGAGAGAGGGGGGACAGAGATAGGGTGAACAGAGAGTGTGGTACAGATGGGGGAGAGAGAGAAGGGGTCAGAGAGATGGGGACAGAGAGAGGGGGGACAGAGAGAGAGGGGGACAGAGAGAGGGGGACAGAGAGATGGGGACAGAGAGATGGGGACAGAGAGAGGGGGACAGAGAGTGGGGAGACAGAGAGAGGGGAACAGAGAGAGGTGGCATGGAGAGAGGGGGACAGAGAAGGGGACAGAGAGAGAGGGGGACAGAGAGAGAGGGGGACAGAGAGGGGGCCAGACAGAGAGGGGGACAGAGAGAGATGGGGACAGAGAGAGGGGGACAGAGAGAGGGGGACAGAGAGTGTGGGACAGAGAGTGGGGGACAGAGAGAGGGGGACAGAGAGGGGGTCAGAGAGAGTGAGTCAGAGAGAGATGTGGACAGAGAGAGGGCAACAAAGAGAGGGGGACAGAGAGAGGGATGGATAGAGAGAGAGCGGGACAGAGAGGTGGGGTCAGAGAGAGGGTGACAGTGAGAGGGGGACAGAGCGAGAGGGGGCAGTGAGAGAGGGGGCAGAGAGAGGGCGACAGACGGAGGGGAACAGAGAGAGGTGGCATGGCGAGAGGGGGACAGAGAAGGGGACAGAGAGAGAGGGGGACAGAGAGAGAGGGGGACAGAGAGGGGGCCAGACAGAGAGGGGAACAGAGAGAGAGGGGGGCAGAGAGAGATGGGGGCAGAGAGAGGGGGGCAGAGAGAGGGGGGCAGAGAGGGAGACAGAGAGAGGGGGCAGAGAGAGAGGGGGACAGAGAGAGGGGGGGACAGAGAGAAAGGGGGACAGACAGAGAAGGGGTCAGACAGAGAGGGGGTCAGACAGAGAGGGGTCAGACAGAGAGGGGGGCAGACAGAGTGGGGGACAGAGAGAGAGGGGGACAGAGAGAGAGGGGGACAAAGAGAGAGGGGGACAAAGAGAGATGGGGGCAGAGGGAGGGGGGCTGAGAGAGGAGGCAGAGAGAGGGGGAACAGAGAGTGGGGTACAGAGTGGGGGAGAGAGAGGAGGGGTCAGAGAGATCCCGACCGAGAGAGGGGACAGAGAGAGAGGGGGACAGAGAGAGGGGGACACAGAGTGGGGGACACAGAGTGGGGGACAGAGAGTGGGTCAGAAAGAGTGAGTCAGAGAGAGATTGGGACAGGGAGAGGGCGACAAAGATAGGGGGACAGAGAGAGGGGGAGATAGAGGGCGTCAGTGAGAAAGGGTCAGAGAGAGAGGGGGACAGAGAGAGGGGGACAGAAAGAGGGGAACAGAGAGTGGGGGGCAGAGAGTGGGGGACAGAGTGGGGGGAAGGAGAGAGGGGGACAGAGAGAGGGGAACAGAGAGAGGGGGACAGAGGGAGGGGGGACAGAGGGAGGGGGGACAGAGGGAGGGGAGACAGAGGGAGGGGAGACAGAGAGGGAGAGGATAGAGAGAGGAGGGACAGTGGGGATACAGTAAGAGATGGGGACGGAGCGAGCAGGGGGACAGAGAGACAGGGACAGAGAGACGGGCGACAGAGAGGGGGAAGAAAGAGTGGGACAGAGGGAGGGGGGACAGAGAGAGGGGGACAGAGAGAGGGGGAGTTCGAGGGGGTCATAGGGAGGGGGACAGAGAGTGGGGAGACAGAGAGTGGGGGCAGACTGGGGGAGAGGGAGATGGAGAGAGGGCTACAGCGAAAGTGGGACAGAGAGAGGGGGACAGAGAGAGGGGGCAGAAAGATGGCGACAGAGAGAGGGGGACAGAGAGACGGGGTCAGAGACAGGGGGACAGACAGAGAGGGAGATAGAGGGGACAGAGAGAGGGGGACAGAGAGAGGGGGAGATAGAGCGCGTCAGTGAGAAGGGGTCAGAGAGAGAGGGGGACAGAGAGAGGGGGACAGAGAGTGCGGGACAGAGAGTGGGGGACAGAGAGTGGGGGTCAGAGAGAGGGCGACAGAGAAAGGGGGGCAGAGACCGGGTCAGAGAGAGTGAGTCAGAGAGAGATGGGGACAGAGAGAGAGAGGGACAGAGAGAGGGGGACAGAGAGAGGGGGTCAGAGATGAGGGGGTCAGAGATGAGTGGGTCAGAGAGAGGGGGACAGAGAGAAAGGGTGACAGAGAGAGGGGGTCATAGGGAGGGGTTACAGAGAGTGGGGGGACAGAGAGTGGGGGACAGAGTGGGGGAGAGGGAGGGGGAGAGAGGGCTACAGAGAGAGTGGGACAGAGAGAGTGGGACAGAGAGAGGGGGACAGAGAGGGCGGACAGAGAGGGGGGAAGGAGAGAGGGGGACAGAGAGAGGGGAACAGAGAGAGGGGGACAGGGGGGGGGGGGGACAGAGGGAGGGGAGACAGAGAGGGAGAGGATAGAGAGAGGAGGGACAGTGGGGATACAGTAAGAGATGGGGACGGAGCGAGCAGGGGGACAGAGAGACAGGGACAGAGAGACGGGCGACAGAGAGGGGGAAGAAAGAGTGGGACAGAGGGAGGGGGGACAGAGAGAGGGGGACAGAGAGAGGGGGAGTTCGAGGGGGTCATAGGGAGGGGGGACAGAGAGTGGGGAGACAGAGAGTGGGGGCAGACTGGGGGAGAGGGAGATGGAGAGAGGGCTACAGCGAAAGTGGGACAGAGAGAGGGGGACAGAGAGAGGGGGCAGAAAGATGGCGACAGAGAGAGGGGGACAGAGAGATGGGGTCAGAGACAGGGGGACAGACAGAGAGGGAGATAGAGGGGACAGAGAGAGGGGGACAGAGAGTGGGGGACAGAGAGAGGGGTACAGAGTGAGGGAGATTGACTGAGAGGGGGACGTGGGGGCAGGGGTGGATGGAGAGGGAGTGGACAGAGAGAGGAGCAATAGAGAAGGGGGACAGAAAGAGATGCGGACAGAGAGAGCACGGGGACAGAGAGAGAGAGGGAACAGAGAGACGGGGACAGAGAGACAGGGACAGAGAGAGAGGTGACAGAGAGGGGGCAGAGAGAGGGGGACAGAGAGAGGGAGGGACAGAGAGAGGCGGGTGGGAGAGAGAGGGGCAGAGAGAGGCGGATGGGAGAGAGAGGGGGACAGAGAAAGGGGGGACAGAGAGAGGGGGAAAGGGAGAGGACGGACAGAGAGAGAGAGGGGGACAGAGAGAGGACGGACAGAGAGAGAGAGGGGGACAGAGAGAGGGATGGATAGAGAGAGAGCGGGACAGAGAGAGGGCGACAGTGAGAGGGGGACAGTCAGAGGGGGACAGAGCGAGAGGGGGGCAGAGAGAAAGGGGGCAGAGAGAGGGCGACAGAGAGAGGGGAACAGAGAAAGGTGGCATGGAGAGAGGGGCACAGAGAAAGGGACAGAGAGAGAGGGGGACAGAGAGAGGGGGGGCAGAGGGAGGGCGACAGAGAGAGGGGGCAGTGAGGGGGACAGAGAGGGTGACAGAGAGAGAGGGGGACAGAGTGAGGGGGGATGGGGGGGCAGACAGAGAGGGGGACAGAGAGAGGGGGACAGAGTGAGAGGGGGACAGAGAGAGAGGAGGGCAGAGAGAGAGGGGGACAGAGAGAGAGGGGGACAGAGAGAGAGGGGGGCAGCGAGAGAGGGGGGCAGAGAGAGAGGGGGGCAGAGAGAGATGGGGGCAGAGAGAGGGGGGCAGAGAGGGGGCAGAGAGAGAAGGGGACAGAGAGAGATGGGGACAGAGAGAGAGAGGGGGGACAGACAGAGAGGGTGTCAGACAGAAAGGGGGTCAGACTGAGTGGGGGACAGACTGAGACGGGGGCAGACAGAGTGGGGGACAGAGAGAGAGGGGGACAGAGAGAGAGGGCGACAGAGAGAGAGGGCGACAAAGAGAGAGGGGGACAAAGAGAGAGGGGGGCAGAGAGAGGGGGCAGAGATAGGGTGAACAGAGAGTGGGGTACAGAGAGGGGGAGAGAGAGAGGGGTTCAGAGAGATGGGGACAGAGAGAGGGGGACAGAGAGAGAGGGGGACAGAGAGAGGGGGGCAGAGAGATGGGGACAGAGAGATGGGGACAGAGAGAGGGGGACAGAGAGAGAGGTGGGCAGAGAGAGGGGGACAGAGAGTGGGGAACACAGAGTGGGGGTCAGAGAGTGGGTCAGAGAGAATGAGTCAGAGAGAGATGGGGACAGAGAGAGGGCGACAGAGAGAGGGGGACAGAGAGAGGGGCACAGAGAGCAGGGGAGATAGAGGCCGTCAGTGAGACAGGGTCAGAGAGAGAGGGGGACAGAGAGTGGGGGACAGAGAGTGGGGGTCAGAGAGAGGGCGACAGAGAAAGGGGGGCAGAGACCTGGTCAGAGAGAGTGAGTGAGAGAGAGAGATGGGGACAGAGAGAGGGGGATAGAGAGAGGGGGACAGAGAGAGGGGGTCAGAGATGAGGGGGTCAGAGATGAGTGGGTCAGAGAGAGGGGGACAGAGAGAGGGGGACAGAGAGAGGGGAACAGAGAGCAGGGGAGATAGAGGGCGTCAGTGAGAAGGGGTCAGAGAGAGAGGGGGACAGAGAGAGGGGGAGATAGAGAGGGTCAGTGAGAAGGGGTCAGAGAGCGGAGGACAGAGAGAGGGGGACAGAGAGTGGGGGACAGAGAGTGGGGGACAGAGAGTTGGTGTCAGAGAGAGGGTGACAGAGAAAGGGGGGCAGAGACCGGGTCGGAGAGAGTGAGTGAGAGAGAGAGATGGGGACAGAGAGAGGGGGACAGAGAGAGGGGGTCAGAGATGAGGGGGTCAGAGATGAGTGGGTCAGAGAGAGGGGGACAGAGAGAGGGGGACAGAGAGAGGGGGACAGAGAGAGGGGGACAGAGTGAGAGGGGGACAGAGAGAGAGGAGGGCAGAGTGGGGGAGAGGGACAGAGAGAGAGGGGGACAGAGAGAGAGGGGGGCAGCGAGAGAGGGGGGCACAGAGAGGGGGGGACAGAGAGGGGGGGAAAGAGAGGTGGGGACAGAGAGAGGGGGACAGAGAGAGGGGGACAGAGGGAGGGGGACAGAGGGAGGGGGGACAGAGAGGGAGAGGATAGAGAGAGGAGGGACAGTCGGGGTACAGTAAGAGATGGGGACGGAGAGAGCAGGGGGACAAAGAGACAGGGACAGATAGAGGGGGGACAGAGAGGGGGAAGAAAGAGGGGGACAGAGGGAGGGGGGACAGAGAGAGGGGGACAGAGAGAGTGGGAGATGAGAGGGTCAGAGAGAGGGGGGCAGAGAGAGGGGGAGTTAGAGGGGGTCATAGGGAGGGGGGACAGAGATTGGGGGGTCAGAGAGTGGGGGCAGACTGGGAGAGAGGGAGGGGGGACAGAGAGGGAGAGGATAGAGAGAGGAGGGATAGTCGGGGTACAGTAAGAGATGGGGACGGAGAGAGCAGGGGGACAAAGAGACAGGGACAGATAGAGGGGGGACAGAGAGGGGGAAGAAAGAGGGGGACAGAGGGAGGGGGGACAGAGAGAGGGGGACAGAGAGAGTGGGAGATGAGAGGGTCAGAGAGAGGGGGGCAGAGAGAGGGGGAGTTAGAGGGGGTCATAGGGAGGGGGGACAGAGAGTGGGGAGACAGAGAGTTGGGGAGAGGGAGGGGGAGAGAGGGCTACAGAGAGTGGGACAGAGAGAGGGGGACAGAGAGAGGGGGACAGAGAGAGGGGGCAGAGAGAGGGGAACAGAGAGAGGGGAACAGAGAGAGGGGGCAGAGAGAGAGGGGGACAGAGAGAGGGGACAGAGAGCTGGACAGAGAGAGAGGGCGACAGAGTGAGGGGGACAGAGAGGGGGGCCAGACAGAGAGGGGGACAGAGAGAGAGGGGGGCAGAGAGAGAGGGGGGCAGAGAGAGAGAGAGGGGGGCAGAGAGAGAGGGGGGCAGAGAGAGAAGGGGGCAGAGAGAGGGGGGCAGAGAGAGCGGGGCAGAGAGAGGGCGACAGAGAGAGGGGGCAGAGAGAGAGGGGGACAGAGAGAGAGGGGGACAGAGAGAGAGAGGGGGGACAGACAGAGAGGGGGACAAAGAGAAAGGGTACACAGAGAGAGGGGTCAGAGAGAGAGGGGGACAGAGTGATGGGGACAGAGAGATGGGGACAGAGAGATGGCAGCAGAGAGAGGGGGACAGAGAGAGGGGACAGAGAGTGGGGGACAGAGAGTGGGGGACAGAGAGTGGGGGACAGAGAGAGAGGGGACAGAGAGAGGGGACAGAGAGAGGGGGAAAGGGAGAGGGCGGACAGAGAGAGAGGGGGACAGAGAGAGTGCGGACAGAGAGCGAGAGGGGGACAGAGAGAGGGATGGATAGAGAGAGAGCGGGACAGAGAGAGGGGGGGCAGAGAGAGGGCAACAGTGAGAGGGGGACAGAGCGAGAGGGGGGCAGAGAGAGAGGGGGCAGAGAGAGGGTGACAGAGAGAGGGGAACAGAGAGAGGGGGAAGAGAGAGAGGGAGACAGAGAGAGAGGGTGACAGAGAGAGAGGGGGACAGAGAGAGGGAGGGCAGAGAGAGAGGGCGACAGAGAGAGGGGGCAGAGAGGGTGACAGAGAGAGAGGGGGACAGAGTGAGTTGTGACAGAGAGGGGGGCCAGACAGAGAGGGGGACAGAGAGAGGGGGACAGAGAGAGGGGGGGACAGAGAGAGAGGGGGGCAGAGAGAGAGGGGGACAGAGAGAGAGAGGGGCAGAGAGAGAGAGGGGCAGAGAGATAGGGGGGCAGAGAGAAGGGGGCAGAGAGAGGGGGGCAGAGAGGGGGGGCAGAGAGGGCGACAGAGTGAGGGGGCAGAGAGAGAGGGGGACAGAGAGAGAGGGGGACAGAGAGCGAGGGGGGACAGACAGAGAGGGCGGGACAGACAGAGAGGGGGACAGACAGAGAGGGGGACAGACAGAGAGGGGGACAAAGAGAGAGGGGGACAGAGAGAGGGGGGCAGAGAGTGGGGGGCCGAGAGAGGGGGCAGAGAGTTGGGGGAACAGACAGAGGGGGAACAGAAGGAGGGGGTCAGAGAGAGGGGGGACAGAGATAGGGTGAACTGAGAGTGGGGTACAGAGTGGGAGAGAGAGAGGGGTTCAGAGGGAGGGGACAGAGAGAGGGGGGACAGAGAGAGGGGGGACAGAGAGAGGGGGACAGAGAGAGGGGACAGAGACAGGGGGGACAGAGACAGGGGGGACAGAGAGAGGGGGGACAGAGAGAGGGGGCAGAGAGAGAGGGGGACAGAGAGAGGGGACAGAGAGAGGGGGGGACAGAGAGAGGGGGGACAGAGAGAGGGTGTCAGAGATAGGGGGACAGAGAGAGGGGGGACAGAGAGAGGAGGGACAGAGAGAGGGGGACCGAGAGATGGGGGGCAGAGAGAGTGGGACAGAGAGAGGAGGACAGAGAGAGGGGGACAGAGAGAGAGGGGACAGAGAGAGGGGAACAGAGAGAGGGGACAGAGAGAGGGGACAGAGAGAGGGGGAAAGGGAGAGGGCGGACAGAGAGAGAGGGGGACAGAGTGAGTGCGGACAGAGAGCGAGAGGGGGACAGAGAGAAGGATGGATAGAGAGAGAGCGGGACAGAGAGAGGGGGGGCAGAGAGAGGGCGACAGTGAGAGGGGGACAGAGCGAGAGGGGGGCAGAGAGAGAGGGGGCAGAGAGAGGGTGACAGAGAGAGGGGAACAGAGAGAGGGGGAAGAGAGAGAGGGGGACAGAGAGAGAGGGTGACAGAGAGAGAGGGGGACAGAGAGAGGGAGGGCAGAGAGAGAGAGGGCGACAGAGAGAGGGGGCAGAGAGGGTGACAGAGAGAGAGGGGGACAGAGTGAGTTGGGACAGAGAGGGGGGGCAGACAGAGAGGGGGACAGAGAGAGGGGGACAGAGAGAGGGGGGGACAGAGAGAGAGGGGGGCAGAGAGAGAGGGGGACAGAGAGAGAGGGGGGCAGAGAGATAGGAGGGCAGAAAGAGGGGGCAGAGAGAGGGGGGCAGAGAGGAGGGGCAGAGAGGGCGACAGAGTGAGGGGGCAGAGAGGGTGACAGAGAGAGAGGGGGACAGAGAGCGAGGGGGGACAGACAGAGAGGGGGGGACAGACAGAGAGGGGAACAGACAGAGAGGGGGGCAGAGAGAGAGGGGGACAGAGAGAGAGGGGGGCAGAGAGATAGGAGGGCAGAGAGAGGGGGCAGAGAGAAGGGGGCAGAGAGGAGGGGCAGAGAGGGCGACAGAGTGAGGGGGCAGAGAGGGGGACAGAGAGAGAGGGGGACAGAGAGCGAGGGGGGACAGACAGAGAGGGGGGGACAGACAGAGAGGGGAACAGACAGAGAGGGGGGGCAGAGAGAGAGGGGGACAGAGAGAGAGGGGGGCAGAGAGATAGGAGGGCAGAGAGAGGGGGCAGAGAGAGGGGGGCAGAGAGGAGGGGCAGAGAGGGCGACAGAGTGAGGGGGCAGAGAGGGGGACAGAGAGAGAGGGGGACAGAGAACGAGGGGGGACAGACAGAGAGGGGGGGACAGACAGAGAGGGGAACAGACAGAGAGGGGGACAGACAGAGAGGGGGACAAAGAGAGAGGGGGACAAGAGAGGGGGGCAGAGAGTGGGGGGCCGAGAGAGGGGGCAGAGAGAGGGGGAACAGACAGAGGGGGATCAGAGGGAGGGGGTCAGAGAGAGGGAGGACAGAGATAGGGTGAACTGAGAGTGGGGTACAGAGTGGCGGAGAGAGAGAGGGGGACAGAGAGAGGGGGACAGAGAGAGGGGGGGACAGAGAGAGGGCGACAGAGGGATGGGGACAGAGAGAGGGGGACAGAGAGAGGGGGACAGAGAGAGGGGGGGACAGAGAGAGGGGGACAGAGAGAGGGGGACAGAGAGAGGGGGACAGAGAGAGAGGGGGACAGAGAGGGGGACAGAGAGATGGGGACAGAGAGAGGGGGACAGAGAGTGGGGAACAGAGAGTGGGGGACAGATAGACGGAGACAGAGAGTGGGTCAGAGAGAGTGAGTCAGAGAGAGATGGGGACAGAGAGAGGGCGACAAAGAGAGGGGGACAGAGAGAGGGGGGCAGAGAGAGGGGGACCGAGCGCGGGGGAGATTGAGGGGGTCAGAGAGAGGGGATCAGAGAGGGGGACAGAGGGAGGGGGGAACAGAGAATGGGGGACAGAGAGAGGGGTACAGAGTCGGGGAGAGAGAGGAGGAGATAGTGGGCTAAAGAGAGAGGAGGCAGAGAGAGGGGAGACAGAGAGAGGGGGACAGAGAGGGGGGACAGAGAGAGGGGGAATAGAGAGGGGACAGAGAGTGGGTGGACAGAGAGAGGGGCACAGAGAGCGGGGGACATAGAGGGCGTCAGTGAGAAGGGGTCAGAGAGAGTGGGGGTCAGAGAGAGGGCGACAGAGAAAGGGGGACAGAGACCGGGTCAGAGAGAGTGAGTCAGAGAGAGATGGGGACAGAGAGAGAGGGACAGAGAGAGGGGGACAGAGAGAGGGGGACAGAGAGAGGGGGTCAGAGATGAGGGGGTCAGAGATGAGTGGATCAGAGAGAGAGGGACAGAGAGAGGGGGACAGAGAGAGGGGGAGTTAGAGGGGGTCATAGGGAGGGGGGACAGAGAGTGGGGGGACAGAGTGGGGGACAGAGTGGTGGAGAGGGAGGGGGAAAGAGGGCTACAAAGAGAGTGGGACAGCGAGAGGGGGACAGAGAGAGGGGGGACAGAGGGAGGGGGGGACAGAGAGGGAGAGGATAGAGAGAAGAGGGACAGTGGGGGGACAGTAAGAGATGGGGACAGAGAGTGCAGGGGGACAGAGAGACAGGGACAGATAGAGAGGGGGACAGAGAGAGAGGGGGGCAGAGAGATAGGGGGGCAGAGGGAGAGGGGGCAGAGAGAGGGGGGCAGAGAGGGCAACAGAGAGAGGGGGCAGAGAGGGGGACAGAGAGTGGGGGGGACAGAGAGAGGGCGACAGAGGGATGGGGACAGAGAGAGGGGGACAGAGGGAGGGGGGACAGAGAATGGGGGAGAGAGATGGGGGTAAAGAGTTGGGGAGAGAGAGGAGGAGTTAGTGGGCTAAAGATAGAGGGGGCAGAGAGAGGGGAGACTGAGAGAGGGGGACAGAGAGAGAGGGGGACAGAGAGAGAGGGCGACAGATATAGAGGGGGACAGAGAGAGAGGGACAGAGAGAAAGGGACAGAGAGGGGGACAGGGAGAGGAGGGACAGAGAGAGAGAGGGGGACAGAGAGAGGGTGACAGAGAGTGGGGCACAGAGAGTGAGGAAGATAGAGGGGGTTAGAGAGAGGGGGACGGAAGTGGGGGCGGTAGAAGGGGTCAGAGGAAGCGGGACAGAGAGAGGAGGAGATGGAGGAGGTCAGAGGGAGGGGGGACAGAGAGAGGGGTACAGAGTGGGAGAGAGAGAGGGGTTCAGAGGGAGGGTACAGAGAGAGGAGGGACAGAGAGAAGGGGGACAGAGAGAGGGGGACAGAGAGAGGGGACAGAGAGAGGGTGTCAGAGATAGGGGGACAGAGAGAGGGGGGACAGAGAGAGGAGAGACAGAGAGAGGGGGACCGAGAGATGGGGGGCAGAGAGAGTGGCACAGAGAGAGGAGGACAGAGAGAGGGGGACAGAGAGAGAGGGAACAGAGAGAGGGGACAGAGAGAGGGGACAGAGAGAGGGGGAAAGGGAGAGGGTGGACAGAGAGAGAGGGGGACAGAGTGAGTGCGGACAGAGAGCGAGAGGGGGACAGAGAGAGGGATGGATAGAGAGAGAGCGGGACAGAGAGAGGGGGGGCAGAGAGAGGGCGACAGTGAGAGGGGGACAGAGCGAGAGGGGGGCAGAGAGAGAGGGGGCAGAGAGAGGGTGACAGAGAGAGGGGAACAGAGAGAGGGGGAAGAGAGAGAGGGGGACAGAGAGAGAGGGTGACAGAGAGAGAGGGGGACAGAGAGAGGGAGGGCAGAGAGAGAGGGCGACAGAGAGAGGGGGCAGAGAGGGTGACAGAGAGAGAGGGGGACAGAGTGAGTTGGGACAGAGAGGGGGGGCAGACAGAGAGGGGGACAGAGAGAGGGGGACCGAGAGATGGGGGGCAGAGAGAGTGGCACAGAGAGAGGAGGACAGAGAGAGGGGGACAGAGAGAGAGGGGACAGAGAGAGGGGAACAGAGAGAGGGGACAGAGAGAGGGGACAGAGAGAGGGGGAAAGGGAGAGGGCGGACAGAGAGAGAGGGGGACAGAGTGAGTGCGGACAGAGAGCGAGAGGGGGACAGAGAGAGGGATGGATAGAGAGAGAGCGGGACAGAGAGAGGGGGGGCAGAGAGAGGGCGACAGTGAGAGGGGGACAGAGCGAGAGGGGGGCAGAGAGAGAGGGGGCAGAGAGAGGGTGACAGAGAGAGGGGAACAGAGAGAGGGGGAAGAGAGAGAGGGGGACAGAGAGAGAGGGTGACAGAGAGAGAGGGGGACAGAGAGAGGGAGGGCAGAGAGAGAGGGCGACAGAGAGAGGGGGCAGAGAGGGTGACAGAGAGAGAGGGGGACAGAGTGAGTTGGGACAGATAGGGGGGGCAGACAGAGAGGGGGACAGAGAGAGGGGGACAGAGAGAGGAGAGAGAGAGGGGGACAGAGAGAGAGGGGGGCAGAGAGAGAGGGGGACAGAGAGAGGGGGGGGCAGAGAGATAGGAGGGCAGAAAGAGGGGGCAGAGAGAGGGGGGCAGAGAGGAGGGGCAGAGAGGGCGACAGAGTGAGGGGGCAGAGAGGGGGACAGAGAGAGGGGGGGACAGAGAGCGAGGGGGGACAGACAGAGAGGGGGGGACAGACAGAGAGGGGAACAGACAGAGAGGGGGGCAGAGAGAGAGGGGGACAGAGAGAGAGGGGGGCAGAGAGATAGGAGGGCAGAGAGAGGGGGCAGAGAGAGGGGGGCAGAGAGGAGGGGCAGAGAGGGCGACAGAGTGAGGGGGCAGCGAGGGGGACAGAGAGAGAGGGGGACAGAGAGCGAGGGGGGACAGACAGAGAGGGTTGGACAGACAGAGAGGGGAACAGACAGAGAGGGGGACAGACAGAGAGGTGGACAAAGAGAGAGGGCGACAGAGAGAGGGGGGCAGAGAGTGGGGGGCCGACAGAGGGGGCAGAGAGAGGGGGAACAGACAGAGGGGGAACAGAGGGAGGGGGACAGAGAGAGGGGGGACAGAGATAGGGTGAACTGAGAGTGGGATACAGAGTGGGGGAGAGAGAGAGGGGGACAGAGAGAGGGGGGGACAGAGAGAGGGCGACAGAGGGATGGGGACAGAGAGAGGGGGACAGAGAGAGGGGGACAGAGAGAGGGGGGGACAGAGAGAGGGGGACAGAGAGAGGGGGACAGAGAGAGGGGGACAGAGAGAGAGGGGGACAGAGAGGGGGACAGAGAGATGGGGACAGAGAGAGGGGGACAGAGAGTGGGGAACAGAGAGTGGGGGACAGATAGACGGAGACAGAGAGTGGGTCAGAGAGAGTGAGTCAGAGAGAGATGGGGACAGAGAGAGGGCGACAAAGAGAGGGGGACAGAGAGAGGGGGGCAGAGAGAGGGGGACCGAGCGCGGGGGAGATTGAGGGGGTCAGAGAGAGGGGATCAGAGAGGGGGACAGAGGGAGGGGGGAACAGAGAATGGGGGACAGAGAGAGGGGTACAGAGTCGGGGAGAGAGAGGAGGAGATAGTGGGCTAAAGAGAGAGGAGGCAGAGAGAGGGGAGACAGAGAGAGGGGGACAGAGAGGGGGGACAGAGAGAGGGGGACTAGAGAGGGGACAGAGAGTGGGTGGACAGAGAGAGGGGCACAGAGAGCGGGGGACATAGAGGGCGTCAGTGAGAAGGGGTCAGAGAGAGTGGGGGTCAGAGAGAGGGCGACAGAGAAAGGGGGACAGAGACCGGGTCAGAGAGAGTGAGTCAGAGAGAGATGGGGACAGAGAGAGAGGGACAGAGAGAGGGGGACAGAGAGAGGGGGACAGAGAGAGGGGGTCAGAGATGAGGGGGTCAGAGATGAGTGGATCAGAGAGAGAGGGACAGAGAGAGGGGGACAGAGAGAGGGGGAGTTAGAGGGGGTCATAGGGAGGGGGGACAGAGAGTGGGGGGACAGAGTGGGGGACAGAGTGGTGGAGAGGGAGGGGGAAAGAGGGCTACATAGGGAGGGGGGACAGAGAGAGGGGGACTAGAGAGGGGACAGAGAGTGGGTGGACAGAGAGAGGGGCACAGAGAGCGGGGGACATAGAGGGCGTCAGTGAGAAGGGGTCAGAGAGAGAGGGGGACAGAGAGAGGGGGACAGAGAGTGGGGGACAGAGAGTGGGGGTCAGAGAGAGGGCGACAGAGAAAGGGGGACAGAGACCGGGTCAGAGAGAGTGAGTCAGAGAGAGATGGGGACAGAGAGAGAGGGACAGAGAGAGGGGGACAGAGAGAGGGGGACAGAGAGAGGGGGATGGACTGAGTGGGGGACGTGGGGGCAGGGGTGGATGGAGAGGGAGTGGACAGAGAGAGGAGGGATAGAGAGGGGGGACAGAAAGAGATGCGGACAGAGAGAGCACGGGGACAGAGAGAGAGAGGGAACAGAGAGAGTGGGACAGAAAGACGGGGACACAGAGAGAGGTGTCAGAGAAGTGGGAAAGAGAGAGGGCGACAGAGAGAGGGGGACAGAGAGAGGGAGGGACAGAGAGAGGCGGGTGGGAGAGAGAGGGGCAGAGAGAGGCGGGTGGGAGAGAGAGGGGGACAGAGAAAGGGGGAACAGAGAGAGGGGGATAGAGAGAGAGGGGATCAGAGAGAGAGGGGGTTAGAGAGAGGGGGATGATAATAAAATGAAGGGTACGTAGGTTAGTTTGATCATACAGTCGGATAAAGAGTTGGCATGGCATCATGGCCGAAGGGTCTTGTGCTGTACTGTTCTGTGTTCTGTGCCTGTCCGGTAAACTGGGCAATAAGCTCAGATCAATGTAAAAGGATATGGCATTCAGGAGGAGCGAGGGAACTGGTTACAAAATTGGGCTTGATGGTAGGAGACAGCGGGTGATGAGAGACATTTTGTTTTTCTGACTGGAGGCATGTGACCAGCGGTGTAGTGGGCCCACTGTTGTTTGTCATTTGGATAAATGGTTTGGATGGGAATATTGTTAAGTAAGTTAAGTAGGTTTTTTGGGTGACACTGAAATTGGTGGTAAAGTGGACAGTGAAGAAGGTTATCTGTGGTTCAACAGGATGAACAGTACTGCTGGGATAGTGGCCTGAAGAATAGCAGATGGAGTTTAATTAGATAAATGTGAGGTGTTCCATTTTGGTGAAAAAAACCAGGGTGGGACTTGTACAGTTAATGTTCGGGCCCTGGGTAATGTTGTCCCTCAGATATCCAGGGACACAGTTCTTTTGAAAGTGGTGTCACAGGTAGACAGGCTGGTGAAGTAGGCATTTGAGATGGTTACCTTCATTGGTCAGAGCATTGAAAGTAGGAGAAGGATGTCATGTTGTATCTGTACAAGACATTGGCAAGACCACCATGAAACCATTGTTGATCAGCAGGAAGAACTCATTAGGTTCACTTACCTCCTTTAGTGAAGGTCACCTAACATTCTAACCTGGTCTGGCCTCCACGTGAATCCAGATCCACAGCAAAAGAGCCGACTCTGATCTGCCCTCTGGGCAATTAGCAGTGGGGGCAAAGAATACTGGTTCAATCAGTGACCCCCACATCCCATGAATGAATAAATAAAAATACAACTGTCCCTCCCTACCTCTGCAAACACCTCCAGCTGCAGCAATCCGTACTGGTTTTGTAACACCATTCAGGCCCTGACCACTCTCTGTAACACTCTCACCACCTTCAGCACCTTCAATTCTCCCTGTTCATATCGTGTCATTAAGCCCTGACAATGATTCCTCTTCCCACTGCCTTCTTCCTGCTAGCAGACCCGCTGCAATCCTTTTAAACATACTAAAACACTCTCTCACTTCAGGATTTTAAGAACTTTGTAGTGATCTTCTAAGCCTTATATTCTAATATGATCCATTTTGTCCTTAATGTGGGATGGGAGGGAATTTCTTGCTGAGGTTTTGTCTGTTGCAATGGAATGTCCTTTTGTTGAATATTTTACACTTCAAATGTTTTCCTCTGTTCATTTACAGACACATGTTTCAATATGTTTTGCCTGTTTACCTTGGTCAGTTCTCCAATCAAACTCATGTTATTGGCTGTTTTTGTTTCTCGTTGTAGCTTGTCCTTTCTGTGATTCACTTTAAAACTATATATTTCTTTAAACTGCACTTTCTCACAATTTCCCAGAGGATCTCTCCAGGTGACATTACTCATTCACTAAGTTTCATCACACAATAGTCGCTCTGAGATAGTTATGTCCCTAGCCAGTTGCACAATGTGTTATTCAAAGAAACACTGAAAAAAAATCTTTGAACTCCTCTTCCAATATCGCTCTTTTCAGTGTGAATGTCCCAGATTTTGGGAATATTGAAGTTTCCCAAAATTATCACAATGCTTTTATTAAAAATTCTAACTGTTTCCTGTTTATTGCAGTGATGAGTAATGAAATGCTGTTCGGTGGCTGAAACTGTTCTGCTCCTTGTGTCCTTGGCCAGTAGTAGCCAGAATTTACATTCAGACTGAATCTACTGCATGATCTGAGGTCAAATGCTTTCTCTGTAATGCCTTTGTTATCCATTATTGTTAGCGATACATATTTTGCTTGAGATTCCTCAAGGTTGTGAAACATTGAATATGTATGTCCATTCCAAACAAAACATAACTTACTCTTTCCCACAATTTCCTGTCACAAACCGATTCACTGATGTACAGTTTTAACTAAACTTTTTCCCATCCTGTTCCTTTCTGCTTGTCTTCAGGCACATTCCCATGCTGCTCTGATGCTTCACCTTTTCTATTTGGATTTGGAGAGCTCCTTTCACCTGAACCCTGTCCCTGCATCCTCTCTGTCAGTTTACAGCCCTGTCCATAAACCTACCGACATGATTGGCCAGGACACTGGTCCCACCATGGTTCCAGTGGGGCCCAGTGCAACGGGATTGTTTTTATTAATTCATGGGATGTTGGTATCTCTGTCTAACCTGCCTTTCTTTCCCAGCCCTAGCTGCCCTTGAACTGAGTAACTTGCTCGGCCATTTCAGAGGGTCATTGAGAGACAAACACTTTGCTGTGGGTATTTTGTGCAGACAGCGTGAGGATAGGCAGATGTCCTTCTCGAAATGACAAGTGTTTGTATTTTTTGTACATCAGCAATTGTCTCATTTATTTATGGATTATTAATTATTATCTTTAAAAGTATTGTTTTCAAATTCCCCCATTTCTGATGGTGGGATACAAACGTGCCTCCCCTGAACATTAGCTGAGGTTTGGGATACATGCTCTAGCAATAACACCACTGGGCCATCACTTTGCCTGCTCGCAGATTGCTCATTCCTGACCAGTTATACCATCATGAAGCAGAACCACTTCTTCCCACACAATTGATTGATTCTGAGGACTTCTGACATGATTGTTTGAGCCTGATACCTTCCAGCACTCTGGTGATATCACACAGTATCTCTCTCCATGTGGTATCCCTCACTGTGTCCGTTTATTTCGCTCTCCCTGATCCCATGTGATCTAACCTTACTAACCAGTGCACCAGGCTAAACCCTGCCTAAGGCCTTGCTGAAGTCAGGATAGACAGTGTCTACTCCTCTATCTTCATCTATCTTGTTAATCACCTCTTCAACAAACTCAGTCAAGTCTGCGAGACACTACTTTGTATGCACAAAGCTGTGCTGACTATCCTTAATCAATCCTTGCCTTTCCAAATGCATGTAACTCCTGTCCCGCAGAATCGCTTCCAACAACATTCGCACCACTGACATCAAGCTAACTAGTGTTTAGGTCCCTGGCTTTCCCTCGCAGCCTTTCTTAAATACTGGCACAACATTAGTGACCCTCCAGACTCCCAGCTCATTACCTGTAGCTGTCTTTGATAGAAATATCACTCTAAGGGACACCGCAATTTCTTCCCTAACTCCCCCGCCCCCACCAATGTCATGGGATACACCTGATTAGTTCCGAGAGAGTTGTCTAATTTTTATGCATTTTAAACCTTCAGCACTTCCTGTTCGCCAATGTGGACTCTTGTGAAGACATTACTGTTTATTTCCCTGACTTCCCCAGAGTTTCTCCACAGTAAGTTCTGATGTGAAATTTATGTTCAAACTGATAGAAGTGTGGTAATTTTGCCAAAGTGCTCCCCTACAGATACTTCAGTCCCTTTCCCTACTTTTGTTTCCCAAGGGGAGGTCAGGTTTTATCCCTTTCTGCAGTCAGGCCATTTCCATATTGACTGAGACAGTTTTCTTGAACATACTGAACGAATTCCTCCTATCCAAGCTGTATACATTATGGCAGTCCCAGTCTAGGTATGGAAAGTTAAAATTCCTGACCTTTGCAACCCTATTATTCTTAGATATCGGAGATCTCCTGATATATTTGCTGCTCTATTTCCCGTTGACTATTGGGAGCCTGTAATACAGTCATATCAAAGTGATGACTCATTCTTATTTCTCAGTTCCACTAAGAGAATTTCACTGGACGATCCCCAGGCATACCCTCTCTAAGTGCTGCAGTGATTCTTTTCACTAATCAAGAACTCCACTCTCCCTCCACTTTTGCTTCCTGTTCTGTCCTTCCTCTAGCATCTGTCTCTGGAACATTGAGCTGCTGGTCCTGTCACTCCCTCAGCTGTTGTTCTGTAATACCTGTGATATTTCAATCCCATGTTCCCATCCATGCCATGCGCTCATCTGCCTTATCTGTCAGGCCTTTTACATTAAAGTAAGTGCAGTTTAATTGATCGGTTTTCCCTCATTGCCTGCTGTGCTGTTGCCTGCCTTATCGATTGAAATGACTCTTTGAAATTCAGTCCCAACCTCAACCTTCAGACTATAGCCTGAGACCATCCCCCTCACTGTGGACAACACCCTCACCTTTCATGTCATCTGTAAACCTTCTGCTATCACATCCAACTCATTAATAAACAGCGATGGTTCCTGCACAGATCCTTGTGGTACATCCGCTGGTGAAAGGCTTCTCATCACAGAAACAACCCACCACCAGTTTTGGATCCAATTTGCCAACTTGCCTTGGATCCCATGGGCTCTTCCCTTTTGGACCAGCCTTCCATGTGGGACCTTGTCAAAGGCCTTAATGAATTCCATGGAACCCACAACATCTGCACTGCCCTCATCAATATTTTCAATCGTAATTTCAAAGAAAACTCAGCTGAATTCATCAGACAGGATCTTCCTCTCCCAAATCCGTGCTGACTATCCTGAATTGTTTCCTGCCTTTCCAGTTATTGATTCAAACTGTTCCTCAGAATTGTTCCCAATAATTTCCCTCCCCCTGCTGTCAGACTGTCTACTCTGTAATTACCTGGCCTATCCTTTGGGTCCAGTGATCACAACCGTCTTCGTTTTAACATAGTTATGGAAAAAGATCAGACAGGTTGACAGATTAAGGTGTGAAACTGGAGCAGGGCTAGATTTGGGGCCATTAGGCAGGATCGAGCAGAGGTAGATTGGTGGAATTAAAAATCACACAACACCAGGTTATAGTCCAACAGGTTTATTTTGAAGCACTAGCTTTCGAAGCGCAGGTGATCATCCTAAAAGATGGAAGGCTTAAACTAAATGTGTTTGATATTACATTCCATGACACTGCTATCATGTTGCTATAAATTCTGAGCCTTATGATTGTGCTCCACAACACCTGATGAAGTAGCGCTCCGAAACCTAGTGCCTCCTGATAAACCTGCTGGACTGTAAGCTGGTGTTGTGTGATTTTTAACTTTGTACACCCCAGTCCAACACCGGCTCCTCCACATTATGACTATCATCGATTGGGCGAGTCTGTTTGAAGAAAAATGAATAACTGGCAAACGGGAAGCTTCTAAAAATGTGACCTCAAGTATGTCCCTGTTAGAGTGAAGGGAACATCTGGCAGGTTCAGGGATCCCTGGCTGATGAGGGATATTGTGGCTCTGTTCAGTAAAAAGAAAACAGCATACATAGAGTTTAAGCTATTCGTATCTTCTTCCAGTCCTAAAGATATGATCAATCTGTGAAGACCCTGCAATCCTCTCAGGTCCCTGCAGCACTCCTGATCTGTAGATCTCACTGCAATGACTATGACTATCTGATCCAGTTCCGAAAAGACTCACTATCTATGTAAGATCCTCCCTTGCCTATCACCCATCCTGTCAATGTCAGGTCTTCCAGTCTGTCCATCATCCACCCATCTCCATAACCTTCTCCATCTCTTACACCCCTATCTGTGTAAATGTCACCTTCCCCTACAAACTGTCCCACTTTGACCAAACTGCAGGACGTTACTAATGCTCCCTTATCTGTGAAACTGTCTCCAACCAAAATGGATGTCCTTATCTCCTGGTAAAATTGTCAGACACCACACCCTCTTTATCTAAATAACCTGCAGAACCTAAGCTTTTCAATAATTATAAACATCTTCAGTCACAACTACCCTCCACATGTCTGTTTGTTCTTCTAATCTATAAAACCGTCTAGATTTCTGTAATCTGCTCCATTCACATAAAACACTCCTGTCTGTGTAAACTACCCCATTCTACCAACATCCTTATGCCTATAACTGCTGCATCCCTCCCCACCTCCCCATCTCTATGAACTCCTGTAGACCCTACAGCTCTCCACACTTCTGTAATACCCTGTGGATCTATGGTCCTCCCTCCCTGTGAAACCACCTCCAGTCCCCACACCCCTCCCAGTCTGGGTCGTCTGCTCCAGGTCAGACCATTGCTGTCTCTGTTACCTCCTGACAATCCTAGCAACCCTTCCTATTTGTGTCTCTTCATTCAGATTCCATCTCTCCAGCTTTCTGAAACCTCTTTGTGCCATTGTGAGCCTCCCCATTTATAATATAGAGCAGTACAGCACAGTGCAGGCCCTTCGGCATTCGATGTTGTACTGACCTTTTATCCTACTCTCAGATTAAACTAAACTAAAGACCCTACATTTTACTATCATCCATGTGCCTACCTAAGTGTTGCTTAAATGTCCCTAATGTATTGGACTCCACTACAAATATTGGCAGTCCATTCCATGCATCTGCCACTCTGTGTGTAAAAAAAACCCCTATCACATCTCCCGTTATACATTCTCCAATCACCTTCCATTTATTTCCCCTCGTTATAGCCATTTTTGCAATGGGACAAGTATCTGGTTATCCTCTCTATCGAGGCCTCAAATCATCTCGTTCACTTCTATCAAGTCACTTCTCATCCTTTTTCATTCCAATGAGAAAAGCCCTAATTCTCTCAATGTTTCTTCATTAGACCTCCACTCCTGATAAATCTCCTCTGCACCCTCTCTAAAGCTTCCACATCTTTCTGATAATGAGGCAACCAGAACTGAACACAATATACCAAATGTTCTCTAACCAGGGCTCGATAGAGCTGCAGCATAACTTCATGGAACTTAATCTCAATCCCCCTGCTAATGAAAGTCAACACACCAAACACCTTCTGAACAAGGCAATCAACTTGAGTGATAACATTGAGGGATCTATGGACGTGGACTTCAAGATTCTTCTGTTCCTCCACACTGTCAAGAATCCTGCTTTTCACCCTGTAAAGGTTGTCTGTGGAATCCTGCAATCTTAAACCCTCCCTATCTTGGTAACTTCCTCTGATCCCTACAACTCTCGCAAACAGTGAAACCTCTTCATGTCCCGACAATCCTCCTTCGCTCTGTAACCCCCTTTATTAGCATCAACCCTCAAAAGTCCTGAAGCCTTTTTTTTACCACAGCAGTATTCCTAACATCTGCAACACCGTCCCATCCTGATCTCATTCACTGTAACCCCATCACCCTCCAGTCCCCTCTGGGGAATATTGCAGAGGAAGGAAGGGTTGTAGAGTCCGGGTCATGTTACAGAAGTAAGAAGGGCTGCAGAACCTGGAGGATGGTACAAATGTATGAAGGGACGTGGATCCTGCAGGAGGCTAGAGGGAGCGGGATTCATAGAACCTACAGGATGGGACCGAGAATGGGTTGTGGAACCTGAAGGATATGACATTTTGAATGACTGACTCTTTTTGATCGGACTATTGGGATGATCTCGCTGTCCTATTTATGCAGATATTTATCATGATGGCTGTGCACAGCTTCAGATTCCCAGGCTGGGAGATGTGAGCTCAGATGTGAATCTATTTGCCCATTCTGTCTGTGTGCCTGACACTGACCTGGTGCTGCTCAGGTAGAAAGCACTCTCCGTGTATATCTACGTGACTGACCAGAGCTCACCACATCAAAGCCTTTGTTTGGAATGTTCTTTATTTTTTTCATTATTTTCAAGTGGCAATTCCACGAGATGCAGTAATTGGGGAGTTTCTATTTTGAGAGAATGAAACCTTTACCATTGGAAATTGGGAAGCCTTCCAAAATGAGAGACAGTATACAGAGACAGTATACAGTATTCCTGTTAGGGTGAAAGGAAAGGCTGGTATGGTGTAGGGAATGCTGGATGATTAGAAAATTTGAGGTTTTAGTTCAGAAAAAGAAGTAAGCATATGTCAGATACAGACAGGAGGTCTCCCGACATATTTGTTCCTCAGTCTGCCACAGGTTATTCAGGGTCCGTGCACTCGTATCAAAGTGATGACCCATTCTTATTTCACAGTTCCACTAACACAGTAGCCGATCCCATAGGAATGTCCTCTCTAAGTATTGCTGTGATGTTTCATGCAATCAAAACCCACCACCACGCGTCCTTCCGCTCTTGTCAACCCTTCTATGCTTCCTGTGGTCTCTCTATCTTGAAACAATGATTTGTTGGTCCTGCCCCTCCCTCAGCAATGTTTCTGTAATGATTAGATTAGATTAGTTTACTTACAATGTGGAAACAGGCTCTTTGGTCCAAAAAGTCTACACTGACCTTCCGAATATAACCCACCCAGACCCATTCCCCTACATTTACACCTTCACCTAACACTACGGGCAACTTAGCAATGCCAATTCACCTAAACTGCACATCTTTGTGACTGTGGGAGGAAACCAGAGCACCCGGAGGAAACCCACGCAGACATGAGGAGAATGTGCATATTCCACACAGATAGTAGCACAATGATAACTATAATCTCCCAGTCCCATATTCCCATCCATCCCCGCATTCATCTTCCTTAGCTGTCAGGCCCCTTGCATTGAAATAAATGCAGGTTAATCATCAGTTGTTCCCTATTCCCTGCTTTGTTCTTGCCTGCCTTGTCTGTTGAAATTCCTCTCTTTAATTTGTGTACCAGGCTCAATCTTCTTTCTGTCTTTATGACAGTTTAAGGTCCACACCCCTGCCAGACTAGTTTATACACTCTCAAGCTGCTCCACTAATTTGCCCCACCAGAATGTTGGTCCACATCCCACCCCCAGGTCAGGTCCATTCCCCACCCTGTCTCCCTGTGCTGATACCTTCAGGGATCTATGGACTTGTCCACCAAGGTCCCTGTGTTCCTCAGTACTCCACAAGGACCTACCGTTCATTATGTCTGTCCGTAGCTTATCATTCCTCCCACAAGGTATTATCTCACTCCGATCACTACTAAACCCTGCTCAAATTATCATCTGAAAGACATTGAACTGTAGACTGAGATCAACCGCCGCACTGTGGACAAAACCTCACCTTTCATGTCATTTTCGAGCCTACGAATGGTTCATTCTGCTTTCACATCCGAGTTGTTAATACACATAATAAACAGCAATGATTCCTGCACACATCCCTGTGGTACACCCACTGGTGAAGGAATTTCAAACACGAAGCAGTCTGTCCATCAATTGTGGATCCAATTTACCAATTTGCCTTGGAACCCAATGGCTCTTTACTTTTGGATCAGCCTTCTGTGTGTGAACTTGTCAAAGGCCTTATTCAATTCCATGTAACATCTGCACTGCCCTCATCAATAGTTTTAGACACCATTTCAAAAAACTCCACTGAATTTCTCAGACAGTATCTTCCTCTCCCAAATCCGTGAGGATTGAGCCGAGATGATCCTTACCTTTGTAAGTGTTGATTCATCCTCAGAATTGTTTCCAATAATTTCCCTCCGCCTGTTATCAGATTATCTGATCTGTAATTACCTGGCCTATCCCTGCTGCCCTTCTTGAACAAAGGAACTACATTAGCTATCCTCCAGTCATTCGGCACTTCACATGTGGCCAGAAAACTATTAAATATATCCACCAGGGTCCCAGCAACCTCCTCCCTTACCTCCCACAACAGCCTGGGATGCATTTTATTGGGCACTGGGGATTTCTCCAGCTTTATGCCTATGAAAACATTTAATACCTCCTCCGTATTGATCTTAACATGTTCTCGAACCTCACCATCCCAACTAAAATCCCTGGCTCCTGTGTGAATACAGATGAGAATTATTCATTGAAGACCTCACCTACTTCCTATGGCTTCATGCACAGATTGTCTCTTTGGTTTCTAACAGGCCTCACTATTTCTTCAGTAATCCTCTTATTCTAAACATACTGATAAAATACCTTGCGACTTTTCCTTAATAGTATCTGACAAGGATATTTTATGGTCATTGTGTGTCCCTCATTTCTAAGGATATCCTTGTAGTCCCTATACTTTTGAATGGCTTCACCTGATTTTATTGCACTGTGTTTTCTTTATCAAACTCACGATGTTGCTTGATCAGTATTCACTGGATTTGCTGCCTTTACTATTCCCTCGTCAGGAACACACTGGCCCTGAATTCTCATTGTATCACTTTAACATACTCCCACTTTCCAAATATGGACAAACTGCAGATAGTCTTCCCAGTGTATGTTTGCCAGATCCTCTCTAATGAACGTGATACTGATAGGAGATTCAGTTGTGAGCGGGACAGACAGGAGAGTGTGCTGCCTCCTGGGAACCAGAGTCAAGGCTGTCTCTGAGTGGTTACTGAACTTTCTGAAGGGGAGGGTGAATAGCCAGAGGTCGTTGTGCACATCGGTCCACATGACAGAGGTAGACAATGGGATGGGCTCCTGTGAAATGAGTATCAGGAGTTAGGTAAGAAGTTAAAAAGCAGGACCTCAAGGGAAGTGATCTCCAGATTGCTCCCAGTGCCACTTGCCCCAGTGAGGATAGAAATAGAAAGATAGGCCAGATAACTGTGTGCTGAGGGGCGGGGGGCGGGGGTAAGGTTTGGATCATTGAGATCTCTTTTGAGGTAGAGGTGACCTATACAAGATGACGGGTTTGACTTGAACCAGAGGGACGCCAGTATCCCGGCGGGGAGATTTGTTAGTGTTATTCGGGAAGGGTTTAAAAATGTTTGGCAGGGACTCTCAATAAGGGAGGGCCTATCGACCAGTCAGCGGAAAAATGCATCAGCCATCGAGAATAAGTTTGCTATTCAAGATATCCAGGGGCACAGTCAAGGGAGGGAAGAGACTTTTGGTTTAACATGCATTTATTTCAATGCACGAGGCCTGACTGGTAAGGAAGACGAGCTCAGAGCATGGATTTGCTCTGGGGACTGGGATATTATAACCATAACAGAAACATGGCTGAGAGAAGGGCAGGACTGGCAGCCCAGTGTTCCAGGATACAGAAGCTACAGGTGTGTCAGAAGGACAAGTAAGTGAGGAGGGGGAGCTGCCCTTTTGATGAGGGAGGTCAGAACAACAGCGCATCGAGAGGATACTCTTTAAGAGTCATCAAATGAGGCCATATGTTGAGACATTAGAAACAAAAAGGGGATGGGCATTCTGTTGTGACATTGTTCAAGATTCCCAAATAGCCAGCGGATACTAGAGGAGCAGATGTGTAGAGAAATTGCACGTACCTAATGAAATAATAATGTAGTATTGGTTGTAGATTTTAACTTCCCCTGGATGGACTGGGCCACCCACAGACTAAAAGGCCCGTAAGGAGTGCAATTTGTCAAATGTGTCCAAGAAATTTCTTAAATCAAGACGTAACTCGAACAAGGCCTAACTTTACTCAGGCGGGTGCAACACTGGACCTCCCCTCAGACAACTTGGTCAGGCAAGTGACTGAATAGTCATTCAGAGAGCACTTTGGGTCCAGTGACCACAACTGTCCTGGTTTTAACATAGTTATAGAAAAAGATCAAACAGGTCCACAGAATAAGGTGTGAAACTGGAGCAGGACCAACTTTGGGGCTATTTGGCAGAATCGAGGTGAGGTTGATTGGGTGAATAAAAAATCGCACAACAGCAGGTTTATGTCCAACAAGTTTATTTCGAAGCACCAGCTTTAGAAGCGCAGGTGATCATCCTTAAAGGTGAAAGGCTGAAACTAAATTTGTTTGGTATTACATTCCATGACACTACAATCCTGTTGCTATAAATTCTGAGCCCTATGATTGTCCTCCACAACCACCTGATGAAAACGCAGCTCTCTGAAACCTAGTGCCTCCGAATAAACCTGCTGGACTGGAACCTGGTGTTGTGTGATTTTTAACATTGTCCACCCCAGTCCAACAATGTCTCCTCCACATTATGATTACAATCGATTGGGTGAGTCTGTTTGAAGGAAAAGGAATGACTGACAAATGGGAGGCTTTTTAAAGTGTGATCTCAAGAATCCAAGGCCAGTGTGTTTGAATGAAGGGAAAATCTGGCAGTTTCAGAGATCCCTGGCTGATGAGAGATCTTGAGGCTCTGTTCAGGAAAAAGAAAGCAGCATACATTGACTTTAAGCTATTTGTATCTTTTTCCGGTCCGAAAGATACAATCAATTTGTGGAGACCGTACAATCCTCTCAGGTCCGTGCAGCACTCCTGTGACTATCTGATTCACTTCCAAAAAGACTCACTATATGTGTAACATCCTCCCGTGGCTATCTCCCATCCTGTCAATGCAAGCTGTTCCAGTCTCACCATCTGTCCACTCATCTCCATAACCTTCTCCAGCTGTTACACCCCTATCTGTGGAAACGTAACCCTTCCCGACAACCCTTCCCAATTTGTCTAAACTGGAGGAGGTTACTAATGCTCCTTTATCCGTGAAACTGTCTCTAACCAAAATTACTGTCCTTTCCTCCTGGTAAAAATGTCCGACTCCACATCCTCTATATCTAAATAACCTGCAGAACTCTATTCTTTCTTTAACTATAAACATCTTCAGTCGCGACTGCCCTCCACATAGCTGTGTGTTCTTCTAATCTATAAAACTGTCTTGATTTCCACAATCTGCTCCATTCACCAAAACCACTGCTGTCTGTGTGAAACACCCCATCCTACCAACATCCTTCTACCTGTAAACTGTTCCATCCCTTCCAATCTCCCCATCTCCATGAACACCTGTACGCACTACAACTATCCACATTTATGTAACACCCTGTGGTTCTATGGTCCTTGTTCCTGGTGAAAACACCTCCAGTCCTCACACCCCTCCCAGTCTGGGTCGTCTGCTCCAGATCAGACCATTGCTGTCAGTGTTACCCTCGACAATCCGAGCACACCTTCCTATTTGCGTCTCTTCATTCAGATCACATCCTTCCCAGCTTGCTGAAACCTCTTTGTGCCATTGTAACCCTCCCTATTTAGAACGTAGTACAGTACAGCACAGTGCAAGGCCCTTCGGCCCTCAATGTTGTGCTGACCTTTTATCCTACAGACCCTACATTGTACTATCAGCCATTTGCCTATCTAAGAGTTGTTTAAATATCCCTAATGCATCGGACCCTACTATCACTGCTGGCAGTGCATTGTACGCTCCTGCTACATTATGCGTGAAGAACCCACCCCTAACATCTCCTATAAACCTTCCTCTGATCACCGTCAATTTATGTCCCCTCGTTATTTCCATTTTTGCAATGGGAAAAGTATGTGGTAATCCTCTCTATCTAAGCCTCAAATCACCTTATTCACTTCCAATAAGTCATCTTTCATCCCTTTTCATTCCAAAAAGTAAAGCCCTAATTCCCTCAACCTTTCTTCATAAGATCTCCCCTCCAGTCCAGGCAGCATCCTGAAAAATCTCCTCTACACCTTCTCTATAGTTTTTACATCTTTCTGATGATGAGGCAACCAGAATTGAACACAATATACCAAATGCTGTCTAACCAGGTCTTGATAGAGCTGCAGCATAACCTCATGGATCTTAAACTCAATCCCCCTGCTAATGAAAGCCAATACACCATATGCATTCTGAATAAAGCTAACAACTTGAGTAGCAGCTTTGAGGGATCAATGGACGTGGACCCCAAGATTCTTCTGTTTCTCCACACTGACAAGAATACCGCCTTTCTCCCTGTAAAGGTTGTCCTTGGAATTCTTCAATCTTAAACCCTCTCTATCTTGGGAACTTCCTTCAATCCTGACAACACTCGTACATTGCGAAACCTCTTAAAGTCCTGACAATCCTCCTTACCTCTGTAACCTCCTTTATTAGTATCTTCCCTCAAAATTACTGAAACATCTTTTTGCCACAGCAATACTCCTGATATCTGCATAACTCTCCAGAATGGCTGTGCACAGCTTCAGGTTCCCAGGACGGCAGATGTGAGATCAGATGTGAATCTATTTGCCCATTCTGTCCTTGTGCCTGATACTGACCTGGTGCTTTTGGTAACTTCCAGATCTATGTTACTGACCAGAGCTCACCTCATCGAAGCCTTTCTTTGGAAAGTTCTTTTTTTGTCATTATTTTCTAGAGGACGTTTCGCGAGAAACAGGAATTGGTCAGTTTCCATTTTGAGGGAATGAAACCTTTATCACTGGAAATTGGGAAGCCTTCCAAAATGAGGACAGCAGTCCGGGGACAGGAGACATATTCCTGTTAGGGTGAAAGGAAAGGCCAGTAGGTGTACGGAATGCTGGATGAAGAGAGAAATTGAGGTTGAAGTTTTGAAAAAGAAGTAAACGTATCTCAGGAGAGAGTGTGAATCCTTAGAAGAGTATAAAGGCAGTAGGAGTATACTAAAGCGGGAGATCAGGAGGGCGAAAGGGGGACATAAGATAGCTTTGGCAAATAGGGTTAAGGAGAATCCAAAAGGTTTTTATAAAAATATAAAGGACAAAATGGTAACTAGGGAGAGAATAGGACCCCTTGAAGATCAGCAAGGCAGCCTGCATCTGGAGCTGCAGGAGATGGGGAGATATTAAACAAGTATTTTACATCAGTATTTCCTGTGGGGAGGACATGGAAGATACAGAATGTAGGGAAATAGATGGTGTCAACTTGCAAAATGTCCATATAATAGAGGAGGAGTTCCTGGATGTTTTGAAATGCGTAAAGGTGGATAAATCCCCAGGACCTTATCAGGGCATAGAGTTATACAGATGTACAATATGAAAAAGACACCCTTCGGTCCAACCCGTCCACGCCGACCAGATATCCCAACCCAATCTAGTCCCACCTGCCAGCACCGGGCTCATATCTCCCCAAACCATTCCTATTCGTATATCCATCCAAATGCCTTTTAAATGGTGCAATTGTACCAGCATCCACCACATCCTTTGGCAGCTCATTCCATACGCGTACCACCCTCTGTGTGAAAAAGTTGCCCCTTAGGTCTCTTTTATATCTTTTCCCCTCACCCTAAATCTCTGCCCTCTCATTTTGTACTCCCCGACACCAGGGAAAATAATTTGTATATTTATCCTATCCATGCCCCTCATAATTTTATAATCCTCTATAAGGTCTCCCCTCAGCCTCCGATGCTCCAGGGAAAACAGCCCCAGACTGTTCAGCCTTTCCCAATAGCTCAAATTCTCCAACTCTGGCAACATCCTTGTAAACATTTTGCGAGCCCTTTCAAATTTCACAACATCCTTCCGATAGGAAGGAGACCAGAATTGCAAGCAATATTCCAATAGTGGCCTAACCAATGTCCTATACAGCTGCAACATGACCTCCCAACTTCTGTACTCAATACGCTGAACAACAAAAGAAAGCATATCTAACCCCTTCTTCACTATCCTATCTACCTGCGATTCCACTTTCGAGGAGCTATGAACCTGCACTCCAAGGACTCTTTGTTCAGCAACACTCCCTCGGACCTTACCAGGATCTGATCAGGTGTACCCTCGAACTCTATGGCAAGCTAGGGAAGTGATTGCTAGGCCCCTTGCTGAACTATTTGTATCATCGATAGCCCCAGGTGAGATGCCAGAAGACTGGAAGTTGGCTAACGTGGTGCCACTATTTAAACAAGATGGTAAGGAAAAGCCAGGGAACTACAGACCGGTTCGCCTGACGTCAGTATTGGGCACGTTGAAGGACGGAATCATGAGGGACAGGGTTTGTATGTATTTGGAAAGGCAGTGTCTAATTAGGGATAGTCAGCATTGCTTTGTGCGTGGGAAATCATGTCTCAAGAAATTGAATTTTGAAGAAATAACAAAAAGGATTGGTGAGAGCAGAGCAGTCAATGTGAGCGATATGGACTTCAGTAAGGTGTTCGCAAAGTTTCCACATGGGAAATTAGTGAGCAAGGTTAAATCTCAGGGAATACAGGGAAAACCAGCCATTTGGATCCAGAACTGGTTCGAAGGTAGAAAACAGTGGGTGGTGGTGGAAGGTTGTTTTTCACACTGGAGACCTGTGACCAGTGGAGTGCCACAAGGGTCGGTGCTGGATCCACAACTTTTGTTATTTATACAAATGATTTGGATGTGAACATAGGAGGTGTAGTTAGTAAGTTTGCAGATGACACCAAAATTGGAGGTGTTCTGGATAGTGAAGAATGTTACCTCAGATTACAACGGGATCTGGATCAGGTGGGTCAATGTGCTGAGGAGTGGCAGATGGAGTTTAATTTAGATAAATGTGACGTGCTGCATTTTGGGAAAGCGAATCGCAGCAGGGACTTACACACTTAATGGTATGTTCCTGGGGAGTGTTGCTGAACAAAGAAACTTTGGAATGCAGGTTCATAGCTCCTTGAAAGTGGAGTCGCAGGTAGATAGGATAGTGAATAAGGTGTTTGGTATGCTTGCGTTTACTGATCAGAGCATTGAATAGAGGAGTTAGGAGGTCATGTTTTGGCTGTACAGGACATTGGATAAGTCACTTTTGGAATATTGTGTGCAATACTTGGCTCCTTCCTATTGGAAGGATGTTGTGTAAATTTAAAGGTTTCAGAAAAGATTTACATGGATGTTGCCAGGATTGGAAGATTTGAGCTACAGGGAGAGGTTAAATGGGCTGGGGTATTTGAGGCTGATGGGTGACCATACAGAGATTTATAAAATCATGAGAGGCATGGATAGGTTTAACAGACAAGGTCTTTTCCCTGAGGTAGTGGAGTCCAGAACCGGACATCCTAAATTCAGGGTGAGAAGGGAAATATATAAAAGGCAGAGGGTGATGCGTGTATGGAATGAACTGCCAGAGGAAGTGGTGGAGACTGGTTCAGTAACTGCATTTAAAAGGCATCTGGATGGGTATACGAACAGGAAGGATTGAGAGGGATTTGGGCCAAGTGTTGGCAAATATAAGATTATGTTAGGATGTGTGGGTGGCGTGAACGAGTTGGACACCGAAGGTCCTGTTTCTGTGCTGTACATCTCTATGACTGAATGTTTTCCACCGTCCATTACCAGCCATACACTTCACTGTTTCCCCTGTTTACCTTGGTCAGTTCTCCTCTCAAACACATGTCAATGGCTTTAGTTGTGATTGTAGGATGTGCTTTATGGTCACTTTAAAATTCATCATCTCTTTGAATTCCACTACACTACAATTTCCCAGACGATATCTCAGTGTGACATTACTCCTTCACTCAGCATCATCACCCAACGGTCGATCTGAGATAGTCATGTCCCTGGCCATTTACACAATGTGTTGTTCAAAGAAACACTGACACAAACATTCGAAGAGGAGTTCAGAGAGTATCATTTTAGACAAAGATTGAAGTCTCCCAAAATTATCACAGTGCCTTTGCATTACACAGGAATTCATTGGAATGTGTAACAGGGTTGAGCAATGAAATGCTGTTAGGCAGCCTCAAAAGTGTTCTTCTGCTTGTGTTTTTGACATGTATTACTTATAATCTGCATTCAGGCTGATTCAGCTGCTCATTCAGCTGAGGCCAAATGCTTTCTCTGTAATGCCTTTGTTACCCATTACTGTCAGGGTTACCCATCCTACACTCCCTGAGATCCCTCAAGGATGGGTACAATTAAATATTTATGTTCCACCTTTTGTTTCTCCTGTAACCACATCTTTTTGGTGACCGAATATTATTTATCTCGGTGTCACAAGTCTATTCCTTATTGCAGGTACTTTGTCAATTCCAAAGAAAGAACATTGTAATTTACTTTTTCCCAGAATGTCCTGTCATAGCCTAATTCACTGATATACAGTTATAGTTAAACTCTGTCCCTTCCTGTTCCTTTCTGGTTGTCTTCAGCCACATTCAAATGCTGTTCCAATGCTTCACGTTTTCTATTTGGATTTGGAAAGCTTTTTTCAACTGAACCTTGTCCAAGCATCCTCTCTGTCAGTTTACAGCCCTGTCCATAAACCTACCGACATGATTGGCCAGGATGCTGCTCCTAGCATGGTTTTTAATTCACTTGTGGGATGTTGCTGTCTCTTTCTGGCCAGCATTTCATGTCCACCCCCGAGCTGCCCTTGAGCTGAATTGCTTGCTAGGTCATTTCAGGGGGTAGTTGAGAGTCAACCTCCTTGCTCTGCGTCTGGAGTCACATGTAGGCCAGACCTGCTGTCGATAACCGATTTCCTTCCTTAAAGGATATTAAGCAGTTAGATGGGTGTAGCTGACACCGGCATTAAATTCTGGATGCAGAGTCTGGTGAGAATAACCTGAGGTCATTACCTGTCCCACTCGTAGTTCACCCATCACTGAGTACTGATCCCCGTGCACCATGAATCGAAACCCATTCACCATGACCGTTGTTTGATCCTGACACCTTTCTGCACTCTGGTGATAGCACTCATTATCTCTCCATGTGGTATCCCTCACAGTGTGGGTCTAATTGCTGCCTCTGTCAGCTTCTCTCACTCTTGCAGCTAGTCTGAGATCCTGAGCCAAATTAATCCTCTGATCAACAATAGCACAGACCAAAGACAGAGACTAGGATTTTTCTGATCTCTGCTGGACTAGGTGCTACTGTACATGAGTTATCCTCACTGCATCAGTCTAATTTTCCATTCTGTCTATTTCTCTCTCATGCAGGTAATCAGAATGTTGCTAACTCCTGTCTCATCCATCACCTCATTGAAGATGCTTGGTCAGCCAGAGAGAGATGGAGAGGGAGGTCTGGAGCCTTCAGTAAATCCTGCAGCCGGTAAGATCACTCAAAGTAAACAGCACATGGAGGGGTTTGTGGCCTTCTGAATTCAGACACGGAAGACAGGACATAGATACAGAGCTGGGCAAGGAACAGCAATATTCTAGGCTTCATTCCCACCATCTTGTAATGGTCCTGCTTTCACCTTTGCTGTACTGGTCCTCACTGAGACAGCACAGAAGCCCCAAGCATCAATCCTGACCCATGTTGTAATAGTGATCTCTGTAATATACTCCAGTTCCGATAATCCTTCCTCTGTTTGGAAGCTTCTCTCGTCCACACAATGCTCTCTGTCTCTGTCAGGTTCTCCAATCCCTAACACCCTAATCCCTAACCTTCTCCAGTGGATACTAAATTCCTTCATCCCTGTAAACCCCACAGTTCTGTCTGTCCCTGTAAGCCCCTCCTAACCACACCACTCTCTATGTCAATGTATTTGCCTTTAACTTCTCCATCTGTCCTTATCTGGGTAAATTTCTCCAGCTCCTTGCTTTTCTGAAAAAATCAGAACTTCCTTATCGTTCTCCAAACCTTCAATCTTAATCTATTTAAACTTCACCCTCTCCCCACCAACTCGCCTGACCACAGGAACCTCTTCCAATTTGTGCAACCCTCCCCATCTGTGTAACTGTCTCCAACCCAGTAACCTGGCATTCTCCATTGCCTTCCTATCTATGTAGCCTTCCTGAACCTAGAAGCCTTCTTATATGTGAACGTGTTCAGTCGCTACAACCTTCCATATCTCTGTTTAGTACACACAATAATCTTCTCCCTGAAACACCCCCTGTTTGTGCCTCTCAGTCTGCCTGCCTCTCCCTGTATCCATCCCTATCCCTATCTCCAGAAGCTAATCCAGCTCCCTCTATCTCTATAAATTCGTCCAATTACCCAAACCTCTTTCTCCCTCTGACATTCTTGACAAGATGTAACTCTGTTTAACGCTAATATCCTCGAGCCCCTGTAAGCCTCCATATCTCCTGTAATCTGTACCATTTGTTCAACTGCACCCCCCCCCCCCCACCCCACAGCTGAGGAATGACTCACTGCATTCGACATAAGGCAGATGGAATGACAGTGAACAGATATGATGGAACCATCATTCCGGAGTTGTACTGCAGAATAATGACCATCGCTGGGAAGGGAATATTGAAGGTTTGTTGGGATTGAGGCAGGTTTGGCAAAAAGCCAACAACGTGTGAAGAAAGGATGAGGTTAATGCATTAATGAAATTGCCACGTGGAACTGAAGTCCAAAATTTGGAGGCGATTTGGATGGAGCTGGGAATAAACAAGCAGCAGCAATCATTGGCCGGAATTCTTTTATAGGGACCAACCAGTGATAGGAATGCAAATATGGTTTCAGTCAGGACACTGAATATACTTGCAGCAAGGACAGCACAGTATCTGTGTGTGACAGTGGTCTCCATATGCACTAGATAACTAATGAGTATCAGTGCTAGAATCCTGGATTGTATGCTAGATGGTTTTCAATAACATCATTGAACAGACAGAGAATAGAGGGATATGGACCATGTCGGGGCAGATGGCATGTGTTGAGAATATCATTATGGTCGGCACAGGCATGGTGGGCCAAAGGGCCTATTGCTGTGCTGTACTTTCTAATTTCCTTCTTCCCAGCATCTACCTGATCAAAGCTCTTCCAAATCTTGAATCTTACATTCACTTTTTCTCTCATGTTTTCTAAACTTCAATGGGTTCAACCTCAACCTACTCCACCTCTTATTGGGAAATTCATCCATTCCCAGAATCAACCAGAATTCCCAGAATCTCTGACCTGCCTCCAATATAAGCATATCTTTTCTTCAGGCACTCACGCTGTTCATATTCTGGGTGTGGTCTGACTCATATCTCGTATAGTTTTAGCAAGACCTTGCTATTTTTAGACTCCATTCCCTTTGTAATAAGTCGCAGCATTTTATTTGCCTTCTCTATTACCTGATGACACTGTAAGCTACCTTTTTCAGATTGATAAACAAGAACTTCCACAACCCTTTCTGCTGTCAGTCTGAAACCAAATAGTGTTAGACTGACAGTAAATCAGGAGCATGCTGAAATGAGTGAGAAAGGACATAACAATAAAAAAAACCTTAGAAACACATTTTATACAAGAGAATGTGTTATTGAGCCTGTTGGATTTTATTTGTTGGTATGAATATGAATGGCAGAATAGATAAGGGTGTGGGGGTGTGGTGGTATGGGGGAAATGTACTATTTGAATTTTCAGAAGCCTTTATGCAAGTTTCAGTCAGGGCTAAAGAATAACTTGGAAGAGAATAGGGCCCCTTCAATATCAATAAGGTCACCTATGTGTGGAACCAGAGGATATGGGTGAGATCTTAACCAAAAAAAATCTTGTCTGAATTTACTATGTAGAAAGACATGGAGGATCGGGAGCTTGGGGAATAAATAGTGATGTCTTGGAAAGAATCCTCAACAGAGAAGAGAAAGTACTGGAATCTTAAAACAAATAAAGGTAGATCAATCCTCAGTAGCTTATGAGGCTTATCCTAGAATATTGTGGGAAGCTAGGGAAGAGATTGCAGTGTCGCGAACAGAGATGTTTATATTATCAACAGACACAGTGAGATGCCGGAAGACTGGAGGGTGGTTAATGCTGTTCAATCACTTAAGGGCTGTAGGGAAAAGCCAGGAAATTACAGTCCAGTGAGCCCAGTGCTCAGTAAGTTGTTGGAGGAGATTCTGAGAGAAAGGAGCTACATATATTTGGAAAGGCAAGGGCTGATTAGAGATGGTCAGCATGGCTTTGTGAGTGGGAAACCGTGTTTCACAAACCGGATTGACTCTTCGAAGAGGTGGCCAAGAGATAGATGAAGGCAGAGCAGTCAGCGTTGTCTACATGGACTTCAGCAAAGCATTTGATAAGGTTCCAAGGGATGTACAACATCTCGTCCAGAGGAAGAACGACGATTCCATAAGGTTGAGGACGCAAGGATCGTTAAACCTCTATAAGGTTATATGGGGGCGGCATGATGGCTCAGTGGTTAACATGGCTGCCTTATAGCACCAGTGACCCGATTTCGATTTCAGTCCTGGGCGATTGTCTGTGTGGAGTTTACACATTCTCCCCATGTCTGCGTGGGGTTCCTCCAGGTGCCCCAGTTTCCACCCACCGTCCAAAGATGTGTAGATGAGGTGATTCAGCCATGCTAAATTACCCATAGTGTTCAGGGAAGTGCAGGATTGACACATTAGTCAAGGTAAATGGAGAGTAATAGGGTGGGTGAATGGTTTTCGGCGGGATGTTCTTCAGCCGGTTCGTATGCAGTTGTTGGGCGAAATGGCCTGTTTCCACACTCTGGAGACTCTCTGAAGGTAGACAAGAAGGAACTGAAGAATGGACTTAGGACAGCTAGAATGGGACATGAAAAAACTTTTTAAGGAAAGATTAAGGAAAACCGTAAGGCATTCTCCACTTATGTGAGGAACAAGAGGATGGTTAGGGTGAGGGTAGGGCCGGTCAGGGATAGTGGAGGGAACATGTGCCTGGAGTCACAGGAGGTAGGGAAGATCCTTAATGTATACTGTGCTTCAGTATTCACTACTAAGAGGGACCTTGTCATTTGTGAGGACAGCGTAAAAAGGACTGATATATATGAACAGGTGGATGTTAAGAAGGAGGATGTGCTGAGAATTGTGTAAAACATAAAGATAGATAAGTCTATTGGACCAGAAGGGATATGCCCAAAGTTATTACAGGAAACGATTGCTGCACCTTTGGTGATGACCTTTGCACCCACACTGTCCACCGGAATCGTACCAGATGATTGGAGGGTAGCAAATGTTACTCCCTTGTTCAAGAAAGGGAATAGAGATAATCCTGGGAATTACAGACCTCACTTTCTTATGTCTGTGGTATGCAATTTATTGGAGAGGACTCTGAGAGAGCGGCTTTATGACTCCTTAGAAAACTATGGTTTGATTAGAGATAGTCAGCGTGGCTTTGGAAGGGACAGGTCTCTCCCTCACAAATCTTATTGAATCCTTTGAGAATGTGACAAAACACCTTTATGGCTCATTCAGAAAGTACAGAGGCATGGGATACAGGAAAACCTGTCTGTCTGGATACAGAATTCATGGCTCATAGAAGACAGAGGGTGGTGATAGAAGGGAAGCATTCAGTATGGAGCTCGGTGAACAGTGGTGTTCTACAGGGATCAGTTGCAGGACCTCTGCTCTTTGTGTTTTTTTTATAAACGATTTGGATGTGGGTGTGGAAGAATGGGTTAGTAATTTTGTCAATGACATAGAGGTTGGTGGAGTGGTGGATAGTGTGGAGGTCTGTTGTAGGTTGCAGCAGGTTATTGACAGGATGCAGAGCTGGGCTGAGAATTGGCAGATGGAGTTCAATCTGGAAAAGTGTGAAATGATTCATTTTGGAAGGCTGAACTTGAATGCAGAATACAGGGTTAAAGGCAGAATACTTGGTTGTGTTGTGGAACAGAGGGATCTTGGGTTCCACGTCCATCGATCCCTCAAAGTTGCCACCCAAGCTGATAAGGTTGTAATGAAGGAATATGTTGTGTTGGCTTTCAATTGCTGGGGGATTGAGTTTTATAGCAGTGAAGTTATTCTGCAACTCTATAGAGCCCGAGTTAGACCCCACTTTGTGATGTTATGTTCAGTTCTCATCACCTCATTACAGGAAGGCAGTGGAAGCTTAGGGAGGGTAAATTGGAGATTTACCAGGATGCTGCCTGTGCTGGAGCGCATTTCTTATGAAGAAAGGTTGAGGGAGGTTCAGCTTTTCTCATTGGAGTGAAGAAGGGTGAGGTGCGAGTTGGTAGAGGTGAACAAGATGATGTGAGGCATAGAGAGAGTGAATAGTGAGAGACTTCTTTATATCATGGCATACATGGTGGATGGTTAAGGAGAGATTTCAGATGCAGGTTATTTACACAAAGTGTGTGGGTGGGGGGGTGTGGAATGCACGGCCAGCGGTGGTAGGAGAGTCAGATACATTAGGGACATTTAATACACTCATGGATAATACATTTAATACACACGTGGTGGCAGTAAAACCAAGGGTATGTAGGTTAGTTTCATCTTACAGTCAGATAAAATGTTGGCATGGCATCATGGCCAAAGGGTCTTGTGCTGCACTGTTCTGTGTTCTACGTTCTGTATGGTAAACTGGGTAATAAGCTCAGATCAACATAAAAGGATATGGCATTCAGGAGGAGCTAGTCCACTGGGTACAAAATTGCCTTGATGGTAGGAGACAGAGGGTGGTGGGAGACATGTTGTTTTTCTGACTGGAGGCATGTGACCAGCGGTGAAGTGGGCCCACTGTTGTTTGTCATTTGGATAAATGGTTTGGATGGGAATATTGGTTTTGTGGTAAGTAAGTCTTTTGGGTGACATTGATATATGTGGTAAAGTGGACAGTGAAGAAGATGATCTATGACACAACAGGATGAACAGTACTGCTGGGATACTGGGCTGAAGAATAGCAGATGGAGTTTAATTAGATAAATGTGAAGTGTTTCATTTTGATGGACAAACCAGGGTGGGACTTGGACAGTAAATGTTTGGGCCCTGGGTCGTGTTGTCAATCAGTGACCCAGGGATGCAGGTACACAGTTCATGTTGTCTGAACAAGACATTGGTGAGGCCACCATAAAAGCATTGTTGATCAGTTGGAAGAACTCATTAGGTTCACTTACCTCCTTTAGTGAAGGACATCTGACATTCTAACCTGGTCTGGCCTCCACGTGAATCCAGACCCACAGCAATATAGCCGACTCTGATCTGCCCTCTGGGCAATTAGCAGTGGGGGCAAAGAATACTGGTCCAATTAGTGATCCCCGCATTCCATGCATGAATAAATAAAAATGCAGATGTCCCTCCCTACCTCTGCAAACACCTCCACCTGCAACAATCCGTACTGGCTTTGTAACACCGTTCAGGCTCTGAGCACTCTCTGTAACACTCTCACCACCTCCAGCACCTTCACCTCTCCCTGTTCATATCGTGTCATTAAGCCCTGACAATGATTCCCCTTCCCACTGCCTTCTTCCTGCTAGCAGTCCCTTCGCAATCCCTCTAATACTTACTGGTTAAACTCCCTCTCATTTCAGGATTTTAAGTACTTTGTAGTGATCTTCTAAACCTCATAATCTAATATGATCCATTTTGTCCTTAATGAGGGATGGGAGGGAATTTCTTGCTGAGGTTTTGTCTGTTTCAATGGAATGTCCTTTTGTTGAATATTTTACACTGTTCCTTCAAATGTTTTTCTCTATTCATTTACAGACACATATTTCAGTATGTTTCGCCTGTTTACCTTGGTCAGTTCTCCAATCAGACTCATGTAATTGGCTGTTTTGTTTCTAGTTGTAGCTTGTCCTTTCTGTGATTCACTTTAAAACTTTATATTTCTTTAAACTGCACTTTATCACAATTTCCCAAATGATATCCCCGAACATTAGCTGAGGATTTGGATACATGCTCTAGCAATAACACTACTAGGCTATCTCTTCGCCTGCTCACAGGCTATTCATCCCTGAACACTGATACCAGTGCGTCATGGAGACAAACCTGTTTTTCTTTCATGATTGTTTGATCCTGATAGCTTCCTGCACTCTGGTGATATCACTCAGTATCTCTCCATGTGGTATCCCTCACTGTGTGGTCCAATTTCTGCCTCTGTCAGTGTCTCTCACTCATCCAGCTGCTCCAGTTCCAGAGCCAACATAATTCTCCACTCCACAGAGACACAACAGCACAGGCTAGGAATGGAGACTGGGATTTTCCAGATCTTTGTGGGAATTACTGCCATTCTCCATGTGTAATCCTCACTACATCAGTCTAATTTCCCACCCTGTTTATTTCTCTGTCTCCTGCAGGTAATCAGGAAGTTCCTGACTCAATAGATTTCCCAACTACTGGGCGTCTTGTCCATCACCACATTGAAGATGGTTGGTCAGCCAGAGAGACAAAGGGCAGGGAAATCTGGAATCTTCAATCAACCCTGCAGTGAGGTAAGATCATTCACAGTGAGCAGAGCAGAGAGCAATGAGAGGACTCCAAACATTGGTTAACAAGACATCACTTAGATAAGTTCTGGAGGGGGAGCACAGTACAGACACACTCCAGGTCAATCACCAGCCATACTGTAAGTTTTGTTGCATTGAGACAGCATCAGGAATGTCACAATTATCAATCCAGGCCTGTGATGTCTTAGCGAACATCAGTATAACAGAGGGGAAAGCAGGTTTCTCATGAGTGTGTGGGAATGCTGCCTGAGATCTTTCTGCTCTGTGTTCCCCAACTGTACATATACAATGTCTCATGGACCAGTGTCTTCAATAATTTTAACTCCTATAACAGTTCCTGTCCCTGTAACTTCCTCCCTTCCTGATAGTCCCTCCACATATTTGAAATATACTGCATTCCAGACCACCATCTCTATCTCTGTAACTTGCTTCAGTGCCTACAACATGTCTTATCTCAGTAATCTCCTCTTCCAATAACTGGAGAAAGAGCTATGCAGAACAGAAACGGTTCCTTCGATCCAACTAGTCCATGCTGATTACGGTTCCTGAACGAGTCGCATTTGCTTGCGTTTGGTCCCGATCCCGTCAAACCTTCTCCTCTTCATGTACCTGCCCAAATGTCTTTTCCATGATGTAATTGTACTTTTGTCTACCACTTCAGCGGCAGCTCATTCAATATGTGCACCATTCTCTATGTGGAAACGTTCTCCTCTGGTCGCTTTTAAGTAGTTTCTCTCCCACCTCATATTTTTGCCCTCTAGTTATGGATTCCCCTACCATGCTGTAGAGACCTTCACTGTTCAACCTACGTATACCTCTCATGTTTTTATAAACCTTTATAAGGTCACCCCTCAGCCACCTAGACCCAATGGAAACATGAAGGATAATGATACAAATATCTCTGCCACGGTCCCCACTGCGACTTTGCCATAATGTTCTGGGATACACTTGTTCAGGACCTCGGGCTTTCTCTACCTTTGTGTGCTAAGACCTCGAGCACCCCCTCTTCTGTAATGGGGACTCTTTTCAAGACATCACTATTTATTTCTTTTTGTTTCCTAGTCTTTGTCCACAGTACGTTCTGACATGAAAAATTGATTTCGGGTCGCGCCCATTTCCTGTGGTTCCAGGCATGGATGGCCTTATTGATCTTTGAGGGGCCGTATTGTCTCTCTAGTAGCTTTTTTGTACTTGTATGCTGTAGAATCTCTTTGGATTCTCCTTAACCTTATCTGCCAAATCTATCTCATTCCACCCATGTTGCTTTCCAACTTATCCAGCCTCTCTGTTTCTGTCAAACGCTCCAGTATCAGTAACATCTTCGTCAATCTTTGCTCCATTTACAGTTTCAGAATATGCTTCCTAAAGCAGGAGAATCAGAATTCTACACAGTACCCCAACTGGTGTCCCAGCAATGTCTGAAACAGCCGTATCATGATGTACCCAACTCATGTACTCAATGCTGTGACCCACGAGGGCCAGTGTGCCAAATGTTGCTTTCCCCATCCTGTGCACCTGTGACACCACTTCCAAGGAACAATGTAAATGCAGCCCTTGGTCTCTCTCTGTTAGACAACACTGTCTAGAGCTCTGCCATTAATTGTGTTAGTCGTCCCTGGTTTATCTTAACAAAATCCAATACCTGAATTCTACTCCATCTTTCATTTCTTGACCCACTGGCTCAATTGGTTAAGAGCATCTTTGATAACTGTATTCACTGCCCACTATAACACTTATTTTACTATCCACAAACTTACTAACAATAATTTATATATTCTTGTTTATGTCAATAATGCACGTGCGTGACCCCAGCTTATGCTTATGGCACACCACTGTTCAGATGCCCCCAGTCTGCACAACAACCCTCTCCCACCATCCTCTGTCTCCTACTGTCAAGCCAATTTTGTGTCCATTTGTCTTGCTCTCCCTAATCCCATGTGATCTAACCTTACGAACCAGTGCACCAGGCTAAACCCTGTCTAAGGCCTTGCTGAAGTCAGGATAGACAACGTCTACTGCTCTGCCTTCATCCATCTTCTTGGTCACGTCTTCAACAAACTCTATCATGTTTGAGAGACACGACTTTGTACGCACAAAGCTGTGCTGACTCTCCCTAATCAAGCGTTGCCTTTCCAAATGCATGCAAGTCCTGTCCTGCGGAATTGCTTCCAACAACATTTGCACCACTGACATCAAGCTAATTGGTGCTTATGTCCCTAGCTTTCCGTCGCAGCCTTTCCTAAATACTGGCACAACATTAGGCAACCTCCAGGCTACGAGCTCACCACCCGTGGCTGTCAGTGATAGAAATATCATTGGGGTAAGTTAGGGAAGAAACTTACAATGTCCTTACAATGTCCTGGGAAACTTACAATGTCCCAGGGCGTTGTCTAATTTTAATGTGTTTGAAAACCTTCAGCACCTCCTGTTCTCCAATGTGGACTCGTTTGAAAACATCACTGTTTATTTCCCTGCTTCCCCAGCGTTTTTATTCCACAGTCAGTTCTGACGTGAAGTGTTTGTTTTGAATCTCACCCATTTCCTGTGGGTTCACACATAGATGACTTTAAGGGGTCACATTCTGTCCCGAGTTAATCTTCTATTGTTAATATACTTTTAGAATCTCTCTGGATTTTCCTGAATCTTCTCTGCCAAAGCTCTGTCAGTTCCCCTTTAGGCCCTCATGGTTTCCCTCATAAGAATATTACTACACCCACAATGTTCTTCAAGGGATTGACTTAATCCAGCTGGCTATATAGGACATGTGCCCCCTTTTGTCTTGACCAGAACCTCAATATCCCCAGTCATCCAATGTATCCCACTTGTGTCAGCATTGTTCTTCACACTAACAGGAATATGCTGGCCCTGAAATATTAATTTATCTCTCTTTTAAAAGAATCCCACTTGCCCGACGTTTCTTTACTTGCAAATAGCCTCCACGAATCAATTTTTGGACAGTCTTGCCTAATACCTTCTGGACGGGGCAAGGCCAGTTTTGATCTTTAACTTGTGGCGAAGCCTGTCCTTTTCCATCGCTATTTTCAAACTAATAGAATTGTGGTGACTTTGCAAAAGTGCTGCCCCACAAACTCTTCAGCCCCTTTCTCTCCCTTGTTTCCTGAAGGTTTTATCCTTTTCTCCAGTCAGGCCAGTTACATACTGATTGAGACAGTTTTCTTGAACACACTGAACAAATCCCTCCCATCCAAGCTGTGAACACACTGATAGTCCCCCAGTCTAGGTTTGGAAAGTTAAAATCCCCGACCATTACAACCCTATCCTTCTTACAGATATCTGAGATCTCCGACATATTTGATGCTCAATTTCCCGCTGACTACTGCGGGCTTGTAGTACAGTCATATCAAACTGATTATTCATTCTTATTTCTCAGTTCCATAACAGCTTTACTGGGCGATCCCCAGGAATATCCTCTCTCAGTGCTGCAGTGATGTTTTCACTTATCAAAAACTCCACTCCCCCTCCTCCCTTGTTTCCACTTCTATCCTTCCTGTTGAATCTGTCCCCTGGAACAATGATCTGCGAGCCCTGTCCCTCCATCAGCTGTGTTTCTGTAATTCCTGTGATTTCCTAGTCCCATGTTTGCATCCATGCCGTGCGTTCATCTGCCTTACCTGTCAGGCATTTTACATCAAAGTAAATGCAATTTAATTCATCAGTTTTCCCTCACTGCCTGCTGTGCTCTAGCCTGGTTATCAATTGAAATTACTCTGTTGAAATTCTGTCCCAGCCTCAACCTTCAGACTGTAGCCTGAGACCATCCCCCTCACTGTGGACAACACCCTCACCTTTTATGTCATCTGCAAACCTAATAATGATACCTTCTGTTTTCATATCCAAGTGATTAATGCCCCTAAGGAACAGCAACGGTTCCTGCACAGATTCCTGTGGTACATCCGCTGGGCAAAGGCTTTCAATCATAAAACCAACCCTCCAGCAATTATGGATCCAATTTGCCAACTTGCCTTGGATCCCATGGGCTCTTCCCTTTTGGAGCAGCCTTCCAATTGGGACCTTGTCAAAGGCCTTAAAGAACTCCCTGGAACCCACATCATCTGCACTGCACTCATCAGTATTTTCAGACACCATTTCAAAAAACTGAACTGATTTCACCAGACAAGATCTTCATGTATCAAATCCGTGCTGACTAACCCTAATCAATCCCTGCCTTTCCAGTTATGAATTCAAACTGTCCCTCAGAATTGTTCCCAATAATTTCCCTCTCCCTGCTATCAGACTATCTGCTCTGTAATTACCTGACCTGTCCTTGCTGCTCTTGAATAAAGGAACCACATTAGCGATCCTCCAGTCATTCGGCACTTCACCTGTGGCCAACAAAGCATTAAATATATCCGCCAGGGCCCCAGGAATCTCCTTCCTTACCTCCTATAGCAGCCTGGGGTACATTTCATTGGGCTCTGGGGATTTCTCCACCTATTTATGCCCGTGAAAACATTTAATACCCCCTCCTTATTGATCTTACCATGTTCTAAAACCTCACCATCACGACTGAAATCCCCGGCTACATTGCCTTTCTCCTGTGTGAATACAGATGGGAAGTATTCATTGAAGACCTCAACTACTTCCTCTGGCTCCATGTACAGATTGTCCCTTTAGTTTCTAACAGGCCTCACCCTTTCGCTGTTATGCTAACAATGGTGATCAAACACCTTGTGGTTTTTCCTCAGTTGTATCTGCCAAATGTACTTCATGACCATTGTTTGTCCCTCATTTTCTACAATCCGCTTGCCCTCTCTATACTTGTGAATGGCTTCACCTGATTTTATTGAACTGGATTTTCTTTATCAAACTCACGATATCACTTGATCAGTATTTGCTGGAGTTGCTGCCTTTACTATTCACTCTTCAAGGAACCCACTGGCCCAGAGTTTTCACAGCATCACTTTTAAATACTCCCACTTTCCTAATATCGACCCAACAGCAGGTAGTTCCTCCCTGTCTCTGTTTGCCAGATCCTGTCTAATGATTGCAATACTGATAAGAGACTCAGTTGTGAGGGGGACAGACAGGAGACTGTGTGGCTGCAGAAGAGACCCCCGATGGTGTGCTGCCTCCAGGGTGCAGGGTCAAGGATGTCTCTGAGCGGTTACTGAACATTCTGAAGGGGAGGGTGAACATCCAGAGGTCATTGTGTACATCGGCCAATGTGACAGAGGTAGACAAAGGGATAGGCCCCTGTGAAATAAGTACAGGGAATTAGGTAAGAAGTTAAAAAAACAGGATATTGAGGTTAATGATCTCCAGATTACTCCCAGTGCCACGTGCCAGTGAGGATAGAATTAGAAAGATCGGCCAGATGGATGTGTGGCTGAGGTGCTGGTATAGGAGGTAGGGTTTTCAGTTCTTAGGTCATTGGGATCTCTTCTGGGGTAGAGGTGACGTGTACCAGGGGGGATAGTTTGCACTGGAAGCAGAGAGGCACCAGTATCACTGGGAGGAGATTTGCTAGTGTTACCCGGCAGAATTTAAACTAGTTTGGCAGGGAGTTGAGACTCTGAATAAGACAGGGGCCATCAACTCATCAGGGGAAAATACATGAGCCACCGAAAGCAAGTTTCCTATCCAGGATATCTGGGCACAGTATAGGGAGGGAAAAGACTTCTGGTTTAAAAGGCATTAATTTCAACGCACGAGGTCTGACTGGTAAGGCAGACAAGTTCAGACCATGGATTAGCTCTGGGGACTGGGATATTATAGCCATAACAGAAACATGGCTGAGAGAAGGGCAGGACTGGCAGCACAGTGTTCCAGGATACAGAAGCTACAAGCGAGACAGAAGGACAAGTAATTGAGGAGGGGAAGTTGTCCCTTTGATTAGGGAGGACAGAAAAACAGTGCTGAAAGACAATATTGTTAAGTGGTCATCAAATGAGGCCATATTTTTAAAAGTTAGAAACAAAAAGGGGATGGCCAGTCTGCTGGGATGGTGTTCTAGTCCCCCAAATAGCCAGCGGGTACGAGAGGAGAAAATGCGCAGTGAGATTTCAGGTACCTATAAAAATAATAGAGTAGTATTGGATAGAGATTTTAACTTCCCATGGATTGACTGGGTCACCCAGAGTGTAAAAGGACCATACGGGGTGGCATTTGTCAAATGTGTCTAAGAATGTTTCCTAAATCAAGATGTACAGGGCTTTATGCTACTCAGGTAGATGCAACACTGGACCTCCCCTCAGAAACCAAGGTCAGCCAAGTGACTGAAGTGTCAGTCAGAGAGCACTTTGGGTCCAATGACCACAACTGTCTTATTTTTAACATAGTTATGGAAAAAGATCAGACAGGTCCACAGATTAAGATCTTAAACTGGAACAGGGCCAACTTTGGGGCCATTCAGCAGGATCGAGCAAGGGTTGATTGGGTGAAGGTAAAAATCACACAACACCAGGTTAACATCCAGCTGTTTACACAGGAACCTTGATTATCTGAACGAGATGGGCGGGCAATAGTACATTCAGATAATTGGTTATTCGATTAATCGATTCCATGCCTTTCCTCTGGGGCTCAGAGTTTTTGGTAATGTCTAGTCCCCGTTGAGGTGACTAGGCAGCAGCAAACCATGCATGAGCCCTAATGCCCCGCCAACCCCCGAAAACACCCCGCTGCTCGGCCCCAAACCCTTCCAACACCGCCCCCACTCACACCTCAACATCGCCTCCCATCCATTCTCAAACCCTTCCAACACCAACCCACGCCAGCCCCCGCCACAAAAACTGCCCACCGCCACCCTCCACTTGCCACCCGCCCCCCCCAACCCATCCAACATCACCCTCCACCTGCCTCCAACAGTTCACCCCGCCCGCCCCCAAACCCATCCAACACCGACCCATGCCGCCCCCGCCTCCAAAACCGTCCAACGCCACCCTCCACTTGCCACCCACCCCACCCCTAAACCCATCCATCATCACCCTAGGCCCGCCTCCAACAGAGAACTCCGCCCACCCCCAAATCCATCCAACATCACCCTCCGCCCGCCTCCAACAGAGCACCCCGCCTGCCCCCAAACCTATCCAACACCGCCCCACGCCGCCCCCGCCTCCAAAACCGTCCAACGCCACCCTCCACTTGCCACCCACCCCACCCTTAAACCCATCCATCATCACACTAGGCCCGCCTCCAACAGAGCACCCCGCCCACCCCAAACCCATCCATCATCACCCTCCACCCACCTCCAACAGATCCCCCGCCTACCCCCAAACCCATCCAACATCACCCTCCACCCGCCTCCAACAGAGCACCCCGCCTGCCCCCAAACCTATCCAACATCACCCTCCACCCGCCTCCAACAGAGCACCCCACCCACCCCCAAACCCATCCAATATCACCCTCCGCCCGCGTCCAACAGAGCACCCCACCCACCCCCAAACCCTCCCTGTGAAACCAGCTCCAATCCCCACACCCATCCCAGTCTGGGTCATCTGTTTCAGATCAGGACATTGGTGTTTCTGTTACCTCTGGCACTCCGAGAAAATCTTCCTAATTGTGTCTATTCATTCAGTTCTCATCCTCTTCAGCCTCTTGAAACTTCTTCTTGCCATTATAACCCTCCCTGTTTAGAACACAGCACAGTTTCTCTTGTAAACACATCTTTCTGGTGACCAAATCTTATTTTTCTCTGTGTCACAAGTTATTGCTGATACTTTGACAATTCCAAAAAAAACTGTAATTGACTTTTTCCCAGAAATTGCTGTCACAGCCTAATTCACTGGTGTACAGTTTTAGTTAAACTCTGCCCCTTTCCCGTCCCCTTCTGCTTGTATTCAGTCACGTCCTTATGCTGTTCTGATGCGTCACCTTTTTTCTTTGGATTTGGAGAGCTCCTTTCACCTGAATCCTGTCCCTGCATCCTCTCTATCAGTTTAAAGCCCTGTCCATAAAGCTACCGACATGATTGGCCAGGACACTGCTCCCTGCAGTGTTGTTTTTATTTCACTCGTGGGATGTTGCTGTCTCTGGCTGGCCAGCATTTCATGCCCACCCCCGAGCTGCCCTTGAGCTGAGTGGCTTGCCAGATCATTCCAGTGGGCAGTTGAGCGTCAACCTCCTTGCTCTGGGTCTGGATTCATATGTAGGCCAGACCTGCAGCACATAACAGATTTTCTTACTTAAAGGCTATTCAGTTGTCAGATGGGTATCCCTGCTACCGGCATTAAATTCTGGATGAAGAGTCGAGTGAGAGTAACACAAGGCCATTGCCTGGCCCACTGATAGCTCCCTCAGCCCTGAGTACTGATCCCAGAGCACCTTCTTTGTGACCGTGGTTTGATCCTGATACCTTCCAGCATTCTGGTGATATCATGCAGTCTCTCTCCATGTGATATCTGTCACTGTGAGGGTTTAATTGATGCCGGTGACCGCACCCTTTGCAGCTACTCCAGATCCTGAGGCAACAGAATTCTCCACTCCAGTGAGACGGGCAGCACAAGCCAGGGATGGAGACTGGAATATTCCAGATCTCTGCGGGACTCAGTGCCATTCTCCATGTGTAATCCTGACTGCATCAACCTAATTTCCCATTCTGTTCATTTCTCTGTGTCCTGTAGGTACTCAGGACGCTCCTGACTCAGCAGAACTCCCAATTCCTGTTTCCTTCATCACCACATTGAAGACAGTCGGTCAGCCAGAGAGGTGGAGAGTGAGATCTGGAGCCTTCAGTAAATCCTGCAGTGAGGTAAGATCACTCACAGTGAACAGAGCAGAGTGTATTTAAGGAATTGAACATTGGTCCAGAAGACATGACATAGATACGGTGTTGAAGAACGAACACAGAGTATGATGGTCCCAAGCTCAATCCCTACCGTCTTGTTAATTTTCATCTCTGCTGTACTGAGCCTTCCTCTGACAATATAGGAAGTTCACAGTTATCAACCCAGGCCTGTGCTGTCTTAGTGAGGATCAGTACAATAGAGGGGAAAGCAGGCCTCCCCCAAGGAGATGGTTTTGAAACCTGGGATCTTTCTGTTCTATATTCCCCCTCTCACACTGTCTCTTGTCGTGTTATGCAGTTATACAGCATGGAAACATGCCTTTTGGTCCAACTTGTTGTCTTGAATGCTTGTTATTCCCAGAAATTTTAATATTTCTGTAACCTCCACCCCTCCCATATTCCTGCTGAATATTTGAAACCTACTCTAATGCTGACGACTCTCCCTATGTGTAAATTGCTCCAGTGTCGATGACAAGCCCAATCTCAATAATCTCAGTACAACAATCCCGATTTCTGTAATCTTGCACAATACTTACAGTGCCCCTGTCACTGTAAAATCCTCCAACCTGGACCAAAGTACCCACCTGTGTACCTTCCTTAATCCCCAAGAAAACATGATATCACTGTAACCTTCTGCAGGCCCTAAATCACTCCTGGCCTATAGCACCACACGACCTCAGTAACCTTCTCCCATCCCTACCGACCTCCTTATCTGTATTAACACCTCCAGACCTTATTCAAGCTGCAACAGCATTCCACATCTCTGTTCGCTCCTCCACTCCCGACAGCCCTTCCAGCACCTCAAACAATATCTCTTCATGTAATTCTGCAATTTGGGGGAGCACGGTGGCTCAGTGGTGAGCAATGGTGCCTCACAGCGCCAGGGAACCCAGGTTCGATTCCAGCGTTGGGTGACTGTCTGTGTGAAGTTTGCACATTCTCCCTATGTCGGCATGGGTTTCCTCCGGGTGCTCCGGTTTCCTCCCACAGTCCAAAGATGTGCAGGTCAGGTGGATTGGTCATTCTAAATTGCCTGTAGTGTTAGGTGCATTGTCAGCGAGAGGTGGGTCTTGGTGGGTTACCCTTTGGAGGGTCGGTGTGGCCTTGTTGGGCCGAAGTACCTGTTCCCATGCTGTAAGGAATCTAATCTAAACTCTCCCTCTGCGTTCCATTTTACTGTCCCTAAATATATCCCTCTATCCATAAACAGCCCCAAACCCTTCAAACCTCCAAGTTTCTGTGAACTCCCACAGCTCCAACGTCCCTCCTTAACTGTGTAACCTTTTCCAGTCTTGAAACACTCTGAAAATGTGGGCATCCTACAATCCTCCCTATCTGCGGAATCCTCTCAGGTCCCTGTACCACCCCCAATCTGTGGAACCAACTCCAATGCTTGTGACTCTCCCGATCAGTTTCTACAAGACTTACTATCTATGTAACATTCTGCCGTCGCTATCACCAGCCCTGTCAATGTAAGCTCCTCTAGTCTCTCCATCAATCTAATCATCGCCATAACCTTCTCCAGCTCTTACACCCCTATCTGTGTAAACGTTACACTCCCCTACATCCATCCCTAAAGCAGAAACCTCCTCCAGTGTGTGCAATGCTCCCTTTCTGTGTTAGTGTCTCCAGGCTCTATTGCTGTTCCTGTCTCTGTAAGCTCTGACAGATTGTCCAGCTTTCCGGTCCATATAATTTCCAGAACCTCAGCATCTGACATCAGCAAATGTTTTCATTAACTACAGCCTTCCATATCTCTGTTCGTTCCTCAATTCCGTACAACTTCATAATCTCTGTAAATAGCAACATTCCATAAAATACTCCCTGTCTGCGTAAACTGCCCCAATCCTACACTGAGAAGCCTCACTGTCCTTTTGATCACCTGTAGTCCCTTCAGATCTCCCTGTATCTTTCCTGACTCCATTGAATACAGCTCATCTCATGTTACAATTCCTCTAACTCATATGTTACTCCCCATCTCTGTGATATTCTTCAGTTACTGCATTTCTCATTCTTTATCTCCAGAGCTTCCAATCCCCTTGTTCGATGTAAGGTTATTTATCCCTTGCAGCATGTTTTAACACCTGTAGCAGCCTCCAACTCCTCAATAAATCCTGTTGCTGTAACCTCCTCAAATACTACAGCTCACTGTCTTTATAATATCTTCCAGTAACTGCAACCCTGTCGATTTCTGTATCCTCCTCCAGAACAGCACTCCACATCTCTGTGTGACTGATGGGAATGCTGCAAACCTGCCTTCACAGTCCTCTCTAGCTCTCTGAACTACTGCAGCCCGAGAACCCTCAGCATCTCTGGCTCCTCCAATCCCTACACTTCTCCCTGGCTGTGTGAACTGAACCAACTCCTTCAACCCTCCCTATCTCACTCCTGCAGCTCCAACTATTGTCCATGTCAGTGTAATTCCCAGCACCCACAATCCTCCCAGTCTCTATAAACTCCTGCAGCTCCAACTACCACCCAAATCTGTGTAATATCCAGTCCGTCCAATCCTCCCAGTCTCTATAAACTCCTGTAGCTCCAACTACCACCAATATCTCTATAATCTCCAGACCTGACAACCCTCCCCCTCTCTGTATCTCCTGTAGCTCCAATGACCACCCCATCTGTGTAATCTCTAGTGCTTATATTCCTTCTGATCTCTGTAACTCCTTCAGAACTGATAACCCTGTAACTCTCCTTGACACCTTTCAGCCCGCCAACCATCTGATCTCTAACCACCAACAGTGATCTCAAACCACCCGAACTCTGTAACATCCTCCAGTCTCTCCAACCCAGCTTTTCTCTGTTAGCTTCTCTGGTGTCCATATTCCCCTTTATCTCCAGTTACAGATCCTTGCTCAGGAGAAAATGTCTCTGTACCTAATCTGTAAGAACACAAGAATCGTTGGTGTATCAATAAATTTGCCTCATTTTCTAAATTTTAACGACTGCAAGTTCAACCTTCTCCACCTCTTCTCATCAATATCCCTCCATTTTGAAGATCAGCCTGGTGAACCTTCTCTGGGCTGCCCCCAATGCAAGGACATTTTCCCTCCAGATAGGGCACCAAAACTATTCACAGTATTCTCAATGTGAGCTGATTGGAGTCCTCTATAGTTATTATAAGTCTTCCCTATTTTATTCTCCATTCCCTTTGGAATCAATGCCAGCATTCCATTTACCTTCTCTATGTCCTGCTGACCCTGTATGCCACCTTTCTGAGATTTATACACAAGGATTCCCAGTTACTCCGTGGTATAGCTTTCTGCAGTTGATCTGAAACCAAGAGGGGACAGTAATAATCAGAAAAGTGTTGGAATGTATGGTAAACGATATGCCAGAAATGATAACTGGACAGTTAAAAACCTATGGAAAAAGCGCAGTCCATTTATAGGAGTAGAATTAAGACATTCGGTCCAAAGGGTCTATTCCACTAATCGATTATGGCTGAATTGTTTCTCAACCCCATTCTCTCACTCCCTGTAACCATTGACCTCCTTACTCATCAAGATCCTGGCTATCTTTGAGTTAGATATGTTAAATCACTTAGCACCCACAGCCCCATGAGGTTGTGAGTTCAACAGATCTATCACCCTCTGGCTGAATAAATTCCTCCACATCTCTATTCTAAAGGGTATTCCCTTCACTTCGAAGCTGCGCCCTTGGCCCCTAGTCTCTCCTGCTCGTGGAAACATCTTACCCACGTTCACTCCATCCAGGCTCCTCAGTATACTGTAAGTTTGAATGAGATTCTGCCGCCGCCTCTGAAACTTCATCAAGTGCAGACCCAGAGACTTCACCTGCTCATCATATGACACGAATTTCATCCCTGACATCTTTCTTGGAAACCCATTTCTCATACCCCTTCACATCCTTTGTTCAGACTCTGAATGAATAATGTGTAGAGTGTAGTCCCAACACTGACCCCTGCGGAGCTCCCCTCATCACCAGTTACCATCGTGAAAAAGACCCCTTTCTTCACAGTCTCTGCCTTGTGCCAATCAGACAAATCCTCTCTCCATGTTCAGCATGTTGTTCTGAAACCGAAATTTCATTTCACACACACTGCTGTATTTATTTTTCTGTCTGGCTGTAAACAGTAGAGTATCACCATTACCTTCCCATCTGTAATTCCCTGGAGAAGGTGGTCGGGAGCTGGCTTCCTCACCCACTGCAGTCCTTTAGGTGTAGGGACAGACACAGTGCTGGGAGGATGGAGCGTGGCTTGGAGGGCACCTTGGAAATGCTGGTGTTCCCGTGCAGCTGGAGCTCCTGTCCTTCCAGGGTATAGTGGTTCCGGGTTTGGGAAGTGCTGTTGAAAGAGCCTTCCTGAGTGACCTCAGTGCTACTTGTAGATCTTTTATTCCTTCATTCATTCACGGACATGAACTTTGATGGCTGAGTCAGCAATCCTTGTTGATTTTGTGTTGTTCCTGAGAAGGTGGTGAGCTGCCTTCCTGATCCACTGCACCAGCTGTTGGAAATTCTGATCACCTAAAATCTCTCCCTTTTTAAATTTGTCACTCCTTCAGCTTCTGTAACTCTCCATATACCTGTAGTCAATGACAGCACAGATTCCCTTCCTAAATCTCTATAATTACAATGATAGTGTCTGCTAAATTGGCACTTTTCGTCCTCTTTATCCATCTCATGACTTCCAGCCCCTACCATCCCACTATTTGGAATGCTTCCATTCTCTGCACCTCTTCATGTCCTGAGGGACCTTGAACACCACCAGTGCTTGAAAGTTTATATTCCGCCCAGTTACTGCAAGTCTTCTAACTCTGTAACATCCAACAGACTCCAATACCAAACATCACTTGCTGGCTCTCAATTTGCATTTGTTGAAGACTACATATCTCTATAAGCAGCTCAGAAAAAGCCCTATAGACTCTACAAAGCTCCATCATGAACAAGCCACAATCTTTCTATTTCCTTTGCCTTCTTCTGTGTCTTCAACTCTCACTCTATCTTCCAGTACACCTCTTTAGTTGCTGCAGGTCTCCCTAGCACCCCAGATAACCTGTTCCATCCCATACAGCTCCCTCAATCACTGTAAGACCCTCTGCTCTGTCTAATCCTCCTTTTTTCCACTGTCTTCCAGGCACAACAGCGATCCTATAAGAGAGCAGTGCGGAACGGGCTGTTATAAATCTCAGCTGAGGCTTGAGGCCTACCATTACCTGGGAGTCACAAGGGGAGAGACCCTGAGAGAGAGCAGTAGAATATTAATCAGCAGCGAGAATCGAGGCCAACTGGGACTTGGAGTTGGAGAAAGAGCAGAGCAGGAGGCTCGAAATCAACAGCGAGCCACAGAGGGAGTGACCATGTGAGGGAGCAACCATTGGAAAGGATGGATAGAATAAATATGCAGGGGCATTTGAGAGCGATGACAATACTACAGATTAGTTATACTGAGAAACTTAATTTATCCAAATATTGACTGGGTTATTGGTGGTACAGGGTCATGAGGGGCCAGTATCCCTGGATTATATGGAGGAGAGCACACTTCAGGAGTATGTGTCCAGCCCAAGAGAGCATGTTGTGTTGGACCTGGTCCTTGGGAAAGAGGTGGGGCAAGTGGATCCAGTGTCAGGAGGGGAACGTTTTGGGGTGCAGCGATCTTTTTTTTTGTAAAGTTCAGAATGATGGTAGAGAATGATATGCAATAATTGAGAGTGAGAAACATTAGTTGACTGAGAGCAGCCTTCAATAAGGCAAGAATGAAGCTGGGAACTTGTCAACAAGGCCAGTGAAATTGTAGCTTTAAATAGCTAGGTCAGATGGAACTGGGATTGTGGAGATGTGGCTGCAGTGTGACCACGACTGAGAACTGGATAATCAAAGATTTTCCCCATTTCTACAGGAAGGATAAATAGGCCAACACAGTGAAGTAGTATTGTGTATAAAGGATGGGATCAGTATTATTGTGACGCTAATCAAGTCACACACTGCTCCCTGTCCTCATCCCTCATCACTGCGTATTGATCCTATCAGATATTGGTAACCTTTGAAAACTTCAGAAAATAGCACAGTATAGAGGAGATGACTCTGTCCACTGTCTGCATTGGACAAGATGTAACGTTTGTTAAAGCCCTAGTTCAGTCTCCCCGGACAGTGTCGGCCTTCAGGTGCAGATCCCGGCCCCTTTTTAAAATGGTTTGAGAATTTCTGCATGTACTCCGCTTCCATGTGTGACTCCCAGGCCCCTACCATACTCTGGGTGAAATAACAACTTTCCTCACCACTTCTCTAATATTTCACCCAATTACATTAAATATTCACCGCTGGTAATTGAGCTCTCTAACAGCAACAAGATGTTGTCTCCCTTTCTACCCATGTCCCTGACAATATGTGCACCCCAATCAAATCTCCTCTCAGCATCCTCCATTCCAATTTTTCCTCATAACTGCACTTCCTTGTTCACAGGGTGGAGAATCTCCTCTGTACCCTCTCCAGTCCAATTCCATCCTTCCATGTGATGGAGTGACCAGAACTGTACACAGTCCCCAAGCTATGACTGAACTCATTACTTATACAGTTCCTGCATAAGCTTCCTGCTCTGAAGTTCATTATTTTGTCTGATAGAGGAAGTAATGCCATTTGCTACATTAATGAGATTATTGATGTTTCAGCTACCTTCGTTTATCTGCCCACACTGACCATGTTCTCATTTTGTTGTACATTCCTCTCTATTGTCGATGTCCCCAAATGCCTTGCCTTGCACTTCTCTGGGTTGTTCGCTCCATTCACCTGGACCCCATACTTTCTGTTTTTAAACAGTCTGCCATGGGCTCTCTCGTTAAATCCAAGTAAGTCACATGCAGTTACAGGCTAGTGCCTCAAACCGACACAGTCAGATTAATTACACACGATCTTCCTTGAATAAATCCAGACCGACTATCCTGGAGTCCCTCGGACTTCCTCAGTGACCGTTTATCCACTGTCTCAGAATTCCAGCCTCGATATTTTCAGTCAGTCCCTTGCTCCACATTAAACAAAGCTGCGGTGTTAGCTGTTCTCCAGTCCTCCGGCACCATTCCTGCATCCAGTGAGGATTGGATAATGTGGGTAACTATAAGGAAGCAAATTTTCCCCGGCTTCTTTTAACAGTCTGGAACATTGTGTTACCCCATTTTAAGGATTTGAATGTCCTGTATAATTCTCTGCTTCAAGTTTGTCGCTCCCAATATTTCACACTGCATCCCTATTTTGATTCAGACAGACAGAGGCCTAAACCATGTTATGATTTGGTCAAGTCTCATTTTAGTCCAGGTTCATGGAGAGTTTCTCTCCACAAGGTGAAGTGCATTTTCTCATGATACAATCCGCAATCTGCCTCAGTAACTACCCTCCCTGGCCGCGTGGTTATCTTCTCAACTGACACTAACACAATGATTTTCGCCTTCGTCATAACAACTGCCCACTGCCTGGATATCCCAGAATGCACCAGCCTCCCTGTCCTAGGTGCCATTATTAAAATGACAGTACAATCTTAGATTGGCAAGCCAAAACTGGCCTGGACATGGCAGGGTAAACCTGGGGCCCCACTTTGTGGCCAAGCCCCTGAGGTTCTGGTGGATTGCATGGTGCAGGAAAGGGACATTATCTTCCTCCAGGACTGGCAGGGGAGGCCACAACACCAGACCCTGCCTGCTTGGTCCGAAGCTGACCCCTGGGTCTGTGAGGTGCCAGCCTTCTGGGTGAATGCCCAGCAGTGTAGGAAGGAGGTCAGTGACCTTCTCCCCTCCACCAGAGTAAGTGCAACCATCTGCACTTCGTGCCCTCTCCCTCACTCTCTCTCTGTTACTGCACCACCTCCCACCAAGGTGCATGTTCTCCCACTCTCCCTAAATGCAGCACCTTCTCTCGGTCTCTCTCTAACCTCTTCTCTGTCCCTCTGCCCAACTCTGCCTGGTGTCTGTGCTGCCCACTCACTCACTCAGGACACCTCCCCACCTTTCCCTCAGCTGTACCAGCACTAACAGCTGTACCAAACTTTTCCATCTCCCTTAATACCTCTTGCTAATTTTCACATTCCAGATGGAACCATCCCACAATAGGAGAGAAAGAGCCAAGAGGATTAAGGGTCTCTCCAACATTCAGCTCCTCACCCCCTCAAGGGGAAGTATCCTGACCCTAACAACCACGATAGGCTGACTGACCGTGTCCAAGCTCCCGGACTGGGATCTGAGACCTCCCCTGACTCACTGTGCTGGGCACCGTGACTGACTGTAGACAATGATATCAAGCTTCCTGGTTTGTGTCTGTGCTAAACACCAAGACAATACAGCAGGCGTCTGAGCCTGGTAGCTTTGGCTGAGGGGAAACACTGCTGAGGGCAGGGTAAGGCAAGGCAATAATTCTTTGAGCATTCAAGTCAGCTCAAAGTGAATGTGTACGAACAAGAACTGAGCAGCCCATGAGCTGGGGGTGTGTGTCCCTGAGCACAGTGTCCTTGCAGCAGCATTAAATGTGTACAAACACAGAGTGAGCAGGCCCAGAGGGACAGTCCATGAGCTGGGTGTATGTCCCTGAGCACAGTGTCCTTACAGCAGCATTAAATGTGTACAAACACGGAGTGAGCAGCCCAGAGGTACAGGCCATGAGCTGGATGTGTGTCTCTGAGCACAGTGTCCTTGCAGCAGCATTGAATGTGTACAAACATGGAGTGAGCAGCCCAGAGGTACAGGCCGTGAGCTGGGTGTGTGTCCCTGAGCACAGTGTCCTTGCAGCAGCATTGAGTGTGTACAAACACGGAGTGAGCAGCCCAGAGGGATAGCCCATGAGCTGGGTGTGTGGCCCTGAGCACAGTGTCCTTGCAGCAGCATTGAGTGTGAACAAACACGGAGTGAGCAGCCCAGAGGGATAGCCCATGAGCTGGGTGTGTGTCTCTGAGCACAGTGTCCTTGCAGCAGCATTGCAATGAGAGTTGTCAGTGCACCATGAACTGCAGCATTGAAGATGTTATGAGATGGCATGGTGAGGCTGGCATGTGTCAGATGCCAACGTCGGGGATGTGGCATCTGTGCAGCTTCTGTTGGTGCAGTGTCCCCTGAGATGTTGGTGTCCAAGTTGGAAGGCCATAGGAGCGAGGGGCGAGATGGAGTTACCAGTTACCAGCTCGGACTTTCACGTCAAATTCTCTGTATTGAGTTTCCCGACAGTGGAAGGGAGGACATGAACCTGCAAGTTGAGGAGAGATCAACAATAATGTGGTTATTGATCATCAGTAATCATTCACTGAGCATCTCGCCACTGCTGCACACAAATCTTGACTTAAGGAACAGTCCAGCACAGGAACAGGCCCTTCAGCCCAGCAAGCCTATACTGACACATGATGCCCTTCTAAAGTTAAAACGAAAGTTTTTGCTTCTACACATTCTATGTAATTCTATTTGTTGCTGTCTCTACTCTGTGTCAAGATGCCTCTTAAACCTTGCTATATTAGCTTCTTCCCCTCTTATCAATGTATTCCAGTCACTTTCACATTCTATCGGGAAAAGCGAAAAAAAAAAACTTGCCGAGTATATCTCCTGAACTTTCTCCTTTACCTAAAACCTACGGTCCTGAGTAATTGATATCTCTACTCTGGGAAAAAGTCTTTATCTGTCCTTCTCTCTTTGTCTCTGATAATTTTGTAAATATCTATCACGTAGCCCCATAGTCAATGATGCCCAGCTGCACACAAACCATGTTTGTTCAATTTCTCCTTCTGGCTAATACCATCCAAACCAGACTTCATGCTGGTAAAACGTTTCCATACCCTCTCCAACACTTCCACATCGTTCTGCTGGTGTGGCAACCAGTACTGTACACAATTTTCTAAATGTGCCCGAACTAAGTTTCTCCACAGCTGCAATATGACCTGCTAATTTTCATATTGTATGCTCTGATGCTTGTCTGCAAGTTTGCCATCAGTCTTCTTGATCACCCTATCCATCCGTGTTGCCACTTTCCGGGAACTGTGGAGCTGTATACCTAGATCTCTTTGGATGTTGATGCAGCCAGTAGTTTTTCCATCCACTTTATACTTCTCTCCTGCATTAGACCTTCTAAAATGCATCACGTCCCAATTGTCCAGATAAAGTTACATCTGTGTTTTCTCTGTCCAAGTCTGCAGCTGACCTACATCCTGCTGTATTCTCTGGCAATCATCCTCACAAGCTGCAACTCGGCCAATCTATTTCCAGATCTCCAGTCACAAAAACACTGTTCCACCAATACTCTGTCTTCTATGACCAAACAGTTCTCTATCCATCTTACTAACTGACGGTGGATCCCATTTCACTTCACCTTCTGTATGAGCCTGCCATAAGAAACCATATCAAAGGCCTTGCTAAGGTCCAAACTGCCAACATCCAGCCCCATGCCCTCATCAATCAATTGTCTCACTTCCCCAAAATAATCAAGTTTGTAAGACAGAATATTCCACACAAAACTGTGTTGCCTGTTGCGAGTAAGTCCATACTAGAATACTGTTGGAGCTGCACTCATACAGACAAATGTTTATTCCATCACATTCCTGACTTGAATCTTGGAGATTAGATCAGATTCCCTACAGTGTGGAAACAGGCCCTTCAGCCCAACCAGTCCATACCAACCCTCAGAAGAGAAACCCACCCAGACCCATTCCCCTGCACGATATTGAACCCAGACTAATGCACCAAACACTATGGGCAGTTTAGAATGGCCAATTCATCTGTCCTGCACATCTTTGGACTGTGGGAGGAAACCGGAGCACCTGGAGGAAACCCACGCAGACACGGGGTAAATGTGAAAACTCCACACACACACAGTTACCCAAGGCCAGAATTGAACCTAGGACTTAGGTGAGGCAGCAGTGCAAAGCACTGAGTTCTTGATGGTGAGTGTACAGTGGGGGGTATGTCAGGCGGTGATGGTGACTGTACAGTGGAAGGTATGTTGAGCCGTGACAGTTACTGTACAGTGGGAGGTATGTCGGGCTGTGATGGTTACTGTACATTGGGAGGTATGTCGGTGTGTGACGGTTACTGTACAGTGGGAGGTATGTCGGGATGTGATGGTTATTGTACAGTGGGAGGTATGTTGGGCTGGGATGGTTACTGTACAGTGGGAGGTATGTTGGGCTATGATGGTTACTGTACAGTGGGAGGTATGTCAGGCCGTGATGGTTGCTGTACAGTTGGAGGTATGTTGGGCTATGATGGTTACTGTACAGTGGGAGGTATGTCGGGCCGTGATGGTTACTATACAGTGGGAGATATGTCGGGCCGTGGTGTTAACTGTGCAGTGGGAGGTATGTCAGGCTGTGATGGTTACTGTAGAGTGGGAGTTATGTTGGGCCGTGATGGTTACTGTATAGTGGGAGGTATGTCAGGCCGTGATGGTTACTGTACAGTGGGAGGTATGTCGGGCCGTCATGGTTACTGTACAGTGGGAAGAATGTCGGGCAGTGAATGTTACAACACAGTGGGAGGTATATGGGGCCATGAAGAGTATTGTACTGGGAGGTATTTGGGGCTGTTACGGTTACTATACAGTGGGAGGTATGTCGGGCCGGGATGGTTACTGTACAGTGGAGGGTATGTCGGGCCATGATGGTTACTGTACAGTGGGAGGTAGAAGGGGCCGTGATGGGTACCGTACACTAGGAGATATTTGGGACCGTGACGGTTACAGTACAGTGGGAGGTATGTCAGACCGTGATTCTTACTGTATAGTGGGAGGTAGTCGGGCATTATTGTTACTGTACAGTGGGAGATATGTCCGGCCGTGATTGTTTACTGTACAGTGGGAGGTATGTCAGGCCGTGATGTTTGCTGTACAGTGGGAGGTATGTCAGGCCGTGATGCTTACTGTACAGTGGGAGGTATGTCAGGCCGTGATGGTTACTGTACAGTGGGAGATATGTCGGGCCGTGATGGTGACTGTACAGTGGGAGGTATGTCGAGCCGTGACGGTTACTGTACAGAGGGAGGTATGTCGGGCTGTGATAGTTACTGTACAGTGGGAGGTGTGTCGGGCCGTGATGGTTACTGTATATTGGGAGGTATGTCGGGCTGTGATAGTTACTGTATATTGGGAGGTATGTCGGTGTGTGATGGTTACTGTAGAGTGGGAGGTATTTGGGGCCGTGATGATTACTGTACAGTGGGAGGTATGTCGGGCCGTGACGGTTACTGTACAGTGGGAGGTATGTCGGGGTGTGCTGGTTACTGTACAGTGGGAGGTATGTCGGGCCGTGATGATTACTGTACAGTGGGAGGTATGTTGGGCCGTGATGGTTACTGTACAACGGGAGGTATGTCGGGCTGTGATGGTTACTGTACAGTGGGAGATTTGTCCGGCCATAATGGTTACTGTACAGTGGGGGGGGTGTTAGTCTGGCCATGACGGTTACTGTATAGTGGGAGGTATGTTGGGCCGTGATGGTTATTGTACAGTAGGAGGTAATTCGGGTCATGATGGTTACTGTACAGTGGGAGGTATGTCAGGCTGGGATGGTTAGTGTACAGTGGGGGGTATGTTGGGCCGTGATGGTTGCTGTACAGCGGGAGGTATGGTGGGCTATGATGGTTACTGTACAGTGGGAGGTATGTCAGGCTGTGATGGTTACTGTACAGTGGGAGGTATGTCGAATCGTGATGGTTACTGTACAGTGGGAGGTATTTGGGGCTGTGATGGTTACTGTACAGTGGGAGTTATGTTGGGCCGTGACGGTTACTGTACAGTGGGAGGTATGTCGGGCCTTGATGGTTACTGTACAGTGGGAGGTATGTCAGGCCGAGATGGTTACTGTACATTGGGAAGTATGTCCGACCGTAATGGTTACTGTACAGTGGGGGGGGGTTATGTCAGGCCGTGACGGTTACTGTACAGTGGGAGGTATGTCGGGCCGTGATGGTTACTGTACAGTGTGAGGTATGTCAGGCCGGGATGGTTACTGTACAGTGTGAGGTATGTCAGGCCGGGATGGTTACTGTATAGTGGGAGGTATGTCGGGCCGTGATGGTTACTGTACAGTGTGAGGTATGTCAGGCCGGGATGGTTACTGTACAGTGGGGAGTATGTTGGGCCATGATGGTTACTGTACAGTGGGAGGGATGTCGGGGTGTGATGGTTACTGTACAGTGGGAGGTATGTCAGGCCATGATGGTTGCTGTACAGCGGGAGGTATGATCGGCTATGATGGTTACTCTACAGTGGGAGGTATGTCAGGCCGTGATGGTTACTGTACAGTGACAGGTATGTCGGGTCGTGATGGTTACTGTAGAGTGGGAGGTATTTGGGGCCGTGATGGTTACTGTACAGTGGGAGATATGCCGGGCCGTGGTGTTATCTGTGCAGTGGGAGGTTTGTCAGTCTGTGATGGTTACTGTACAGTGGGAGTTATGTTGGGCCGTGATAGTTACTTTACCGTGGGAGATATGTCAGGCCGTGATGGTTACTGTACAGTGGGAGGTATGTCGGGCCGTCATGGTTACTGTACAGTGGGAAGTATGTCGGGCAGTGAATGTTACTACACAGTGGGAGGTATATGGGGCCGTGAAGGGTATTGTGCACTGGGAGGTATTTGGGGCCGTGATGGTTCCTATACAGTGGGAGGTATGTCGGGCCGGGATGGTTACTGTACAGTGGAGGGTATGTCGGGCCATGATGGTTACTGTACAGTGGGAGGTAGAAGGGGCCGTGATGGGTACCATACACATGGAGATATTTGGGACCGTGATGGTTACTGTACAGTGGGAGGTATGTCAGACCGTGATGCTTACTGTACAGTGGGAGGTATGTCGGGCCGTTATTATTACTGTACAGTGGGAGGTATGTCCGGCCGTGATGGTTAGTGTACAGTGGGAGGTATGTCAGGCCGTGATGTTTGCTGTACAGTGGGAGGTATGTCGGGCCGTGATGGTTACTGTACAGTGGGAGGTATGTCGGGCTGTGATGGTTACTGTACAGTGGGAGGTATGTCGGGCCGTGACAGTTACTGTACAGTGAGAGGTATGTGGGGCTGTGATGGTTACTGTACAGTGGAGGATATGTCGGGCCTTCATTGTTACTGTTCAGTGGGAGGTACGTCGGGCCGTGATGGTTACTGTACATTGGGGGGGTATGTCTGGCCGTGATGGTTACCGTAGAGTGGGAGGTATGTCGGGCCATGTTGGTTACTGTACAGTGGGAGGTATGTCAGGTCTAGACGGTTACTGTAAAGTGGGAGGTATGTCTGGCCGTGATGATTATTGTACAGTGAGAGGTATGTCAGGCCGTGATGGTTACTGTACAGTGGGTGGTATGTCGGGGTGTGATGGTTACTGTACAGTGGGAAGTATGTCAGGCCGTGATGGTTACGGTACAGTGGGAGGCATGTTGGGCCGTGACGGTTACTGTACAGTGGGAGGTATGTCGGGCCGTGATGGTTACTGTACAGTGGGAGGTATAGCAGGCCGTGATGGTTACTGTACAGTGGGAAGTTTGTCCGGCCATAATGGTTACTGTACAGTGGGGGGGGGGGTTAGTCTGGCCATGACGGTTACTGTATAGTGGGAGGTATGTTGGGCCGTGATGGTTACTGTACAGTAGGAGGTAATTCGGGTCATGATGGTTACTGTACAGTGGGAGGTATGTCAGGCCGGGATGGTTACTGTACAGTGGGGGGTATGTTGGGCTATGATGGTTACTGTACAGTAGGAGGTATGTCAGGCCTTGATGTTTGCTGTACAGTGGGAGGTATGGTGGGCTATGATGGTTACTGTACAGTGGGAGGTATGTCAGGCTGTGATGGTTACTGTACAGTGGGAGGTACGTCGGGTCGTGATGGTTACTGTAGAGTGGGAGGTATTTGGGGCTGTGATGGTTACTGTACAGTGGGACTTATGTTGGGCCGTGACGGTTACTGTACAGTGGGAGGTATGTCGGGCCTTGATGGTTACTGTACAGTGGGAGGTATGTCAGGCCGAGATGGTTACTGTACATTGGGAAGTATGTCCGGCCGTAATGGTTACTGTACAGTGGGGGGGGTTATGTCACGCCGTGACAGTTACTGTACAGTGGGAGGTATGTCGGGCCGTGATGGTTACTGTATAGTGGGAGGTATGTCGGGCCGTGATGGTTACTGTAGTGTGAGGTATGTCAGGCCGGGATGGTTACTGTACAGTGGGGAGTATGTCGGGCCGTGATGGTTACTGTACAGTGGGAGATATGTCGGGCCATGTTAGTTACTGTACAGTGGGGGGGGTTATGTCAGGCCGTGACGGTTACTGTACAGTGGGAGGTATGTCGGGCCGTGATGGTTACTGTATAGTGGGAGGTATGTCGGGCCGTGATGGTTACTGTACAGTGTGAGGTATGTCAGGCCGGGATGGTTACTGTACAGTGGGAGGTATGTCAGGCCGTGATGGTTGCTGTGCAGTGGGAGGTATGGTCAGCTATGATGGTTACTGTACAGTGGGAGGTATGTCAGACCGTGATGGTTACTTTACAGTGAGAGGTATGTCGGGTCGTGATGGTTACTGTAGAGTGGGAGGTATTTGGGGCTGTGATGGTTACTGTACAGTGGGAGATATGTCGGGCCGTGGTGTGAACTGTGCAGTGGGAGGTATGTCAGTCTGTGATTGTTACTGTACAGTGGGAGATATGTCGGGCCGTGGTGTTAACTGTGCAGTGGGAGGTATGTCAGTCTGTGATGGTTACTGTACAGTGGGAATTATGTTGGGCCGTGATGGTTACTTTACCGTGGGACATATGTCAGGCCGTGATGGTTACTGTACAGTGGAAGGTATGTCGGGCCGTCATGGTTACTGTACAATGGGAAGTATGTCGGGCAGTGAATGTTACTACACAGTGGGAGGTATATGGGGCCGTGAAGGGTATTGTGCACTGGGAGGTATTTGGAGCTGTTACAGTTACTATACAGTGGGAGGTATGTCGGGCCGGGATGGTTACTGTACAGTGGAGGGTATGTCGGGCCATGATGGTTACTGTACAGTGGGAGGTAGAAGGGGCCGTGATGGGTACCGTACACATGGAGATATTTGGGACCGTGACGGTTACAGTACAGTGGGAGGTATGTCAGACCGTGATGCTTACTGTACAGTGGGAGGTATGTCGGGCCGTTATTATTACTGTACAGTGGGAGGTATGTCTGGCCGTGATGGTTACTGTACAGTGGGAGGTATGTCAGGCCGTTATGTTTGCTGTACAGTGGGAGGTATGTCGGGCTGTGATGGTTACTGTACAGTGGGAGGTATGTTAGGCCGTGATGGTTGCTGTACAGTGGGAGGTATGTCGGGCCGTGAAGGTTACTGTACAGTGGGAGGTATGTCGGGCCATGGCGGTTACTGTACAGTGGGAGGTATGTCGGGCTGTGATGGTTACTCTACAGTGGGAGATTTGTCGGGGTGCGACGGTTACTGTACAGTGGGAGGTATGTGGGGCTGTGATGATTACTGAACATTGGGGTATATGTCGGGCCTTGATTATTACTGTACAGTGGGAGGAATGTCGGGCCGTGATGGTTACTGTACATTGGGGGGGTATGTTGGGCCGTGATGGTTACTGTACAGTGGGAGGTATGTCGGGCCATCTTGGTTACTGTACAGTGGGAGGTAAGTCAGGTCCAGACGGTTACTGTACAGTGGGAGGTATGTCTGGCCGTGATGGTTACTGTCCAGTGGGAGGTATGTCAGGCCATGATGGTTACTGTGCAGTGGGAGGTATGCCCGGCCATAATGGTTACTGTACAGTGGGAGGTATGTCGGGCCGTGATGGTTACTGTACAGTGGGTGGTATGTCGGGGTGTGATGGTTACTGTACAGTGGGCGGTATGTCAGGCCGTGATGGTTACTGTACACTGGGAGGCACGTTGGGCCGTGACGGTTACTGTACAGTGGGAGATATGTCTGGCCGTGATGGTTACTGTACAGTGGGAGGTATGTCAGGCCGTGACAATTACTGTACAGTGGGAGGTATGTCGGGCCGTGATGGTTACTGTACAGTGGGAGGTAATTCGGGCCATGATGGTTACTGTACAGTGGAAGGTATGTCGGGCCGTGATGGTTACTGTACAGTGGGTGGGATGTCGGAGTGTCGTGGTCACTGTACAGTGGGAGGTATGTCAGGCTGTGATGGTTACTGTACAGTGGGAGGTACGTTGGGTCGTGATGGTTACTGTAGAGTGGGAGGTATTTGGGGCTGTGATGGTTACTGTACAGTGGGACTTATGTTGGGCCGTGACGGTTACTGTACAGTGGGAGGTATGTCGGGCCTTGATGGTTACTGTACAGTGGGAGGTATGTCAGGCCGAGATGGTTACTGTACATTGGGAAGTATGTCCGGCCGTAATGGTTACTGTACAGTGGGGGGGGTTATGTCAGGCCGTGACGGTTACTGTACAGTGGGAGGTATGTCGGGCAGTGATGGTTACTGTATAGTGGGAGGTATGTCGGGCCGTGATGGTTACTGTACAGTGTGAGGTATGTCAGGCCGGGATGGTTACTGTACAGTGCGGAGTATGTTGGGCCGTGATGGTTACTGTACAGTGGGAGGGATGTCGGGGTGTGATGGTTACTGTACAGTGGGAGGTATGTCAGGCCGTGATGGTTGCTGTACAGTGGGAGGTATGGTCAGCTATGATGGTTACTGTACAGTGGGAGGTATGTCGGGCCGTGATGGTTACTGTACAGTGAGAGGTATGTCGGGTCGTGATGGTTACTGTAGAGTGGGAGGTATTTGGGGCCGTGATGGTTACTGTACAGTGTGAGGTATGTCAGGCCGGGATGGTTACTGTACAGTGCGGAGTATGTCGGGCCGTGATGGTTACTGTACAGTGGGAGGGATGTCGGGGTGTGATGGTTACTGTACAGTGGGAGGTATGTCAGGCCGTGATGGTTGCTGTACAGTGGGAGGTATGGTCAGCTATGATGGTTACTGTACAGTGGGAGGTATGTCAGGCCGTGATGGTTACTGTACAGTGAGAGGTATGTCGGGTCGTGATGGTTACTGTAGAGTGGGAGGTATTTGGGGCCGTGATGGTTACTGTACAGTGGGAGATATGTCGGGCCGTGGTGTTAACTGTGCAGTGGGAGGTATGTCAGTCTGTGATGGTTACTGTACAGTGGGAATTATGTTGGGCCGTGATGGTTACTTTACCGTGGGACATATGTCAGGCCGTGATGGTTACTGTACAGTGGAAGGTATATCGGGCCGTCATGGTTACTGTACAGTGGGAAGTATGTCGGGCAGTGAATGTTACTACACAGTGGGAGGTATATGGGGCCGTGAAGGGTATTGTGCACTGGGAGGTATTTGGAGCTGTTACAGTTACTATACAGTGGGAGGTATGTCGGGCCGGGATGGTTACTGTACAGTGGAGGGTATGTCGGGCCATGATGGTTACTGTACAGTGGGAGGTAGAAGGGGCCGTGATGGGTACCGTACACATGGAGATATTTGGGACCGTGACGGTTACAGTACAGTGGGAGGTATGTCAGACCGTGATGCTTACTGTACAGTGGGAGGTATGTCGGGCCGTTATTATTACTGTACAGTGGGAGGTATGTCTGGCCGTGATGGTTAGTGTACAGTGGGAGGTATGTCAGGCCGTTATGTTTGCTGTACAGTGGGAGGTATGTCGGGCTGTGATGGTTACTGTACAGTGGGAGGTATGTTAGGCCGTGATGGTTGCTGTACAGTGGGAGGTATGTCGGGCCGTGAAGGTTACTGTACAATGGGAGGTATGTCGGGCCATGGCGGTTACTGTACAGTGGGAGGTATGTCGGGGTGTGACGGTTACTGTACAGTGGGAGGTATGTGGGGCTGTGATGATTACTGTACATTGGGGTATATGTCGGGCCTTGATTATTACTGTACAGTGGGAGGAATGTCGGGCCGTGATGGTTACTGTACATTGGGGGGGTATGTTGGGCCGTGATGGTTACTGTACAGTGAGAGGTATGTCGGGCCATCTTGGTTACTGTACAGTGGGAGGTAAGTCAGGTCCAGACGGTTACTGTACAGTGGGAGGTATGTCTGGCCGTGATGGTTACTGTCCAGTGGGAGGTATGTCAGGCCATGATGGTTACTGTGCAGTGGGAGGTATGCCCGGCCATAATGGTTACTGTACAGTGGGAGGTATGTCGGGCCGTGATGGTTACTGTACAGTGGGTGGTATGTCGGGGTGTGATGGTTACTGTACAGTGGGCGGTATGTCAGGCCGTGATGGTTACTGTACACTGGGAGGCACGTTGGGCCGTGACGGTTACTGTACAGTGGGAGATATGTCTGGCCGTGATGGTTACTGTACAGTGGGAGGTATGTCAGGCCGTGACAATTACTGTACAGTGGGAGGTATGTCGGGCCGTGATGGTTACTGTACAGTGGGAGGTAATTCGGGCCATGATGGTTACTGTACAGTGGAAGGTATGTCGGGCCGTGATGGTTACTGTACAGTGGGTGGGATGTCGGAGTGTCGTGGTCACTGTACAGTGGGAGGTATGTCAGGCTGTGATGGTTACTGTACAGTGGGAGGTACGTCGGGTCGTGATGGTTACTGTAGAGTGGGAGGTATTTGGGGCTGTGATGGTTACTGTACAGTGGGACTTATGTTGGGCCGTGACGGTTACTGTACTGTGGGAGGTATGTCGGGCCTTGATGGTTACTGTACAGTGGGAGGTATGTCAGGCCGTAATGGTTACTGTACAGTGGGGGGGGTTATGTCAGGCCGTGACAGTTACTGTACAGTGGGAGGTATGTCGGGCCGTGATGGTTACTGTATAGTGGGAGGTATGTCGGGCCGTGATGGTTACTGTAGTGTGAGGTATGTCAGGCCGGGATGGTTACTGTACAGTGGGGAGTATGTCGGGCCGTGATGGTTACTGTACAGTGGGAGATATGTCGGGCCATGTTGGTTACTGTACAGTGGGGGGGGTTATGTCAGGCCGTGACGGTTACTGTACAGTGGGAGGTATGTCAGGCCGGGATGGTTACTGTACAGTGCGGAGTATGTCGGGCCGTGATGGTTACTGTACAGTGGGAGGGATGTCGGGGTGTGATGGTTACTGTACAGTGGGAGGTATGTCAGGCCGTGATGGTTGCTGTACAGTGGGAGGTATGGTCAGCTATGATGGTTACTGTACAGTGGGAGGTATGTCAGGCCGTGATGGTTACTGTACAGTGAGAGGTATGTCGGGTCGTGATGGTTACTGTAGAGTGGGAGGTATTTGGGGCCGTGATGGTTACTGTACAGTGGGAGATATGTCGGGCCGTGGTGTTAACTGTGCAGTGGGAGGTATGTCAGTCTGTGATGGTTACTGTACAGTGGGAATTATGTTGGGCCGTGATGGTTACTTTACCCTGGGACATATGTCAGGCCGTGATGGTTACTGTACAGTGGAAGGTATGTCGGGCCGTCATGGTTACTGTACAGTGGGAGGTATGTCTGGCCGTGATGGTTACTGTACAGTGGGAGGTATGTCAGGCCGTGACAGTTACTGTACAGTGGGAGGTATGTCGGGCCGTGACAGTTACTGTACAGTGGGAGGTATGTCGGGCCGTGATGGTTACTGTACAGTGGAAGGTGTGTCAGGCCGGGATGGTTACTGTACAGTGGGAGGTATGTCGGGCCGTGATGGTTACTGTACATTGGGTGGTATGTCGGGGTGTGATGGTTACTGTACAGTGGGCGGTATGTCAGGCCGTGATGGTTACTGTACACTGGGAGGCACGTTGGGCCATGACGGTTACTGTACAGTGGGAGGTATGTCTGGCCGTGATGGTTACTGTACAGTGGGAGGTATGTCAGGCCGTGACAGTTACTGTACAGTGGGAGGTATGTCGGGCCGTGATGGTTACTGTACAGTGGGAGGTAATTCGGGCCATGAAAGTTACTGTACAGTGGAAGGTGTGTCAGGCCGGGATGGTTACTGTACAGTGGGGGGTATGTCGGGCCGTGATGGTTACTGTACAGTGGGAGGTATGTCGGGCCGTGATGGTTACTGTACAGTGGGTGGGATGTCGGAGTGTCGTGGTCACTGTACAGTGGGAGGTATGTCGGGCCGTGACGGTTACTGTACTGTGGGAGGTATGTCGGGCTATGATGGTTCCTGTACAGTTGGAGGTATGTCGGGCCGTGATGGTTACTGTACAGTGGGTGGGATGTCGGAGTGTCGTGGTCACTGTACAGTGGGAGGTATGTTGGGCCGTGATGGTTACTGTACAGTGGGACTTATGTCGGGCCGTGATGAGGAGCAGGAGTGGGTCATGAGAGTCTTTGACCCTTCTCCACTAGGCACTAAGATTGTAGTTGTGGTCTTAGCCCCACTTTCTTGTCTGTATTCTATTATCCTTTACACAATTCCCTGTCAAGTGTTTAACTAACTCATCCTTGAATCAGTGTGAACATAAAGACATGATAAACTTCCATTGAAGAGAATTCTGTCTTGAAAGATCGTTTCAGAATTTCTCCTCATCTCTGTTATAGAACCAGAGAGTCATGCAACACAGAAGCAGAACCGTTGGTCCAATTTGTCCACTAGGACCAGATAACCAAATCTGATCTACTCCCATTTGCCAGCATGTGGCCAGTATCCTTCGTCTTTAAGACACTTTTTAAATGTGCAATTGTACCGCCTTCACTACTTCCACTGACTGCATCTTCTGTACACACGTCACTCTCTGCGTGAAACATTTGCCCCTAAGGTTCCTTATAAATTATTCCCCTCTTGCCTTCACCCTATGCCCTCTTGTTTTGGACTCCTTATCATGGGAAACAGACTGTGACTATTCAGACTATTCATGCACACTTTTGTTTAGCTTGAACACATTGCTGTGATGAGAAACAATGAGTGCAGCATTGGCCACTCCTTCTCGGGCAGATGACATTTTCTTCCTCTCTGAGTTGAGTAACACAATAATATCATCCTCACCCAAACTAGACCATACGAGGTTTCCTTGAACATTGTCTAAACTATGTGTACATCACATTCCCTGCTCCATGTAGGTACATCATTGCTGCTTTTTACTTAGCAGAAAATAGTCAAGTTGAAATGTGTTTATATGTGCTTGCATCATTTAAAAATGTTTAAACGTTTATGCATTCAGAGTACCTGTGTTAAAATGAAGGCATCTTAATTTTGAACAAATGCAGAAATTGCTGCAAAAACTCAGCAGATCTGTCAGCACCCAGATGCCTTTCAAATGTTGTAATTGGACCAGACTCCACCACTTCCTCCGATTGCTCATTCCTCTGCGTGAAATGGTGCCGCTTAGGCCTCTTCCTGAGAGAATTTATTTTATAACTCTGAAAGTGAACATTTTACATCAATTATTCACACCTCTGAGACCCCCCTTTCTCTTAACTGCTTATTCCCCGACTCCAGTTCTATAACGATATAAACTTTCAATAAGATACTTATTAAAATCACATCAATGTAATTTCAAAACCGCATAGCAGCTGTTGTATTTGTGTCTTCTTCCGGCTTTGGATCTTCCTGGGTCATCTTCTTTCTGTATACTGCGGATATGTTTCATATGAAAAGGTACCTTTGATAGAGAGTGTTTCCGAATATCTTGGATCTGTGTTGATGGCATTTGCTGTGTCTGCAATTTTCAAAATGCCTGCATTATTAATATCTACAACATCAGATCGTCTCATTGGTTCAATTTTCGAAAACCAATAAATTCAAATTTGATTTGGTTTTAGTATCCTGGGGCATAACTTAAACTGATTGGTAAAATTCGAATTGTTGTCCCAAGAGCAACCAACTCAGGGATCTATTTCACAGACAAATGTTACATATTTTCAGTTGTCCTTGACAGTCTGGATCTGCCATCCTCCCGTATCACAGGTGCTTGCAAGTTCTCACTTCAGAACGGCATTCATTCTCTCTTAAAGGTTCAGTACACACTTTCAACTTCATAACATTAATACCATGATGTCAATGAAAATAAGCAGAGCCTATCCGGATTTCCCTTGCTCTATGGTTTGTCAATATTTCATTCACTGTGTCTGGTGTGTGTCAGGAGTTTTGTTGGTTTGTTGACGACATCTCATTATTCGACTCCGTCCGTGGGAATGTATCAGTATTTCACTTGCTCACACTTGTGCATGTGGAAGGATTTTAGTTGTTTCTTGGGGACTGTGACGCTATGATACTCTCAATATTTGTAAATGGCACCAAACCTGGAAGAACTGTGAAGTCTATGGAGGACAGTGTGGAACTCTAACAGGACAATCAAGCATTGGTGCAGTTTTCGGGCAGATGGGGATCAATGCAGAGCAGTGTGAGGTGATGCACTTTGATAGGAAGGACATTGAAACACAAAATAAAACAGGCTGCACCGTTATAAAGGGGGTGCAGGAGCAGAGAGCTTTGCATGTATATAGGCACAGATTATTGAAGATATCAGGACAGATGGGGAGAGCAGTAAAGATAACAGGTTAGTTTCAGTATCTGAGCTGTTTACAGGAGGAGGTGTAGGAGGGAGTCTCCGTGCTACCTTCCTGGGAGGTGGTGGTGATGATGTGTTGTGAGTCCATCCTCCTGCCCTCCGAGACCATGGGGATTACATTTGTACCAGCTCGACACAAAAGGGAGATAGCACCAGGGCCACGGCTTCGAAGTTGTGCCAGGGGGGAATGGAACTGCCAGTGGGTTTAAAGTGAGCATTGCCTTTCACTGAACATTGTTCCTTACTCAGTCGGTGGGACATGGATGTTTCAGAATCTTCACACGAGGCGTCCCGGTCCTCTCCGGCCCATACCATGGTCCTCCCCACATGGCGGGGGGAGGGGGGGGAGGGAACGGATATCGGGCACTCCACCATCCGGCTTGGCCCTCTCTGTCCTATTCCAGGCAGTTTCTACTGGAATGGCTGAAAGGGAGGGAGGGAGGGAGGGAGTAGGTGGCCCTGCTGTTAGTGCTGGTGTAGGTGGGGATAATGGCAAACGGTGAGGTTTTCAGAGGGAGTCTGTTGACAGTGTTGTATCCATGAACCGTTATTAATGTGAGGGATAATGTAAGGGTGACAGAGAGAGAGAGAGAGAGAGATAGAGGTAAGTTGGGGAGGGAGTCAGCCCACAGTTGTACCCATGCAGTGGTATTAGTGTGGGGGATGCAGTGGAGGGAAGGAGAGGGTGGGAGGGAGAGGTAGAGAGGGGGAGAGAGAGGGAGAGAGAAAGGGGAGAGAGAAGGTGCTGCATGCGGCAGTGAGAGTGATGGAGCATGAGCCTTGTTCGGGTGTCGGTGATATAACAGATATACCGTGAATGTGAGGGAGCAGAGAGAATACAGTGACCCTTATCCTGACAGAGCGGGGAAGGTTATTGGTGCTTGACCTGTATTGCTGGACAATTCTTCATACCGCAGATACTGCACTGAACTGGATGGTGAGCTCAGATCATGCTCGGTGTGTCTGGTGGTGTGGCCCCCTCTGGGAAGAGAATGGTCCCCCTCTGCACTAGCTCATCCCCCACACTTCCATGCCCCTGTCGACAAACTGTGGTGTAATTGCCCCTTGTCTGCGATGCTCGGGGTAAACTGTGCAGGGCAGCTCCAACCTGAGATAGCTCAACCGTGTGCCCATTGGCCTTTTAACGATGGCACCAGTGCCAGGGATCATGGAATATCCAGGGGCATCCGACCTATTGGGAGTACCTCCAGTCATGATGGGTGGGAGAATCGGTGGGCGGCACGGTGGCACAGTGGTTAGCACTGCTGCCTCACAGCGCCAGAGACCCGGATTCATTTCCCGCTTCAGGCGACTGACTATGTGGAGTTTGCACATTCTCCCCGTGTCTGCGTGGGTTTCCTCCGGGTGCTCCGGTTTCCTCCCACAATCCAAAAATATGCAGGTCAGGTGAATTGGCTATGCTAAATTGCCCGTGGTGTTAGGTAAGGGGTAGATGTAGGAGTATGGGTGGGTTGCGCTTCGGCGGGGTAGTGTGGACTTGTTGGGCCGAAGGGCCTGTTTCCACACTGTAAGTAATCTAATCTAATCTAATCTAATCGGGCTGGCATTGAATGAGAGGGATACCATGGGGTGGGTGGATAGTTAATGAGGTGAGTTCAATAAGATAACCTCTGGAAACTAGCTCAGCCTCATACAGACAATCCCTCTGACACACTCAATGAAAATGTCACTGAGACAAATTACTGTTCGAATCTGCCCAATGAGTCATAGATTCTGTTGAAACCAATTCCAGTTGCAAAGATGCAGAACAAATGCTCCTCTGACCTCACACCAATATCCCTTTTTCCCATCTTTCCTGGGAAGACTGGCTCATGTTACCTGATGCTATCGAAGTGTCTACATTTCAGCATTCTGAATCCTGGGAACACATCCTTACATGACACTGTCTCCCAGTCTCCTTCTCTCTATCTATACCCCAAACCCCTCCCATGTGGTGATATTTAAACTGATTCCCCCCGCCATCTCTCTCTGGAAGTGGGTTTCACGCCCACAGCACCCCCTTGTCATTGCACAATGGAGAGATGGAGCTGTAAATGAATGGGAGCTGTACATCCTGTCACTTCCAGCAGGGGCTGCAAGTTTCCCCACACTGGGCAGTGATCTAATGCAGTGTTACACAGCAATGCACTGGGGTAGGCTACACAGCTCTACATTCTGGGAGGGTAACTGCTCCTGGTTTACAAATTAATGCACTGGAGAGGGGTACACAGCCCTACATGGTGGGAGGGTAACTGCTCCTGGTTTACAGATCAATGCACTGGGATGGTGTACACAGTCCTACATGCTGGAGGTGTGTAACTGCGCCTGGTTTACAGATAAATGCACTGGTTTGGTGTACACAGTCCTACACGCTGAGAGGGTAACTTCTGCTGGTGTACAGATCAATGCACTGGGGTGGTATAAACAGCTCTACATGCTGGGAGGGTAACTGCTCCTGGTTTACAGATCAATGCACTAGTGTGGTGTAAACAGTCTTACAGGCTGGGAGGGTAACTGCTCCTGGTTTACAGATCAATGCACTGGATTGGCGTACACAGTCTTACATGCTGGGAGGGTAACTGCTACTGGTTTACAGATTAATTCACGGGTGATAACTTCACAGTTCGCTGTGCTGGTCGGACTATCTTGTTGAGGTGTATAGATAATGCAATGATGTGGCCAGTACAGCTCCCTATGCTGGATTCATATTTGTTTCAGGTTCACACATTAGTGTCCTGCTGTGGTCTGCACAGCTCCCCGTGCTTGACAGAAATGTAGCCTGTGCACAGTACATTATGATGGTGGGGTGGACAGGGCGGAAAGGTGATGGACAAGTCAAGGAGTTCCCCGGAAAGTTCTGTCCCCAACATTCTATAACTGACATTCCCTGGAACGTTCTGTCACTGACATTGTTTGTGCGCAGCCGGACGTCAGTGAATTGAACAAACAATAAGATCCCGAGGGAAGAGATCCTTTTCCAGGGAGAAGGACACACTGCTCCGAAGGCCCCTCAGGCAGTTAAAGGGGTGAATACGTTTTCACTGCGTTTACATTTCTTCCCGACACAGTATCGACCACAATTTTGACCAAAATACAGAAATTCCCAAACTCCGTTTGTCTTCAAGAAAATGGGAGAGAATCCTTCAGGACAGCAATGTTTCCACCCTCCATATTAGGAACCGGGAAGGAGTGACCTGTGTCTGCTCTCGAGTGATCGAGTGTGTGGGAATGTTTTAGAAACCATCTGTCCTTATGGATGTGTCTCTGTGTTTTTGGGGAGGGAGGATTTCTTGTCAGTAGTTCAGACCTTCGTTATTCCAGCTCCAATTATTTTAATAAATCCCTGAATAGAGGGACATATTTGAACCTCTCACTGGGTCCCCAATCAAGCGGGTCCCTTTGCCTCCAGGCTGATGGATAATGGGTTTGTTTTCCTTCCTCACAGTTAACGTAGTGACCATCTACGTCCTGCTTTATAAAGATTGTGGATTGTCTCCATGTTCCAGACGTTACCTGGGGGCCATGGCAGCGGCGGATCTCCTGGTCATTATCCTCGACCTGATCCTGAGACACATTCCCATTGTTTATAAGGAACAGTTTTATTTCCTGATGTACTCTGTCCCCGTGTGTAATATATACGCCGTCTTGCTTTATGCAGCCACTGACTGCTCTGTTTGGTTCACCGTCACTTTCATCTTTGATCGGTTTGTGGCCATTTGTTGCCAGAAGCTGAAAATTAAATGTTGCAGTGAGAAAACGGCGGCTGTGGTTCTGGGAGCAGTGACTGTGCTGAGCTGTCTAAAGAACATTTCCTGGTATTTTATGCTCATGGCTCGGTATTGGCTGGAGAACTGCCCCTGGTTTTGTGATGTAACTGTTCTATTCTCCAGTGTCTGGGTCACAATCGAGCTCCTCCACCATATTCTAACCCCGTGTGTCCCATTTCTCCTGATTCTGCTGCTCAATGTTCTCAGACACATTTTAGTGACCAGCAGAGCCCGCAGGAGACTCCGCGCTCACACCAATGGGGACGCTCAGTCTGACACTGAAATGAGAAACCGAAAAAAATCCATCATTTTACTGTTTGTGATCTTGGCCAATTTCATCCCGTTATGGTCAACTTTAATGCTGTATTCCATATGGGCCCGGATGTGGTATATTGTGTATACCCCTGTGTATCTCCATCCCTTTGTGCAGGAATTGGGCATCATGCTGCAGCTCCTCAGTTGCTGCACAAACACCGCGATTTATGCTGTGACCCAGACTAAGTTTAGACAGCAGCTGAAGAATGTGCTGAAATATCCCTTCAACCAAATCCATCCATCCATCAAATTCCCTCATTAATCAATCCATCCGGGATTTTCTCCTTTCAGTTCAGTGTTTCAGTGATGCAGCAGCCTGTCGCTATGGTAACAGAGGGTAGCACGGATTTGTCCGGGGGTTACTGGGACACATTTCAATGTTTCTCACAACTCAGGGGCCGGCGAGAAAAGGCACCATCCCACTGACTGTATCCATCACTTCCATTTGTAAGCAATAAAAATGTTCATTAAAGCATGCGAGCAGCAGAGTGAACGATGTTGTTGTGTGTCTTTGTGTTGGAGAAGCTAAGCTGGAGAGAGACAGACTCAGCCCCAAGTCCTGGTACTCAGGGAAAGGGAGAGCACAGCGCCCTGAGCTCAGGAGCTGGGTTTAACTCCCTCTGCCCCCCCACTCCAACCTGGCCTGCCCATTCCCTCTCCCCTACTTTTTCTTGTTTCTCTCCCTCTCTCTGTCTGCACACTCACTCTTTCTCACCACCTCGAAGGGAAAGGGAAGAACCAGGGAGACAGAATGTGTCGGACAGAGAGGGAAGGATGGAGGGGGCAGAGAGATTCAGGCAAAGAGAAACGGAGGGTGGTGGGGCAGGAGAGAGAGAGAGAGAGAGACATAGAGGGAAAGGGATCAAGAGTGGTTGAAGGTGGAGAGAAAGATGAGCAAGGGTGAGATAGAGTGAGGGCGACAGGGACAGGAGGAGATGAGGGGCGAGAGAGAGATGGAGGGATGGAACGAGACAGAGCGGGAGCGAGCGCACGCACGCAAGAAAGAGCGCGTGAGAGCACGCTCGAGAGAAAAAAGACCAAGAGAGAGGGGCCTGGAGAGAGAAAAAGGGGGGGGGGGAGATAGGGGTGGAGAGAGAGAGAGATTGAGGGGGTGAGAGGGAGACACTGGGTGAGAGATGGAGGCGAGAGAGGGTCAAAGAGTGGAATGAAACAGAGAGGGTCGAAAGAGGGAGAGAGAGAGGAGATCAAGAGAGAGAGGGTGGAGAGAAAGAAAAGGTCGAGAAAGAGAGGGGATGCGAGATAGAGAGGGATGACAGAGAGAGATGGCGAGAGGGTGGCGAGAGAGAGGAGAAAGAGAGAGAGAGAGATGAAGGGCGAGAGTGAGAGGGAGCAAGAGAGAGGGCGGTGCTAAGAGAGAGGGGAGTGAGACAGAGACGTTTTTCAAGAGAGAGGGAGGTGAGAGAGTGAGAGGAGTGTGTAAGGGAGATGGGAACAAGAGAGAGAAGGGGTGAGAGAAAGGAGGCAAGAGTGAGAGAGGGACGAGAGACAGCGTGACGGCAAGAGAGAGCATGAGAGCAAGAGAGAGAAGGAGGGGCAAGGAGGGGAAGAGAAAGAGTGTGCGAGAGATGGAGGGGGTGAGAGTGAGAGAGCGGGGGCGAGAGAGAGACAGAAGGGACAAGAGAAAGAAAGAGCAAGAGAGAGAGGGATCGAGAGAGAGCAGGTGAGAGATAGAGAGATGGAGCGAGAGACGAGTGTTGAGAGAACAAGAGGGGGCGAGAAGTTGAGAGAAGAGGCAGAGTGCGGGAGAGAGAGAGACAGAGAGAAGGAGAGGTGACGAGAGAGAGAAAGAGAAGGAATGGAGGTGAGCGAGAAAGTGGAGAAGAAAGAGAGAGGGAGGGACGAGTGAGAGCGTGAGAAAGAGAGAGGGAGGAGAGGTAGAGGGGGAGATAGAGAATAGAGAGAAAGAGACAGAGTGAGAGAGCAAGAGAGCGGGAGGCTGGGAGAGAGGTGGGACAAGATGGGGGTGGGCAAGAGAGAGAGAGAGAAAGGGCGAGAGAGAGAGAGAGCCTGACCCTCACCACCGTCGACACACCATCCCCAGCCTGACCCTCACCGCCATCCACACACCGCCCCCAGCCTGAGCCATACCACCGTCCACACACCGCCCCCAGCCTGACCCTCACCGCCGTCCACACACCGCCCCCAGCCTGACCCTCACCACCGTACATATACCACCCCCAGCCTGACCCTCACGGCTGTCCACACACCTCTCCTAGCGTGAACCTCACCGCCATCCACACACAGCCCACAGCCTGACCCTCACAGCCACCTATACACCGCCCCCAGCATGACCCATACCACCGTCCACACATCGCGCCCAGCCTGACGCACCCCGCCGACAACAAATTTTGTATACAATTCGCTAGATCTCCTTGTGTTCTATGGTGTTGAACTTGCTAACCAATCTATTATGTGGAACCATGCTGAACGTCTTTCTGAAGTCCAAGTTATTGATTTCCATGCACAAAGCCATGTTGACTATCCCTAATCATTCTTGTCTTTCCAATTACATGCAAATCTTGCCCCTTATGATCCCTTCCAACAACTTGCCTGCTACTGACTTCAGGCTCACCGATCTGTAGTTCCCTGGCTTTTCCTTTCTACCATTCTCAAATAATGGCAAACATCTTCCAGCACCTCACCTGCGGCTATCGATGATACATATATCTCAACGAGGGGACCAGTAATCACTTCCCTAGCTACCCACAAAGTCCTGGGGATACACCTGATCATTTTCCAGGGATTTATCCACCTTTATGCATTTTAAGCCATCCATTACTCCCTCCTCTGTAATATGAACACTTGTTACGTTATCACTATTTATTTCTCCAAAGTGTCTAGCTTCCATATCCTCTTTTAGTAAAAACTGATGTGAAATACTTGCAGAATCTCTCCCACCTCCTGCTGTTCCAGAGACATCTTGTTGATCGTTGAGGTTCGCTATTCGCTGCCTGGTTACTCTTTTGTCCTTAGCATATGTGTAGAATCTCTGGATTCCACTTGAAATTATTTCCCAAAGCTATCTCACGTGCCCTTTTAGCCTTTCTTGTTTCTCGCGAGTATACTCCTACTGCCCTCACAATCCAAGAGCGATTCACTCAGACCCAGCTGTCTGTACCTGCCATATCCCTCCTTAATTTTCTTGACCATACACTCAATTTCTCGGGTCATGCAGCACTCCATACACCTATCAGCCTTGCCCTTATCAGGAACATACTGTCTCTGTACACTTATTGTTGCAGGCCTATGGAGGCAATGGTAGATGAGGACAGAGAATCAATCATTCTCAGTAAAGAGGGAAAGCTAACAGCTGAAAGGTAGATGGCCCTGATAGAATGTTTCCCAGGGGACTAGAAGAGATGATGGGAGGAAATAGTAAACGTGCTCGGGGTAATTCATTAAAACCTGCTGGACTCTGGGATGGTTCTGAGAGATTGGAAAGCTGCAAGCATAGTTTTAAAAACGTACCCGTTAGCTTAACTTCTGTCATGGGGAAAATGCTTGAATCTCTCAAGGGCATAGTAGCGAGATATCTGGGTAGAAATTGTCCCATTGACTATAGATTCATGAAAGGCAGGTCGTGTTTAACACATTTACTGGAATTAGTTGAGGACATGACGAGCACATTGGATACGTGGACGTATTTGGATTTCCAGAAGGTAATCGACAAGCTACTATACAAACGGCTGTTGTATAGGTAAAGGTGCACGGCATTATGGGTAATGTATTAGCATGGATAGAGGATTGGTTAATGAACAAAAAGTAAAGAATGGAGATAAATGGGTGTTTGGATTAATGTTGGCACCGCAACTGTTTACAATTTATACAAATGTTTTGGAGTTGAGGACCAAGTATACCGTGTCAGAGTTCACATTTGACACTAAGATGAGTGGTAGAGCATTGTGTGCAGAGACCACTGTGAGTCTGCACAGGGATACAGATAGGTTAATTGAGTGGGTAAGGGTCTTGCAGATGGAGGACAATGTGAGGTTATCCGTTTTAGCCGGACTAACAGCAAACTGGATGATGAAACGTTGAAAACTTTCAGCATGCTGCTCTACAGATGGAGCTGGCTGTCCTTGTGCACGAATCACAGGAAGTTGGTTTGCAGGTGCAGAAAGTAAATAAGACAGTGAAGGGAATATTGTGCTTCATTGCACAATATTCTAGAGGGATGGTTATGCTGCAGCTGTACAGGGTGCTGGTGAGGTCATACCTGGAGTAATGTGTACAGGTTTGGTCTCTTTACTTTAGCAAGGATGTACTGGCACTGGAGGGAGTACAGAGGAGGGTCACTAGTTGGAGTCTGGAGTTGAGAGGGTTGGCGTATGTGGAGAGATTGAGTAGACTGGGACTATACTCATTGTAATTTAGAAGAATGTGAGGTTGGATAGGAAAAATATGATTATGAAGGGAATAGATAAGATAGAAGCAGGGAGGTTATTTCCACTGGGGACAGGTGAAATTAGAGAACAGAGCGTCAAAATAAGGGGGAGCAGATTTAGGACTGGATTCAGGAGGAGCTTCTTCAGCTAAAGGTTTGTGAATCTGTGGAATTCCTTGCTGAGTGAAGCAGTTGGGCTTTCATCTTGAATATCTTTAAGTAAAAAGGTAGATTTGTGAACCGGAAAGGACTTAAGGTGAGACAGCAGGAAAGTGGAGCTGAGGCCATGAAAAGATCAGCCTTGATCTTATTGAATGGCAGAGCAGGCTTGAGGGGCCAGATGGATTACTTCTCTTCATTACACTTCCACTTCCCAGCCGTCCCTTTACCTGGGAATAGCCTCCCGCAAACAAACTTTGAAAGTTCTTGCCATGTGCCATTAAAATTGGCCTTTGTGCAATTTAGAACATCAACATTTACATCTGGTCTATTCTTTTCTAGAACTATTTTAAAACTAGCAGAATTATCAGGTAATCCAATTGGCCCATCACATCCACACTGACCCTCAGAGCCTCCTACAATTCCCATTTAACATTGCATTTCCCATGATCAATCCATCCAACTTGCACATCCCTGAACACTGTGGGCAATTCAGCCTGGGTAATCCACCCAACCTGCACATCCCTGAACACTATGGGCAATTCAGCCTGGACAATCCACCCAACCTGCACATCCCTGAACACTATGGGGCAATTCAGCCTGGGTAATCCACCCAACCTGCACATCCCTGAACACTATGGGCAATTCAGCCTGGATAACCACCCAACCTGCACATCCCTGAACACTATGGACAATTCAGCTAGGATAATCCACCCAACCTGCACATCCCTGAACACTATGGGCAATTCATCCTGGATAATCCACCCAACCTGCACATCCCTGAACACTATGGACAATTCAGCCTGGATAATCCACCCAACCTGAACATCCCTGAACACAATGGGCAATTCAGCCTGGATAATCCACCCAACCTGAACATCCCTGAACAAAATGGGCAAATCAGCCTGGATAATCCACCCAAACCGCACATCTTTGGACAGTGGGAGGAAACCAGAGCACCCGGACGAAACCCACGCAGAAAACCCCAATAAGGATTCTACATCTCCCTCTCTTACCTCCGTTCCACCCAAAATACCTTCACTGGGCGTACTCCCAGGAATATCCTCCCTAAGCACAAACATAATGCTATCCCTAATCAAAAACTCCACTCCTCCTCCTCTCTTGTCCCCCTTTCTATCCTTCCTACATCATCTATACCCTGGAACATTAAGCTGCCAGTCCTATCCATCCCTGAGCCACGTTTCTGGAAGACCCATGATATCCCAGTGCCATGTTCAAAACTATATCCTGAGCTGATCTGCCTTCCCTGTCAGGCCTCTTGCATTGAAGTAAATGCAGTATAACTGCTCAGTCCCACCTCCTTCTGTGCATTGCGCTTGCCTGCCTTGACTTCTTTACTTCTGAACTGTACCAGCATCAGACTTACCTCTTTTCCCACTATCTACTTGGGTTTATCCCCACTCCCTCACTGGATTAATGCCTCCCGTGTATAACTACCAAATCTCCCTGCCTAGATATTAGACATCTTCCAATTCAGGGACAATCCATCCTTACACAGGTCAACTCAATCCCAGAGGAGATTACAATGATACAAATACTTAAATCCTTCTCCCCTGCACCAGCTCCTTAGCCACTCATCCAGCACCACCTCTTCTGTAATATTGACATTTTTCAAGATGTCACCATGTATTTCCCCAAATTCTATATCTCCCATGTCCTCCTCCACAGTAAACATTGTTGCAAAATACTCCCCATCGCCTGCAGCTCCACACATAGGCAGCCTTGCTGATCTTTTAGTTGCCCTATTCTCTCTCTGGATAGTCTTTTGTTCTGAATGTATTTATGAAAGCCCTTTGGACTATCCTTAACCCTACTTGCCAAAGCTATCTCCTGACCCCCTTTTGCCCTACTGATTTCCCTATTAAGTATACATCTTCTGCCTTTATTCTCAAAGGCTTTATTGGATTTTTGGATTGGAATAAATGCAAAATATTACATCATGATAAAGCAAACGAGGGCAGGACTTACTCTAATTAAAGGTAGGGCCTCGAGTAGTGATATGGAACAAAGAGACTGAAGGGTTCAGTATTTTGAAGGCTGTGGCACATGTAGACAGGATGGTTAAGAAGGTGGTTAGCTTACCTTCAATGTTCAGACCTTTGAGTCGAGGGAGTTGCTTTGTTGAGGTTGTACAGGATGTTGGGGAGGCCTCTTTTCGGTGACTGCGATTGATTAGATTAGATTAGATTAGATTACTTACAGTGTGGAAACAGGCCCTTCGGCCCAACAAGTCCACACCGACCCGCCGAAGCGCAACCCACCCAAACCAATTCACCTGACCTGCACATCTTTGGACTGTGGGAGGAAACCGGAGCACCCGGAGGAAAGCCACGCAGACACGGGGAGAACGTGCAAACTCCACACAGTCAGTCGCCTGAGGCGGGAATTGAACCCGTGTCTCCGGCGCTGCGAGGCAGCAGTGCTAACCACTGTGCCACCGTGCCGCCCTCTTCTGGAATACTGTCCCAAGTTCTGGTTGTGCTGTTATAGAAAGAATATCATTAAATTGGAGCAGGTTCAGAAGAGATTTACCAGGATGGTGATGGGAATGGAAGGAGTGTGTAATAAGGAGAGGCTGGATAGGCTGGGACATTTTTCACAACAGCTTAGGAGGTTGAGGGGTGACCTTATTAAAGGTTTATAAATTCATGAAGAGTGCAGATAAGGTGAATGGCTGGGGGAGAGGGGAATTCAAGACTCGGGTCCGTACATTTTGAGAAGAGATGAGGAAGGTTTGACAAAAGACATTAGAGATGTTTTCATTTTTATCCATGTGGAATGAACGTCCAGAGGAAGTGGTAGCTGTGAATACAATTACAATATTTCAAAGACATTTGGATAAGTACATAACTAGGAAATACTTGGATGGATGTGGACCAAGCAGAGGCAGGTGTGATTAGTTTAGTTTGGAATTATGGTCAACATGGATTGCTTAGACCACAGTGTCTGTTTCCTCGCTGTATCACTTTATGACTCTAACTCTCGCTATCTCTGTGAATGCCTCCATCCTCACAACTCCCCCAATCATTGTCACCTCATCCAGCCTCACAACTCTTCTTTATCTCTATAATTCCTCTCCAGCCTCAGAATGCTCCCTATTTCTAATCTCCTCCAGTTTCTCAAATATCTGCTATATGTAGCTTTCCTTAATTCCAGCCTTGAGGATGCCCTCATTCACTCTGATTGGTTGGAGGACAAACTGTCTTTGCCTGGTTCTCCGTCCCACCCTCTGCCCCCTATTGGCTTGCGCTGACATCAATCACCCGAGGGCCATTCTCTGTTTTTGCTGCTGTTCATCAGGTATGAGAAAGAGGGTTCATTCCTGTTTCTCCCAATGTCAGACTATAACAACAACTACCTCCATTGTATGGAGCCTTTCACATTGACAAATCTCCAAAAGTGCTTCACGAATAATGGAAACATTGATTAAACATATCTATTTTAAGATACAAATTGAAGGAGGAGAGAGACTGTTAGGGAGGATATTCCAGAGGCTTGTGTTCTCGGCAGCTCCAATCGTGGAGTGATGTATGTGGGGAACAGCTTACAATGGAGACAGTTAGTGGCTACCATAGGTTAACAACCTCATGTCCTAGCCCTCCTACCCCACACACCAAGCCTTGTTCTCACAGCCTGTCATTACACATTACCATGGTTAGCCAATAACAGTCCCAATGAACAGCTATTCACCCTCCCAGCCAGATAGATATCTACTCCTTTATCCAACTGTTCTTCTTGCTCTATCCCCACCCATCCTTTACTCCTTACATTCTCCCCCCACCCTACCTTCTGCATATAAATTGACTTTTTTTCTCGGTAACATCAGTTCTGAGGAAGAGTCACCGATTCTGAAACTTTAACTCTGATTTCTCTTCACAATGCTGTTTCACGAGCCTCCTGGTTGTTGTTTCTGATTTACAGCATCCGAAGTTCTTTTGGTTTTAATTTGGTTTTAGTTTGTAATTCAGGTCTAGCAGCCTCTCTCCCACTCACTAAGGTCTTCTCCCACCCTCCCCCCTCCCTCCTCCCTCCCCCTCTCCCTTCCCCCCGTATCAAAATGGCTAGTTCTCCCTGCATTCCATGTTATCTAACCTTGCTAACCAGTCTGCTTTGGAGACGTTTTAGAAAAGCAGGCACCCAAACAGACTAACGCTGTCGATGCAAGAGGTAGTGCACAGGAAGATCCAACAAATAAACTGTAGCTGCTGTCTGTCCCCCTGGAGCAGTCATCATGCGAGATCAGGGTTCAGTCCTCAGAGAAATCATTTCTCCATCAATACCTCAACCAGGCCTTTACAGCTGTGTGTGTGTGTGTGTGTGTGAGTGTGTGTGTGTGCGCGAGAGAGAGAGACAGAGAGAGACAGAGAGAGAGAGAGACTGTCCGTATGTGTGTGTGTGAGAGAGTGGATCCATGTGTATCTCTGTGTGTCTGTTTGTGTGCGTGTGCCTGCGTGTGTGAGAGAGAGTGTAACTGCGTATCTGTGTGTGAGAAAGAGTGTCTGTGTGTGTGAGGGAGAGTGTGTGTGTGTGAGGGAGAGTGTGTGTGTGTGAGAGAGAGTGTCTGTGCGTGTGTGAGAGAGAGTGTGTGTGTATGTGTGTGAGAGTGTGTCTTTGTGTGTGAGAGAGTGTGCCTGTGTGTGAGAGAGTATGTCTGTGTGTGTGTGAGTGAGTGTGTGTCTATGTGTGTGAGAGAGAGAGATAGAGAGTGTGCCTGTGTGTGTCTGAAAAAGAGAGTGTATCTGTGTGTGTGAGTGTGTGTCTGTATGTGTGTGTGTGTGAGAGAGAAATTGTGTCTGTGTGTATGAGTGTGTGTCTGTGTGTGTGCGTGAGAGAGAGTGCATCTGTGTATGTGCATGTGTGAGAGAGTGTGTGCCTGTGTGTATGTATGTGTGAGAGAGAGTTGTGCCTGTGTTTATGTGTGTCTGAGAGTGTGTCTGTGTGTGTTTGAGGGAGCGTGTGACTATGTGTGTATGTGTGTGTGAGAGAAGGTGTGCCTGAGTGTGTGAGAGTCTGTTTGTGCAGGTGTTTGAGGGAGCGTGTATCTGTGTGTGTGTGAGAGTGTGTGTCTGTATGTGTGTGTGTGTGTGAGAGAGATTGTGTCTGTCTCTGTGTGTGAGAGAGAGTGCATCTGTGTATGTGTGTGTGAGAGAGAGTGTGTCTGTGTGTATGTGCGTGTGAGAGAGAGGTCTCTGTGAGAGATTCTGTCTGTGTGTCTATGTGTGTGTGTGAGACAGTGTGTCTGTGTGTGAGAAGGAGTGTGCATGTGTGTGTGAGAGAGAGTGTGTATGTGTGTGAGAGAGAGTGTGCTTGTGTGCATGTGTGTATGTTAGAATAAGTGTGTCTGTGTGTGTAAGAGACACTGTGTGAGAGAGAGTGTGTGCGCCTGTGTGTAAGAGACTCTGTGTGAGAGAGTGTGTGAGAGTGTGTGTGAGAGAGAGTGTGCCTGTGCATGTGCGAGAGAGTGTGTCTGTGTGTGTGAGAGTGTGTGTGTCAGTATGTGAGAGTGAGTGTGTGTGTGTGAGAGAGAGTGTGTGTGTCCATGTGTGTGTGAGAGTGTCTGTTTGTGTTTGAGGGAGCGTGTGCCTGGGTGTGCATGCGTGTGTGAGAGAGAGTGTAACTGTGTGTATGTGTGTGTGAGAGAGAGTGGCTGTGTGTGTGAGAGAGAGTGTGTCTGTGTGTGAGAGAATGAGAGAGTGTGTGTGAGAGTGTGTGTTAGAGAGAGAGTGCGTGTGTGAGAGAGTGTGTCTGGGTGTGAGAGAGTGTGTCTGTGTGTGTGAGTATATGAGTGTGTGTCTATGTGTTTATGAGAGAGAGATAGTGTGCCTGTGTGTGTCTGAAAGAGAGAGTGCGTCTGTGTGTGAGTGAATGTGTCTGTGTGTATGTGTGAGAGAGAGTGTGTCTGTGGGTGTGAGAGAGAGTGTCTGTGTGTGTGAGAGAGAGTGTGTCTGTGGGTGTGAGAGAGAATGTCTGTGTGTGTGAGAGAAATTGTGTCTGTGTATGTGAAAGAGAGTGTGTGTCTGTTTGTGTGTGTGTGTGAGAGAGAGTGCATCTGTGTATGTGTGTGAGAGAGAAAGTGTGCACCTGTGTGTGTATGTGTGTGTGAGAGAGAGTTGTGCCTGTGTGTATGTGTGTCTGTGTGTGTTTGAGGTAGCTTGTGTGTGTGAGAGAGAGTGTGCCTGAGTGTGTGAGAGTGTGTCTGTGCGTGTGTTTGAGGGAACGTGTGTCTGTGTGGGTGTAAGAGAGAGTCTGTGTCTGTATGTGTATGTGTGAGAGAGAGAGAGATTGTGTCTGTCTCTCTGTGTGAGAGAGAGAGTGCATCTGTGTATGTGTGTGAGAGAGAGAGTGACTGTGTGTGTATGTGTGTGTGTGAGAGAGTTGTGCCTGTGTATGTATGTGTGAGAGTGTGCCTGCGTGTGTGTATCTATGTGTGAGAGTGTGTCTGTGTGTGTGTTTGAAGGAGCGTGTGTCTGTGTGTGTATGTGTGTGTGTGAGAGAGAGTGGGTAAACTAGCCAATCTTATCAGGTGCCCATGTTTCAGGTGAATTGGTCCTTGTGTCTCCAAAGACACAAAAGCTGCAAGAGTGACTTAACTGGGGGGGAAAGAGAGTGCTGTTCATTCCAGTGGGGATTCATCCAGTAAACCTTCCCCACACACTAACATCCCTCTGGCAATGCAGTGACTAGTCCTGCACACAGTGCTCCAGATACAAACCAATGTAATGTCACCACAGTCTTACCAGAGCACGGGACAGCTCCTCATTAGAGAGCGGTGTCTGGTGTTGGTTTAATCAGAGGGTCACCATGTGACAGCAGAGAGGAGGGGTTGGGAAGGAGAGTCCTTTAGAGTAACTCTCACTGGTGTGGTAAGCTAACTGCCCAGCCAACTGAGCTAACCTACCTCACTCCAGGGGCATGCCCTGTATAACCCAATCATAGCCAGCCTGAACCTCAATAGGAGCCAGGAGCAAGGCCATTCGGCCCCCACCCTAACCCAGAAGGGAGAGCACGGGAAGCTGATGAAGGAAACAAGCCCCTCCCACGTGGCCTTCTGAAATGGAGCTGGAAGACAGAACTCATCTGGCCTGCTGTTTGCTTCCCCGAGACTGGCCTGCTCCACCTTACAGTGAGAACCTGGAGGAGATTTCACTTCTAACTGATAGGCTGCAACTCCAATCCAGATCAGGCTGCTTCCCTAGATAAGGACACCTTATTTGGACAATTAAGGACACCAGAACTGAATCCCTAGAGGTATTCCAGACACAGTATTCCAGAAAAACCCTCACCAATGTTTGTACACCCTCAACATGACGTCCAAATTTCGACATTGAAAGGTCTGACCAATGAAGGGATACAATTTACCAAATCCAATGCCTCACATTAATCCAAATTAAACTCCATCTGCCACCCGTCAGCTCAGTGTGTGATATTATTGCCTCTTCACTCTCCCTCTTCAATTTTACAATACCCTCACCCTCTCCAGGAGGCCTGCACACGCTGGCCTTGATTTTCACAAAGACCCTGAGCTTAATTTGCCTTGTCTGGTTAGGCGGAGGAGGGACACATTGCAGACACAGTCAGTGCGGAGGAGAGGCTGGACAGTAATCAGCGGCCTGGTATAATTTCATGGTTTAAGGAAGAGGTCAGTCACACAGGTTATTGGTGTTTTGTGGCCAGAAATTATGGTCATTCTTTGTCTTTGGTATTTAGCAATAAATATCTATTTGAGACCTGTCATTGTGCAGAGTATGTCTGCAGGATTTATTTCCGTAATATTGCAGACTGCAGATAATAGCAGTTAACGATGTGTATGGTTTATCTCGATGGCACAGTATGTGAACAATCTGACAATTGAGACAAATACCTTGCATTTCTCTATCTTGTTTTATCTGACACCGTGAGGCTGGGGGAGGCGGGTCAGAAGGAAGTTTCTGTGTCTGTGTTTAATCTGACACCGTCTGGTTTTGTTTTGTCACATTGTTGCTTGAGCAGTCTGTGGGACACCTCTCCCAAGTCTAGCCTTAGCCCCCAGACGTTAGGAAGGAGGAGTTTCCGGGGTCTGCAGGGCTTTTTGTTTTTGTCATTGTCAATTGAAGTGCCTCTTCTGTCTGTATGACACTCTATGACTCTTGTGATTGGACACTCCAAGTTCTCACTCCTTCAGGTCCTCCCAGTGCATTGTCTATTCCACAGATTTCTACAATATTTTCTCTATTAAGTCATTGCACAATACCATTTGTAAACTATCCACGTGTATCTCTGTATCTTTCCCTGTCATCTCCACCAGCCGCTACATCCATCTGTATCTCAGTAACCCTCCGTATCTCCACAATCTTTAACTCATACTCCAGCCCCATCTATCACTGTAAATTCCGCTAGCCCCTACACCCCTCCTTATCTCTCTAATCTCCAGCAGCTACACATTTCCCCATATCTTATGAATGAAGTTAAAAATATCTCACTAACCTTTTCTAGCATGCACAAGCCACGCTATCTCTTGACCATCTCCAGCCTTGCTTTCCCATCTCTGTAACATCTCCAGCCTTGCTTTCCCATCTCTGTAAAATCACCAGAGTTGCTTTCCTATCTCTGTAACATCTACAGCCTTGCTTTCCTGTCTCTGTGACATCTCCAGTCTTGCTTTCCTCTCTCTGTAACATGTCCAGCCTTGCTTTCCTATCTCTGTAACATCTCCAGCCTTGCTTTCCTATCTCTGTAACATCTCCAGCCTTGATTTCCTCTCTCTGTAACATGTCCAGCCTTGCTTTCCCATTTCTGTAACATCTCCAACCTTGCTTTCCCATCTCTGCAACATCTCCAGCCTTGCTTTCCCATCTCTGTAACATGTCTAGCCTTGTTTTCCTAACTCTGTAACATCTCCAGCCTTGCTTTCCTTTCTCTGTAAAATCACCTGCGTTGCTTTCCTACACATCTCATTGAATTGGTTATATATCTGCTCCTGTTTTTTCGTCGTTCTGTGGTCGGCACATTGGCACAGTGGTTAGCACTGCATCATAGAGACCCGGATTCCATTCCCGCCTCAGGCAACTGTTTGTGTGGACTTTGTACATTCTCCTCGTGTCTGCGTGGGTTTCCTCAGGGTGCTCCGGTTTCCTCCCATAATCCAAAGATGTGCAGGTTAGGTGAATTGGCCATGCTTAATTGCCCGTAGTGTTAGGTGAAGGGGTAAATGTAGAGGAATGGTCTGTGTGGGTTACTCTTGGGATGGTCTGTGTGGACATGTTGGGCCGAAGGGCCTGTTTCCACACTGTAAGCTAAAATGTCCCCAGCAGTGTGTCTTTCATCGTTTTGATCCGAACCTCGGCTCACAAAGCCTCATTTGAAGACCCTTCCAAGATATTGTCTTTTCAGCAGTAACTGATTTCTTAAAAAATAATGCAACACCACCTCCTCTTTAACACCCTGCCCTGTCCTGCCTATAATTACAGTACAACAGACAATTGAGTTGTTAGCCCTGACTTCCCTCAAATGCGCCTCTGTGATGGCTAAAAATGTCACACCTCCACATGTCAACTTATCACATCTGTCAGCCTGTCTGATAATACTCACAGCATTAACGCAAGCTGGAATATAACACCTGGGATATCCTGTATCTCGGAGTTCTTCAGTCATTTCCAGTTTGTCATCAAACTGCTGAAACCATGAACCACAACTCTAACTCTGGCACTGAATGATTATCTGTGGAATTGTAATTTATTTTTTTTAAAAATCAAATGTATTCATCAAGTGCAACTTTCCAGAACTGAGCAGTCAGCTCCACATACAATGAGTTTCTGATGGTTAATTTCCCACTCAGTATGCAGAGGGGACAGCCCTCAGTAATGGAGAAAGTGAGGACTGCAGTTGATGAAGATCAGAGTCAAAAAGTGTGGTGCTGGAAAAGCACAGCAGGTCAGGCAGCATCCGAGGGGCAGGAGAAGTTTCGGTCATAATCTCTTCATCAGGAAAGCATTGGTGCATTCCTTTATTTCTTCATTCCATGATTCACAGAACGTTGTGAACTGTACTTACTCAGGAAGGCAGCACTGTATATTGCACTGAAATGGAAAGCAGTCAATTAGTTGCTTGGGCAGGGTGTAGAAAAGTTGAAGGGAAGTATACATTGATTGAATGAATTACAAACATAAGGATAGGTAAATCCCCTGGGCCAGATGGGGTTACCCTGGGATAGATTGGCGTGCCTTTGGTGATCTTTGTGTCCTCACTGTCCACTGGAGCAGTGCCAGCCAGATGATTGGAGGGTGACAAATGTTATTCCCTTGTTCAGGAAAGGGAATAGGGATAACTCTGGGAATGACCGAACAGTCAGTCTTACATCAGTAGTTGGCAAAGTGTTGCAGACGATTCTGAGAGACAGGATTTAAAATTACTTAAAGAAAAAATGATAGTTTGATAAGAGATAGTCAGCATGGCTTTGTGAGGGGCAGGTCATCCCTCAGAAACCTTATTGAAGATGTAAAAGACATGTTGATGAAGGTAGACCAGTAGATGTGGCCAACAAGAATTTTACCAAGGCATTTGGTAAGGTTCCCCATTGTAAGCTCATTCAGAAGGTACGGAAGCATGGGGCGCAGGGAAATTTGGCTGTCTGGATACAGGCGAGGCTGGCCCATAGAAGACAGAAGATGGTAGCAGATGGAAAGCATACAGCCTGGAGCTCAGTGAGCAGTGGTGTTCCACAGGGATTGGCTCTGGGACTTATGCTCTTCGTGATTTTTATAAATGACTTTGATGAGGAAGTAGACGAGTAGGTTAGTAAGTTTGCTGATGACACGAAGGTTGGTGGCGTTGTGGATAGTGTTGCGGGCATTGTAGGTTGCAACAGGATATTGACAGGATGCAGAGCTGGGCTGATAAGTGACAGATAGAGTTCAACCTTAAAAAGTGTGAAGCAATTTATTTTGGAAGATTGCATTTGCATAAAGTATACAGGGTTAAAGGCAGAATTCGTGGCAGTGTGGAGTGACGGAGGGATCTTGGGGTCAATTTCCATAGATCTCTCAAAGTTGCCACCCAAGTTGATAGGGTTGTTCAGAAGGAATACGGTGTTTTGTATTTCATTACCGGGGGATTGAGTTTAAGAGCAGCGAGGTTATTTCTTCACTCTATAAAGCTGTGGTTCAACCACACTTGGAATATTGTGTTCAGGTCTGGTTGCCTCATTATAGGAGACACTTGGAAGCCTCAGAGAGTGTGCAGAGGAGACTTACCAGGGTGCTGCCTGGACTGGAGGGCATGTCTTACAAGGAAAAGTTGAGCGGCTAGGACTTTCCTCCAGCGGTGTTAGTAGAGTCAGATACATTAGGGATATTTAAGAAGACTCTTGGATAGGAACACGAAAGTTAGTGCATTGAAGGTTATGTAGGTTAGTCTGATCTTAGAGTAGGATAAAAGGCTGGCAGAACATTGAGAGCTGAAGTGCCTGCACCGTGCTATACCGTTCAATGTTCCAAGTTTCACTCAGCTTGTGGATTCTCATCAGTTGGTGAATGTGTGAAGGTGAGGTGTTTAAGGGAGTGAGGGAATGGAGTGTGTGAGGGAGTGAGGTGTGTGAGGTCAGGAAGATGGGGACGGGCGTTAGATCAAGACTTCCAGTTTTGATGTAATTGTTACATTCAACTGAGTGTCAGCACATTATGTGTGGTTACCAAGTCCAGACAAAATCCACCAAGTTCAGTTATTAAAATGATTTTTGGCTTGCCGTTTGCTCCTGGTTTCTTCAGATGCATTCTGCTGGGTGACCTATTATCTAATACCTGAGCATCCACAGACATGTATAATTTTATTTTGATACTGTTGAATGTGAAGGTACATTTATTGGATATAGTTTCAGAGGGTTCACTGTGAGACACAAAATACTGCAATAGACTGTCAATTGTGAATGTTTACACCCAGTGTCTGGTCCAGGGGGCAGATGTATGGAATCTGGGGAACATGCCAGATGTCATCACCATAAGTAACTTGTGCGATATGATTCTGACACTCCATGTCCATACATCTGCTCCCTGGGCCAGGCTCTGACTGAGGTTGAATTTGAAAGGCATGGTTCCTGGTCAGTCATTGGTATCTAAGTTAGACAGCATTTATACCTACACTGAGAGCAGTGGTGGCCTGTTGGTTAGTTTCCTCCTGCTCAAGGTGGATTCCAAATGATTTTCTGTGAGGGAATGTTTGAATGACTGCCCTGACCCAGGTTGGAAACTCTCTTCACAGATTCAGGACCAGGCCAGTGTCTCTCTGAGTGCTACATGCAGCTGTGAGGTCCAGTAGCACTGTACACGAATTCACCCTTTTAGAATCCACTTTTAAGGTCGGTCATGATGCAAAGTGATGGGTTTACTGACCTGCATAATAATCAGGAGTTTGTGAATTGGGAAATAATAAGGTATGAGCTACAATTATTCAACTGAACAATAACTGCATCATCTCTGAAGACAATAAAATTAATTCTATGTTGATGGAACTAAAATATAAACACCGAACGACCTTTTATTATACAAAAGTAAAGAATGCACATTTTGTTTTGGATCGAAAAAGAACATGTTGTCTGACTATGCTGGTGATCACAATTACACATTGAATCTCAGTATTCAAATGCATACATTGTCGCTCTATCATTTGCAAAATAGTTGACATCTGACAGATTGAATATTCAGAGTGAGCATTTGTTTGAACAATCAAATAGAATTATAACATTTAATTATAATCAATCAATTTAATTTCTCATCTGAAATGTGTAAGCTTCAGTTATTTGCCAACAATTCTATTAGTTTTAAAACAATGATGGAGAAGGATAGACTAGATCTAAAAGTTGAAGTTCTAAATTGGAGAAAGGCCAATTTTGATGGTATTAGGCAAGATCTTTCAAAAGCTGATGGCGGCAAATGTTCACAGGTAAGCGGACGGCTAGAAAATGGGAAGCCTTCAGAAATTAGATAGCCGGAGTCCACAGACAGTATATTCTTGTTAGGGTAAAAGGAAAGGCTGGTAGGTATAGAGAGCGTTGAATGTCTAAACACATTGAGGGGCTGGTTAAGAATAAGAAGGAAGGATATGACAGGTACAGACAGGATAGATCGAGTGAATCCTTAGAAGAGTATAAAGGTAGGAGGAGTATTCTAAAGAGGGAAATCAGGAAGGCAAAAAGGGGACATGAGATAGCTTTGGCAAATAGAGTTAAGGAGAATCTAAAGGATTTTACAAATACATTGAGAACAAAAGGGTAAACGGGGAGAGAAAAGAGCCCTCAAAGATCAGCAAGGCAGCCTTTGTGTGGAGAAACAGGAGATGGGAGAGATACTAAACGAATATTTTGTATCAGTGTTTACTCAGTGGAAGGACATGGGAGTTGTAGATATACGGACAAATAGATGGTGATATCATGAAAAATGTCCATATTACAGAGGAAGAAGTGCTGGATGTCTTGAAGCACATGAAGATGCAAAAAGCCCCAGGACCTGATCGATCAGGTGAAACTTGAAAGGGCTCAGAAAAGATTTGCATGCATTTTGCCAAGGTTGGAGGGTTTGAGCTATAGCTGGAGGTTGAACAGGCTGGGGCTGTTTTCCCTGGAATGTTGGAGATTGAGGGGTGACCTTATAGAGGTTTAAATAATCATGAGGGGCATGGATATGGTAAATAGACAAGGTCTTTTCGCTGGCGTGGGGGAGTCCAGAACTAGAGGGCATAGGTTTTGGTGAGGAAGGGAAAAATGTAAAAGAGATGTAAGGGGCAATTTTTTCACTCAGATGGTTGTACGTGCGTGGAATGAACTGCCAAAAGAAGTGGTGGTGGTTAGTACAATTGCAACATTTAGTTGGCGTCTGGATGGGTATATGAATAGGAAGTGTTTAGAGGGATATGGGCTGAATGCTGGCAGGTGCGACGAGATTGGGTTGGGATATTTGGTCAGCATGGACAAGTTGGACCGAAGGGTCTGTTTCATGCTGTACATCTCTTTGACCCTGTGACTGTAATTTAGAAATGACAATAATTTGACATGCACTATCAAATAAATAAATTGTTTATATTATTAAATTGAAGCATACAATAAGTTGAAAACTTGCTATTTTTAGAATGAGTGATAAAGAACAAAGAACAAAGAACATTCCAACACAGGTACAGACCCTTAAGCCCTCCTAGCCTGTACTAATCCAGATTCTCCTATTTTCTAAACTTGCCACCTATTTTCTAAGGGTCTGTATCCCTCTGCTCCCTTCCCGTTCATGTTTCTGTCTAAATACATCTTAGATAACGCTATCGTTCCTGCCCTACCACCTCTGCTGGCCACACGTTCCAGGCTGCACTGCCCTATGTGTAAAGAACATCCCACATATATCTGCCCTAAACCTTTCCCCTCTTACTTTGAACTCATGACCCCGAGTAATTGAGTTCCACAAACTGGGGAAAAAGCTTCTTGCTATCCACCCTGTGTGTATATGTCTTGATTTTGTAGACCTCAACCTTCGGCTTTGTAATGCAAATAGTCCTAATCTACTCAATCTTTCTTCATAACCAGCACCGTCCATCCCAGGCAGCATCCTGGTGAACCTACTCTGCACCTTATTCAAAGCATCCACATCCTTTTGTTAATGTGGTGACCAGAACTATATACAGCATTCCAAATGCGGCCGAACCAAAGTCCTATGCAACTGTAACATGACCTGCCAGCGCTTGTACTCAACAACTGATCCAATGAAGCATGCCATATGCCGCCTTGACCACTTTACTCACCTGTGTTGGCATCTTCAGGAAACAATGGACCCAAATACCCAGATCTCGTTGTAAGTCAATTTTCCCCAGGACTTTTCTGTTTACTGTGTTGTTCACTCTTGAACTGGTTCTTTCAAAGTGCATCACCTTGCATTTGCACAGATTGAACTCCATCTGCCATTTCTATGCCCATCTCTCCAATCTATCTATATTCTGCTGTATTCTCTGACAGTCCCCTTCACTATCTGTTACTCCAACAATCTTAGTGTCATCTGCAAACTTGCTAATCAGGGAACTGATACCTTCTTCCAAATCATTGATATATATCACAAACAACAGTGGTCCCAGCACAGATTGCTGTTGCACACCACTGGTCATAGGTCACCATTTTGAGAAATCCCCTTCCACTTTTACTCTCTGTCTCCTGTTGCCCAGCCAGTTCTCTATCCATCTAGATAGAACACCCTGGACCCCATGCGACTTCACCTTCTCCATCAGCCGACCATGGTGAACTTAATAAAACGCCTTCCTCAAGTCCCTCAGTATCCAGCAGCTTCCCTACCACTGATGTCAGGCTCGCTGGTCTACAATTACCTGGATTATCCCCACTACCCTTCTTAAACAAGGGGACAATATTAGCAATTCTCCAGTCCTCCGGGACCTCACCCATGTTCAATCATTGTGCAAAGATATATGTTAAAGCCCCACTTATTTCCACATTCACATCCCTCAGTAACCTGTGGTTGATCCCACCTGGGCTTGGGGGCTTGTCTACCTTAATACCTTTTAGAGTATCCAAAACTTCCTCCTTCTTTATGTCGACTTGAATCAGAGTACTCAGAGATCTATCCCTAACCTCAACATCCGTCATGTCCCTCTCCTTGGTGAATACAGATGCAAAGTAGTCGCTAAGAAACTCACCCATTTTCTCTGACTCCATGCATAACTTTCTTCCTTTGTCCTTATGTGGGCCAAACATTTCTCTAGTTACCCTCTTGCTCTTTATATATGAAAATAAGTCTTTGGGATTTTCCTCAACCCTGTTTGCTATCAATATCTCATGACTACTTTTTGCCCTCTTAAATCATCGATATTTACTGTGAAATGTAGCTAGTGAAAAGAACATAAACATTTGTTCGTGCGAGTGGGAACTCAGACCTTTGCAAAGTGTTTTGTGCCAAAAAAAATTTGAAATCCGACTCAGTGCAAATAAAAAGCAAAAGAAGAAACCTCTTGGGAAGAGTAATTTTCAGCCACTGTCCCCCCAAAATACTTATGAGGTAGAAAAGAGTGAGGGTTTGTAACCAGGGCACAACAGTAACTATGGGTGGTTTGAAAATGCAAATTCGCTCAATTAATCAACTTGACAGTGATATCCTTGAATAAAGATTCATAGAGTATATGAGAGATTATTTCTGAGAGCAGGATGTCATGGGAAAAAAACCAGAGAATGGGGTGGCACGGTGGCTCAGTGGTTAGCACAACACCAGGGTCCCAGGTTCGATTCCAGCCTCGGGGGACTGTCTGCGTGTAGTTTGCATATTGTCCCCCTATCTGCGTGGGTTTCCTCCCACAGTCCAAAGATGTGCAGGTCAGGTGAATTAGCCATGCTAAATTGCTCATAGAGTTAGGCACATTACTCAGAGGGAAATGGGACTGGGTGGGTTACTCTTCGGAGTGTCGGTGTGGACTTGTTGGGCCGAAGGGCCTGTTTCCATACTGTAGGGCATGTAATCTAATTTAGATTTGATATTATGTAACAAGGAAGGATTGGTGGATGAGCTTTGCCTTGGAATGACCACAACATGCTGGGGTTTCACATTCAGATTGAAAGAGTGAAGACTGAGTCATACATGAGAGTTTTAGTGTTAGTCAATGATAATTATACTGGCCTAAGGAAGGATTTGATACTGTCAAGTTGATTAATTGAGCGAATTTGCATTTTCAAACCACCCATAGTTACTGTTGTCTGGGGGGAGTAAAAAACAATCAAAGGTAGGACAGCTGGAGAAATTTGGCAAAAAATTAGGGAGATACTATAGACCGAAGAGGAATTTCATTATGGAGAAAAATCATCCATATCAAATGGAAATCAAGGATAACATGAAGGCAAATCCCAGTGCATATCATACTGCACATGCTATTCACACTGTGGAGGATTGGGCTAGTCAGTTGCCTCGTAGTGTTATCACTGAATTCTGATGTGATAAACCCAGATAATGTTCGAGTGACCTGGGTTCAAGTCCTGCCACACCAAATGGCGGAGCTTAAATTCAAATCTGGAATTAAGAGACTGATGGTGGTTATGAATCGATTGCCAAGAAAAACTCACCTGGTTCACTAATGTCCTTTAGGGAAGGAAACTGCCATTCTACCATAGATTCACAACTCTCAGGCTGAAGACGTTTCTCCTTATCTCCGTTCTAAAGATTTTCTCTTGACTCTCAGGCTATGTCCTTGAGTCCTTTCTCTCCTAACAGTGGAAGCATCTTCCCAACATCTACTCTGATCAGGCAACCAGTATTCTGTATGCTTCAATTAGATCCACCGTCATCCTTATAAACTCCAGCGAGTATAGACCCAGATATGTTAAGCTTTTCATTCCGAGGACCCTTCTTATGAAGCCCCTCTGAACATGCTCCGGGGCGGTACATCCTTCCTGAGTTATGGGGCCGAAAACGGTACACAATACACCAAATGTGGTCTGACCAGTGCTGTAATATTCAAGCCTTCTAAAAATAAATGCCATCACTGTATTTGCCTTTCTGACCAGATTGACCATCTGAAATAATAATCTTACGATGGACAATAATAAATTTACCATGGAGTTACAAAAATGAACAATGATTAAAGCATGCTGGGAAGTAGAACCCAGCCTTGACCAAGGCTCATCCACATGCTGCAGAATCCAGACAGGCTGCAGCTACCCACAAATGGTTGCAAAGAAACCTGAAGCAACAGACCATGTAATACACACCTGCAGTTGGACATGATTGGGATAATAGAATGTCGCCCTTGGGCCATCAATGTGACAACCCCTGGTTGAGTCTGATTGATCAGGGTAAATGAACCTGATTATTTCATTGGCAGATCCTCCACACCCTCCCAAAAGGCGTGAAGACTTGGAAGGATAAGAATCACTGTAAAACCCCTCAGAGAGTGGTACCTCGAGACTAACCACTGAAAGAGAAGACACCTACAAGACCATCAGAAGAACACGAAGACTTCACCACGTGGAATGCGGTCAATGTTTAGTGGGGTGGTATGTGTTCATCCAAAGTTAAGTTAAACCATAAGATAATTTGTAGTGTTTTACATTACGTTATAATACGTTTTATTGTTCTAATATTAATTGTATTCAATAAACGAATATTATTGTTTATAAGAGTTGACTCAGTTCTTTTGAGGAACATAAGATTTCAAACACATTGTGCGGCAGATAAACCACCTTCCTAACTACTGACTCAACTTGCACGATTCCCTTAAGACAATCCTGGACTGGAACTCGCAACATTCTTTTTGTACTTCAGACTTCTGAATTTTCTCCCCAGGTATAAAATAGTCCATGCCTCTCTTCTTCCTACGAAAGTGCATCACTGCGCACTTTCTCAGGTTGTACTCCATCTGCCACTTCTTTGCCCACTCTCCTACCCTGTTTAAATCTTTCTGCAGCCTCCCTGCCTCTTCAATGATACCTGTCCCACTACCTACCTTTGCATCATCTAAAAGTCTCGCCGGAGTGCCCTCAGTTCCTTCATCTCGATTGGTAATGTACAAAGTAAAAAGTTTTGGTTCCCTTGCGAAACACCAGTTGTCATCGGCTGCTATCCAGAGAAGGACCCTTTTATTCCCACTCTCTACTTTCTGCCAGACAGTCAAGCTTCTATACATGCTAGTACCTTGTCCCTGACACCATGGGCCCTTATCTTACTCAGCATCCTCCTGAGATGCACTTTGTCAACGTCCTTCTTGAAATGCAGATAGATAACATCCATTAGCTCTCCTTGGTCTAACCTGCTTGTTACATCCTCAAACAATTCTAACAGATTCATTAGCATGACCTCCCCTTGACGAAACCATACTGACTTCGCCCTACTTGACCATGTACTGGCAATTATTCAGAAATCTCATCCTTCACAATGGATTCCAGGAACTTACCCGCGACCAGGGTTAGGCTAATCAGTTTATAATTTTCTGTCTTTTGCCTTATTCCCTTTTTAAGCAAGGTGTCAGTGAGATCCAAAATGGCAGCGACCCAGTAGGTATGAGTCTGCACAGCTCTGCCCAAGACTCAGGCAAAGTGGGGTACCCACCCTCACCTCACCTGTTAAATTGTTTAAAATAGTTTTTGCCCAACAGCCTTGGCCATTCTACATCAAACTTTAGAATTTGACGTTTTTTAAAATGACCAAAGGCAAAGGCTCTCGCTGTTCACAACAGGCAGGGACCCCTGCCCACCCCGCTCCCCCACGTCGCAGCCAGGCAGACATCTACGGCCGCCACAGGGGAGTCACCTGCAGAGGTGAGCCTGATCTCGGAGCTTTTTACACTCCAAAAGAAGATTGATGAGTCCATTGAAGAGACCCAGTCCAGGTGGAAGTCGATCTCAGTCATGCTGCAGAAACATGACAGAGAGATCGAGAAACTCGGGCAGCGTGTCGGAGATGCAGAGCAATGGACCAGGGCCTCCGATACCACTGCTGAGTTATCCATGGGTCAAGTCTGGGCTCTGGAACATCGAGTCCCGACCTTAGAGGAACATATTAACGACCTCGAAAATCGAGGTAATCGGAAAAATATTCGGTTATTGGGCCTTCCCGAACAGGAGGAGGAAGCCCAGCGTTTTTCTTTCCTGAAGCAATGGCTCCCACAGCTGCTGAAACTGGAGTCGGAGCTGGGCTGGGTGCGGGTTGAACGGACCAACGTGTTGCTGTGCGCCGGCCGGGTCGGACCAGCGACCCCACCCAGTCCTAGTTCAACATCGACATTACAGGGAAAAACAGATGCTGCTCGAGTCCTACAGAGTGTTGGGGAAGGATTCCCATGTCATGATATACAAGGGCTCCAGGATAATGTGGTCCGAAATAGGAAGCCATTTGGTGAGACGAAGATGAGGTGTGGGGGGTGGGTGTTAGCTCCCACCCTTTTAACCTCTGTCTAATAAGATATTGGAATTTATTTACTCTACTTTGTAATGCCTGGGCCGAGGGCATGGTTCTGGCTGGGAGATGTTATGGCGGGATAATTGGAAACTAGTAGTGTCCCTTGTGAACAAGGGGGAAAGCCTCCTTTCAAATATGTTTTCAACTACTTGTTTTTAGGAGTAGTTCTCAGTTGTTTTGATTTCGCTGTTTAAAGAGTGTTTTTACATGTGAATCATTTTTGGATTTTAGTCAATGTCTTTTGGCTGGGGTTCTTCCTCCTGGGGGTCTCGGACTTGCTTGGACGATCATGGCTAGTCATTCGTTTAGGTGGTGCACCAGGAATGTCAAATAGAGCCACTCACCAATCAAAAGGAAAAAGATATTATCAAGTCTTAAAAAGGAAAGGGTGGATGCAGCCTTTTTACAGGAGACACACTTACTTGATAAGGAGAATTCGAGGCTGAAATAGAGTGGATTTGGTCAGGTGTTCTTTTTATTTTTGAGCTCAAAACGTAGGGGAGTAGCCATTCTTATTCAGACGAATCTTCCCTTCCAAATGCTAAGCCAATAAAAGATGACTCTGGATGGTATATAATAAATAAAATCCTAATATATGGAGAGAAATATGGGATTTTGAATCTCTATTGCCCACCGGCGCACCCTTTTAAATTTGTGATGGAAGTGATCTCCATGTTGATGGCTCTCGGGGTGCACTACACAATTATAGGGAGAGATTGTAATTGTATCCCAGGGGTGGACAGAATACCTAAGATCTCTGTGGGCATATCTATGAGATTTAGGCAGTTGGCCAATCTGAGTAGGGAGTTGGGGCTGTTAGATGTGTGGAGGTGTCTTCACCTGGAGGCTAGAGACTTTACTTTTTATTCTAATCCACTCAAGTGCCATACCAGAATCAATATGTTTCTGTCCCCTCGATCCTTTTGAACTCAATATTGTTTTGCAAAGTAGGTAATATAACTATTTCCGACCACGTCGCAGTATATATGGAGGTTAAGACTATGGATGAGATAGCTTCCCGACATTGGCGTATGGACCCTTTCCTATTGAAGGATAGTAAGTTCATAAAATAGTCCGCCACCACGCCGATCTCCACGCCTAACCCCGCCCCCCCCGCCGAGTTCCGTCACCACGCCTAACTCCGCCCCCACGACGATCTCGGTCACCACGCCTAACCCCGCCCCTTCGCCAATCTCCGACTGCATGCCTAACCCCGCCCCCAGGCCATATCCGTCACCATGTCTACCCCCGCCCCTTCGCCGATCGCCATCACCATACCCAACCCCGCCCCCACGCCGATCTCCGTCCCCGCCCCCAGGCCTAACCCCGCCCCCACAGCCAGCTCCAGCCCCACACCAGGTCCTAGCTCCCAGCCCTGCCGTGTTTTCACCATCCCTCCAGACCTACCCCTCTCTGAGGCTGAAAGATCAGTCCTCAGCAGAGGCCTCACCTTCATTCCCCTACGCTCTCGGATTCATGAGTTCAACACACGGCGTGTCATCGAACAATTCTTCCGCCACCTTCGCCTCCGCGCCTACTTCTTTAACCAAGACTCTCGCCCACCCTCTGACGACCCCTTCTCACGCCTCCAACACATCCCATCCACCTGGACACCCCGTGCTGGCCTCCTACCTGTCCTCGACCTCTTCATAGCCAAATGCCGCCGCGAAATTAACCGCCAACAGAACTCCCCCACCCCTCTCACCCACTCCAACCTCTCACCCTCGGAACGCGCAGCCCTCCACTCCCTCCGTTGCAACCCCAACCTCACTATCAAACCAGCAGACAAGGGAGGCGCGGTAGTAGTTTGGCGTACTGACCTCTACACCGCTGAGGCCAAACGCCAACTCGCGGACACCTCCTCCTACTGCCCCCTTGACCATGACCCCATCCCCCGCCACCAAACCATCATCTCCCAGACCATCCATAACCTCATCACCTCGGGGGATCTCCCATCCACCGCCTCCAACCTCATAGTCCCACAACCCCGCACCGCCCGCTTCCACCTCCTGCCCAAAATCCACAAACCTGACTGCCCCAGCCGACCCATTGTCTCCACCTGCTCCTGCCCCACCGAACTCATCTCCGCATACCTTGACACCGTCCTGTCCCTCTTAGTCCAAGAACTCCCCACCTACGTTTGGGACATCACCCATGCCCTCCACCTGCTCCATGATTTTCACTTCTCCGGTCCCCAACGCCTTATTTTCACCATGGACATCCATTCCCTGTACACCTCCATCCCCCATCACGAAGGACTCAAAGCCCTCCGCTTCTTCCTTTCCCGCCGTACCGACCAGTACCCTTCCACTGACACCCTCCTTCGACTGACTGAACTGGTCCTCACCCTGAACAACTTCTCTTTCCAATCCTCCCACTTCCTCCAAACGAAAGGAGTAGCCATGGGCACCCGCATGGGCCCCAGCAATGCCTGCCTCTTTGTAGGATATGTGGATCAGTCCATCTTCCGCAACTACACTGGCCCTACCCCCCACCTTTTCCTCCGCTACATCGATGACTGTATCGGCGCCGCCTCGTGCTCCTACGAGGAGGTTGAACAGTTCATCCACTTCACCAACACCTTCCACCCCGACCTCAAATTCACCTGGATAGTCTCAGATTCCTCCCTCCCCTTCGTCGACCTTTCTATTTCTATCTCAGGCGACCGAATCAACACGGACATCTACTACAAACCGACCGACTCCCACAGCTACCTGGACTACACCTCCTCCCACCCTGTCCCCTGTAAAAACGCCATCCCATTCTCCCAATTCCTTCGTCTCCGCCGCATCTGCTCCCAGGAGGACCGGTTCCAAAAACGTACAACCCAGATGGCCTCCTTCTTCAAGGACCGCAATTTCCACCCCCCGACGTGGTCGACGATGCTCTCCACCGCATCTCTTCCACTTCCCGCTCCTCCGCCCTTGAGCCCCGCTCCTCCAACCGCCACCAGGACAGAACACCACTGGTCCTCACCTACCACCCCACCAATCACCATGTACAGCGCATCATCTGCCGTCATTTCCGCCACCTCCAAACGGACCCCACCACCAAGGATATATTTTCCTCCCCTCCCCTATCAGCATTCCGTAAAGACCACTCCCTCCGTGACTCCCTCGTCAGATCCACACCCCCCACCAACCCAACCTCCACTCCCGGCACCTTCCCCTGCAACCGCAGGAGGTGCAAGACTTGCGCCCACACCTCCCCCATCACCTCCCTCCAAGGCCCCAAAGTAAACTTCGATATCCGCCACAGATTCACCTGCACCTCCACACACATCATCTATTGCATCCTCTGCACCCGATGTGGCCTCCTCTATATTGGGGAGACAGGCCGCCTACTTGTGGAGCGTTTCAGAGAATACCTCTGGGACACCCGGACCAACCAACCCAACCACCCTGTGGCTCAACACTTCAACTCCCCCTCCCACTCCACCAAGGATATGCAGGTCTTTGGACTCCTCCATCGCCAGACCACAACAACACGACGGTTTGAGGAAGAGCGCCTCATCTTCCGTCTAGGAACCCTCCAACCACAAGGGATGAACTCGGATTTCACCAGTTTCCTCATTTCCCCTCCCCCCACCTTGTCTCAGTCAAATCCATCGAATTCAGCACCGCCTTCCTAACCTGCAATCTTCTTCCTGACCTCTCCGCCCCCACCCCAGTCTGACCTATCACCCTCACCTTGACCTCTTTCCACCTATCACATTTCCGACGCCTCTCCCCCAAGTCCCCCCTCCCTACCTTTTATCTTAGCCTGCTGGACAAATTTTCCGCATTCCTGAAGAAGGGCTTATGCCCGAAACATCGATTCTCCTGTTCCCTGGATGCTGCCTGACCTGCTGCGCTTTTCCAGCAACACATTTTCAGCATAAAATAGTTCTGACAGGAATTTAAAACCTTTTGGAATATCAACTCCAACACGGCCAGTAACCCTTTGGTGATGTGGGAGACTGCTAAGGCATATGTGTGAGGTTTGATTATCTCATATTCTGTGACCCGGAAAAGACAAAAGGGAGAACAACAGAGTCTGCTCGAGGCTCGCCTGAAGGCGGCTGAGACAGCGTATGTGGATAGACCCTCCATTCCTAAACTACAGCGGATCACAGCCCTTAGAGCAACTTTGAATCCCACACTTACTCAAAAAGCAAAGAGGGAGCTATTACTTGCGAAGCAGAGA